>NW_016809484.1:775405-800990 GCF_001698545.2 Rhinopithecus bieti | reverse complement strand
TTTTTTTTTTTTTTTGAGACAGTCTTGCTCTGTCGCCCAGGCTGGAGTGCAGCAGCGCGATCTGGGCTCACTGCAACTTCCGCCTCTCGGTTTCAAGCTATTTTTTTTCCCCTTTCAAATTTCTCTTGGTAGTTTTCACTACCTGAATGTTATCTCCTAAATCTCTCCCTTTCCAAATGTTACTTTTAGGCTCAAATATCCTTTTCTATTAGGTTTCTCCTGTTTTGTCCGACGTAACTGCTCTCTCTGACCAATATCATGTTATTGGTACCACTAGGAGTATTAAACACCTCCCATACGTGTCAGTTATTTGTGTACATATCTTAAAAGCAAAAGTGAAACCTATGTTCTTTGAAAAAAAGGTATGCGATTTATGCTATTTTCATGTTTTACAGCACTGAGTACAGTTCCTTGCTTGTCATATGTTGAGAGCATCAGGACTGGAGTCAGAATCCCTGCCTTCAACTCCTGCCTCCACAGTCACTTGCTGTGAGACACTAGCAGGTCATTTAAGGTCTCTAAGCTACTTCATGAGTTTGCTGTAAGGGTTAAATAAGATGATATATTTAAATCATTAGCTAATATATACTCAATAAAATGATTCATGATTGATATAGTATGTGTTCAGTGTTTGTTAAATAAATGAGTTTATAGTAAGTTTTGGAAGAATGAAACAGTGCACAATGAAACCATTCAATGTTCTTGCTTAATGATGTATGATGTGAACCAGAAAATGACTCAGTGTTAAGAGAACAGCCTCTTGAGTCAGACTTCTGGAGATCAAATCCATCCCTTACTACCTGTGTGAGCTTAACCAAGTATTGAACCTTTCTAGTCCTGAGTTTTCTCATCTACTTAACTTGCAGAGAACAGAGGCTGAGCATAGTAAGTGATCAATAAACTAATTATAGACACTAAAAACCAAACTGAAAAGAAAATTAATCTGACAGGCTGCCAGACATTTACAAATAAGAATTTAGTTTGCACACAAATAAAGAGATATAATTAATCTTTTCAAAGATTCTTATTGCCAGGTTCTTTTCTTTTCAAGATAGGACTAAACCACAGACATTTAGGAAAAAAACAATTTCAAAACAAGCAACATTCCAAAAAGAAAAAATACAACTTTAAAATTCCTTTTATGTGTTTGTTAAAAGTCTCAAAGTAGCTGTTATTAAAACTTTCAACTTTCTGTCATCCAACAATGTTATTTCACAATCATTAATAATTAATCATAGGTCTCTGATTCATTCTTGCATACTCTAAAAATAGGACACCATGAATAGGCTTAGATCCTTAGCAACAGAATATTGAATATTCCACCAGCCAAACCTGGGTATCTAGTCACATTTTGCAAACAGATTTGTCTCAGGATTGCTAAGTTGGAAGATATTTAATGGCAAAGTCAGATATGTTTTTTCTATTTGCAGTAAGTCAGGCTGATCTGAATAAAGGTCTCACCATTTCTTCTCTCTCTTTGCCTAGTGGTGGAAAGCAAAAAGGCTTTTGCAACCATCCTGAGCCCTGGAGATGAAGGCTATCAGGCATAAAGCCTACTAAACCACCAGAAACCTGGTTGGTTACTTGATGGGTGCTTGTCTGTTTGTTTGTTTGGCAGAATCTTGCTCTGTCACCCAGGCTGGAGTGCAGTGGCATGATCTCAGCTCCTCCACCTTCTGGGTTCAAGTGATTCTCCTGAGTAGCTGGAGTTATAGGTGTGCCCCACCACGCCCAGCTAATTTTTTTGGACTTTTAGGAGAGACAGGGTTCACTATGTTTGCCAAGCTGGTCTTGAACTCCTGGACTCAAGTGATCCACTCGCCTTAGCCTCCCTAAGTGCTGGGATTACAGGCGTAAGCCACCGCACCAGGCCTGATGGGTGTTTTTGATGTCCACCATGTGACAGATATTTGCACATGTTCTGCAGAATGAGGAAATGGCATAGATAAAGGTAGCATCTAATCTATTTAAAAATTTTTAAGGTTAATGTGTTCAATAAACAGTGTAAGACACTGTTATATACACTTTACAAGCATGAGTTCACTTAATCTTCACTGTAGCACCATGGAGTAACTGATGCAAGTGTTAAGTATCTATCCAAGAATTATACACCCAATAATGGGAGGCTCCAGTACCCAAACCCAGGAAGTCTGTGTCCTATATCCTAGCCTAAGCCGTAGGCAACCCAGCAGATCAGTAAACCACAGATGTGGTTAACAAGTCTGTATATACCTCCTGGATTAACAGCAGGACACATATGAGGATGGACAAATGTGGATTTAGTATGAATGTGTATGTGTGTGTGTTCCCTAGCTTAGCATTCAAAATATTCAATTCACCAAGTAATATCCTATCTATGGGTTTCAGTAATATGAAGTAATAATCAGGAGATAGTAGAGATGCACATAAATGTGTATATTGAGCCTAATACAAAACAGCAGAGGCAACAAGAGAAGGTCTTTGACACTTTGTACAAGTAGTCCTGGACTTACCCAAGAGTAAGAAAGCACATTCCCCTTTTCTCCCCCCATCAAAAACCAGTCCCTCTCTTCCTTTCTCAGATGGATAGAAGGATAATAGATGGATATTGATAGATAACTCCACTTCCTCATTCCCCTCAAATTCCTCTTTTATTCTTTGTCTGTCACCCAAACTAGATAACTTCAAGCCTGAACCCACGAATGTCTCCATGGACACTTGCAGTATCCAATACAATAGCCATGGACTACATGTGGCCACTTAATTTAAATATAAACTAATTAAAATAAGCACGTTAAAATTTAGTTCCTCAGTCCATTCTCCACATATGGCTGGTGGCTAATACTGGACAGCCCGGATATGGAACATGCCCATCATCACAGAAAGTTCTGCTCTGAAGAGTGATAGGAGTCACTGCTGGTTCTGTCCCCTGAAAGTGGCACTGATTCCTCTTTTCTGAGTTCCTCTGTTTTTGTGTCATCACAGAACTACACAATTAAGTTTAAGAAAACCATCTACTATAAACATAGAAGTTATTTGGCAACATTTACTTTATCACACACTTCCCTCAGTCTGCCAACAATCTTTGATCAAAGTCATTGGCAAGTTTCCATGCATTTTTCAAGATTTTTTCTTTCATGACATCCTTCCAAGTAGCTAAAAGAAGACAGCTTAATATATGTGAACTTTTTTAATCAAAGAAATACAACTACCTAGTTTATTCCATTCTTTACCTAAAATTTTTTATCTCACCTCATGAATTATTAAGAGACAATCATCTTTACCACATTGTTTTCTATCCTGATATGGGCTCACCTCACTTTATCCTCTCAGAATTGTATCCAAGTGAATTAAAAAATTTCTGTATTCAGTTTCTGTAATATTATACCAGTGATAGACTATCAGCAATTAAGCCATTGAGTCAGCAACTAAGGAAGTTTAGACAAGGAAAACATGATTATAATTATTTTGCTCTAAATATTAGAATAGCTCCTCCATAATCTCTTTTGCTAAAGCAAGGTGAATTATAATATCCATTAATTCATTTAGCCATTAGATACTGAGTTATAATTTACTACAAGCCTGATACTGTAATAGAAGTACCCCCAGACACTAAAGTTCTTACAATATAAAGTTCTTAGAGTATAATGGGCTCAAACTACTAAAATTAAAAAGTGGTGTTCATTGCCCTTCAACATCCCACAGGGTGATGGTGACTACCTAAATTTTAATCTCTGTTCACATTCTCCAAAACAAACCCACACTGATCCAAAAACAGAGCAAATAAAACCACCTATAATCCATGTCTCCAGTGTACTTGGGAAATAGTGTGACACACTTCAGTTTACATGTGAGGAGAGACTCAGCAAAGTTGTGGGGCCACTCCAGGGTCTATGAGGAGAGGGCGGTGGGACTCAGCAGCAGCAGAACACGGAAAAACAAAAAGTCACTCCCAAAAGGAGGAAATTCTGCCCGGAGTGGAGAAATACTGAAAACAGGGATGCAGCCTAGTGAGTCAGAACCCTGGCTCCTGGAGAAGTGAAAGGAAGGGACAAAAACATGTGCAGTGCCAGAGGTAGCAGTCTTAGGAAGATATGGCCTGGGGAGGGACAGGGAGGTGGAGCCCTTGGAGACTTAGTGGTGAAGAGAAAGTAGAAGGAAGTGTTAGAAATGAAGGAAGATGAAGAAGAAACCAAAGAGAATCAGAACCGGAAGATATACATCAACTTTCCTCTGCAAAATGTCCCATCTATCATAGAAACTGTACTTCACTGTACAGTAGGATAAGGCATTCTCAAACCAAGAATCCCAGTAAACCACCCAAGTCTCTCACTCCTAAACATAGAGAGTCAAGGTGATAGAAGAAAAATTTAAATATGCAACAGCCCAAGAATACAGTCCTCATGAGAGTCCTTCTTTAGGAATCTGCTAGAGGGAGAGTTTCATCCTATCAGTTACGAATGGGGAAACCAGCAAAAAGAAAGCCATCTGGTATCACTGAATATATTTAAGAAATATATTAAATTGTAGATCTAAGACTAGAAGAAAGTGAGAAAAGAGGTAAAAGAATAATATGTAACATATATATTCTGACAAAGTAAAAAAATACACAACTACATAATGGGAGCATAAAAGAGAAAGAAAGGAAAAGTGAAATATACATACCGAATACCATATAGTGATAAAAGAAAATCATTTTAAACTTAAGAACCAAACCGTAGAAGCCTAAATAAGGCATAAAGAGACTAATGGCAATATAAAAGGTATTAGTAGAAAAGTAACCACTAGAAAAATACAAACTTTCCTAAATATCAAATTAAATAGTGCTCCCTCCCCATCTCAAAAAAAAAAGGGGGGGGGAAACAAACCACATGGAGAAACATAGTAACTATAACATATGTAGTAAATATAAAAAATAATATGACACATTGAGACCAAACATATTACTCATATTAATATATGTTTATGAGCTTAACTTACCTATTAAAGAGATTTTCAGATTGGGTCACAAAGTAAAACCCAACTGTCTACTACATACTATAGACACACTTAAAGAGATTCAAGAATGCTAAAAATAAGTGGATGGACAAGTTATACTAAGCAAATGTAGGCAGTAAAATGACAGGTTTGATGATCTTGATGTTGAACAAGGTATAAATCAGGTCCAGAAGTATTAAATGAGACAAGGGGGGACATGTTAAAATGATAAAGATCATATTGCTCATAAAGAAAATTAAGTTTTTTAAATAGCCATGAATACAACCACCACCTTCATAAAGCAGAAACCACAGGAAATTCCAAGAGAAATGGTCAAAAACAAACCAATAATATGAAACTTGAATGTATCATTCCCTGTCCAAGAAAATCAAGAGGACAAAAAAAAAGAAAGGGTATAAAACACTTATCACATAACAAATAAGGTAGATTTTATGAATATATTTTCAATTCTATTACAATAATGTTTTACACACCTCCTCAAGATCATATGGAATATTTACATAAATTGACCATATATAATATCACATAGAAATCTTCAATAATTTCGATAAAGTAGAAATAATTCAAACCACATTTTCTGATCAGAGTACAATATAAACAGAAATTAATAAGAAAAACAAACATAAAACAAAATAGCTTTTCCAGCTGAAAATGTAAAACTCTTTACTAAAAAACTCCTTGGTGAAAAGGGAAATACTAAATGAAATTGCAGATTTCTTTATATAACAGTGATAAAAAGATTATGTATCAGAATATATGGGTTATAATCAAAGCCATGATCACAGGGAAATTTATAGTCTTAACACATATCAATAAAAATAACTGAATTAAAATTTCAGCCCTAAATCCTAGGAAAAACAAACAATGTAAACCATGAGAAAGTGCAAGAAAAAAATGGTAATTATGAAGGCAGAAATTATTAGAAAAAGTAGAATTAAATTAAAATATTGTTTCTTTCGGGGTAAATCACTTGGTAAATTATGTGGGGATAAAAAGGAGAGAAACCTAAATACACACAATAGAAAATAAACACAGGAAATTAAAAGAGAGAACATCAAAATGTTTTAAGAAACTATTTTGTACCACTCTATGAAAATAATATAGCGATAAAATAGAAATTTCCCAGTAAACACAATTGATCAAAGCTGATCCCATTAAATATAGGCAGCTTAAGTAGACTAATTTTCTTAGGAAACAGTCTATGAAAAAAAGTCACTTCACTACAAGGTCAACAGGCCCAGATAGCTTCACATGAGAATTCTACCAAACCCTCAAATACCAGATAATTCTAATTCTGCTGAAGTTGTTCCAAAACATAGAAAAAGAAAGAACTCTTCGAAACGTTAAGTATAACGTTGCTAATTAAACCTAATGAAGATGATACCAGAGAACCACAGATGGTTTCGGGATGAAACTCTTCCACCTCAGATCATCAGGCCTTAGTGCGATTCTCGTAAGGAGGGCGCAACCTAGATCCCTGACATGCGCAGTTCACAATAGGGTTCGTGCTCCTATAAGAATCTAATGCCAAGGCTGATTTGACAGGAGGCATCTGACAGGAGGCGGAGCTCAGGCGGTAAGCTAGCTGGACCCGGCTCACCTCCTGCTGTGCCGCCCAGTTCCTAACAGGCCACGGACCAGTACCGGTACGCCGCCAGGGGTTGGAGACCCCTGTTATTGAAAGATCAATCTAGTGATAAATAATAACATAGGTGGCTATTTCAATATCCTAGAGACCCCTGCTACTCAAAGTATGGGCAGCAGAACAACAGCATCAGCATTACCTGAGACCTTGTTAAAACACCATCTCTCGGCCAGGTGCGGTGACTCACTCCTGTAATCCCAACATTTTGGGAGGCCAAACCCCGTCCTCCCGCACGTCACTTGAGGTCAGGAGTTCAAGGTCAGCCTGGCCAACATGGTGAAAACCCGTCTCTACTAAAAATACAAAAATTAGCTGGGTATGGTGGCACGCACCTGTAATCCCAGCTACTCGGGAAGCTGAGGCAGGAGAATCCCTTGAACCCGGGAGGCAGAGACTTCAGTGAGCAGAAATAGCGCCACTGCACTCCAGCCTGGGTGACAGAGTAAGACTCTGTCTCAAAAAAAACAAAAACAAAACCTAGCATCTCTCAGGCCCCACCTCAGACCCATGGAATCAGAATCTCCACTACAACATAATCTTCAGGGGATTTGTGTGCACATTAAAATATGAGAAGCAATAGCCTAGGTATCATAAGATAGCATCTGAAAAATAAAAGATAGATGCAAGAGAAATTGTGCTTCCAAAAGTGATAAAGATCAGAGAAGGCAATAAGGTTTCAAGATCCCATTACTGACGGTATATGAAAACTGGCCCCCCAGAAAAACAGATTCATGAGTTTGACTATAGTTACTGGCTTACAGCTACCTTGCTGCTTATTTTCAAAATAATTGAAATTGTTAAATCATAGTAATATTTCAATTTGGAAAAAAAAATCAATAGAAATCCTGCTATTATTCCTTGAACTCTCAAAAATTTTAGATGGCTTATGTTTTTAATGAAGCCATCCATCTGATTTTCCATTTTCCCTCTTACAATGTGGTAGATTCAGAGTCTTTTCCCAAAGTTCCCTTTGTCACTAACCTGGGCATTTCTCCAAGCACAAAGAGAGTAGTGAAAATTAGAGGCTCTTCCTACATACTTTTCTTTTTTAAGCAACTGGATCTGGTTTCCACATCAGCAAACCTCAACCTTTCCCTGTTTGCAGGTTTTCTTGTGTGTGTGTGTGTGTGTGTTTTAAGAAAACGCAATCGCCTCCACATCCTGATTAAAACAGAAAGCTTTCAGAAGTTAAACTCATTAATGTGCGATTGAAGGTGTTGTTTTAAATAGTTTATTAATTCCTTACCAAATATGCTTGGAGTTTTATAAATATCATGCTGGAAGTACAGAGATATGAAAGCATCTTAAACACATCTTAAAAATGCCAGCAATCACTGATGTGGTATTGTCAATCTGGTTAATAATACAGAAATAATGTGAAGAATACATAACGAATTAAATAGAAATAGAAACTATATTCATGTTGAAGTGAACTCCTCTGTGTAACACAAATGCACCAACATTACTCTCAGAATGCATTACCTTCATAAAGTTAAAACTAAGAATATTTAGTTGATTTTAGTAATATTCCAGTTCACCCCAATAAAAATTGATATCTAATATCTAACAATTAAATATCTAATTAAAAATGAATGGTAAACAAAATCAGTGTTTAGAAGTATCTAAGCATTTTAAATGCCTCTCAGAAGAAGAAAAATACACAGCCCAGTAATTTTTTAATAGACATTTCGATAATTACATAGACTCTCCCTTTGAGCTCTTAATCTCATAGTTAAAATTTCTAGTCTTTCTCTGAAGCTTGCCTATTGCTTCCACACTCATCTCAAGCCTCCCATGTCTCTGTTCTTTTCTAATTCTATGTTCATGATCCACAGAAATATATTTTCATGTGTATCTCTAATTGAAAACTTAATTTCCAAATTTTCTAGTTTTAAAACCTCAAATAAGAGTGTATAAAATAAAAATCCCTGAGTGCATAGAGAGCATTCAGGGCTTTTCTGGTCTTTGTGATTTTCTACATAATTTTATTACATATCTGAATAAAATAGGACACATGCTCTCTTCTCCCTGATGAGTTGAAATGCACAGAATCTTTCTTCATCCCATGTTCATAATTTTTTCTCAAAAGTGTATCTGTGCACATTCCTTCAGGATATATTGGTTCAGAGCAATTATGAAGACTACATGGAATATCTCACTGTCCCTTATGCTGATTGTTCAGATTTTAAATTGGTTTTTGAACTGTGTTAATGTCTTTGCTTCACAAAAATCTTTGTGGTATGATCTTAGAGATGGAAACTAACAGTTCAAACGTCTGTATTAGACCTGCAGTCTTCTTACAGAATGACAGAGACTATTCAGGAAATAGTTTTAAAATCACAGACAATTGTTACCAGAATAGACTTTGGTTCCAAATTATGCAAAATAATTAACTACACAATACGAAAATCTCAGTGGATTCCAGAAGTTATAATCGGTCAAGGCAAAGAAAAAAATAAATGAGGCAATATTTCCTGGATAGGAGTCTGGGACTTGCCTGTAGGATAATTAATCTTCAATTAAACAGAAGGCAAAGAAGTGCTATTGAAATGAAACTAGGTGAATAAGGAAAGATTTCCAAGCTAAAATAGTTTATGGTCTTGAAGAATGGGTCAATTATGAAAGGGTCATTTTGTATGGTCCAAGATGCAGATATTTCATAAATAAATAATTTTTTATCAGTCTCCGTGGAATGGATCTATATAGAAGTCATTTTCACTCTCTCCTCTTATATCAAATGACATATGAATCTCTACAACTCTGTGCTTACAATGAAATAGGCATGGTTTTACTCCCATATCAGAACAACATAAAACTTACCTAGTAGGTTTAATTTCCTTGGTTCCCCCACTTTAAAGATTCTGTTTCAGCAAATTATGGTGATATAAATTCCTCGTTTGGGTTGTTCTTATTTATTTTTCCTACAAAATTGCTTTGTGGAAATTGTCTGGTGTAGAGAGACTTTCAGCATGCTTCCTTAGTGGAAATAAGCATTGCCCTTTTCAATTCTGCCATACATGCTTTTTACGGCAGAAATGAACTTTGAACAAATTTCATTTCTAGCAAATGTAATATCCCTCAAAATACATTTTAGCACACCAAAAGAGTTATATTCAAATAAATGGCATTTTAAAATCTTGAAGATCAGATAACCTGCCTACTACTTAAACTATGCCATAAAACAGAAAAAGAAAATTCTCTAATTATTTCATAAAGTTATGACAGTCCAAATTTTAAAATCCTCACAAAATAGTTTTAAATTTATAAATAAAATTATCTTATGAATACAGATGCAAAAATTATAAATGATGCAGTAACAAGTCAATTCAGCAGTTATGTTGAAATAATAATATGATAACAAAATAGAATTTTCATTAGGAATAAAATATTGTTCATCACTGGAATATAGAATATACATAAAACATAAATATAAGCAAAAAGTCATATGATTCTATAATTAGACATCCAAAAGTCCACTGAAAAAAATCCAACAGTTAGCCCTGTGTAAGAAATTCTAAGCAAAACATGACTAGAAGGAAAATAAGTATGCTAAAGAATATCTAACATAAACAAACCGGCAGGCAATAGTGGCTGTAATCCCAGCTACTCAGTAGGCTGAGATGGGAGTATCTCTTGAAGTCACGAGTTCAAGACAAAATTGTGCAAAATAACAAGACCCCTATCTCTAACATGACTTTTTTTTTTTAATTAGCTGAGTGTGGTGGCATATACCTGTTGTCCGAGCTAATCAGGCTGAGGCAGGATGATGGTTCGAGCCCAGAAGCTTGAGGCTGCAGTGAGCTATGTTTGTGCCACTGCACTCCAGTCTGGGCAACAGAGCAAGACCCCTTCTCTAAAAAATAAAAAGTAGCAAAGGCAGAAAGGTAAAATACTGATATGGTTTGACTGTGTCCCCACCCAAATCTCATCTTGAATTGTAACTCCCACAATTCTCAGGTGTCATGGGAGGAACTCAGTGGGAGGTGATTGAATTATGGGGGCAGGTCTTTGCTGGGTTGTTCTCCTGATAGTGAATGAGTCTTACAAGATCTGATGGTTTTAAAAAGAGGAGTTTCTCTGCACAAACTATTTTTGTGCCTGCTGCCAATCATGTAAGAGGTGACTTGTTCCTCCTTATCTTCCATCATGATTGTGAGGCATCCCCAGTCATGTGGAACTGTAAGTCCATTAAACCTCTTTCTTTTATAAATTGCCCGATCTCGAGTATGTCTTCATCAGCAGCATGAAAACGGACTAATACAAATACTGAAGCCATTTTTGTTCAAATCCAGAACAATGTAGGAATACCCACTCAGACTATGGTTATTCAACATTCTTTTGGAGTTTCTAGTAATTGCAATACTATAAAAAATAAAATATTTGCTATGAATGTTGAAAAAGAAGAAACAAAATCATCTATATTTGCAGATATAATTATAATGTGACTAGAAAACTGAAGAGACTCTACTGAAAAACTCTTAGAATTAGTAAGAAATTTTAATAAGAGCTGCCTATAAGTTAAATATACCAAATTTAATAGGTTAACTTTTCATCAATACAGTTAGAAATGGAAATGAAACCAAAACATACGTATAACAATAAAAGGTTGACATTCCTGGAACATGCAGGGGCTATACAAAGAAAACAACAATATATTATTAAATGGAGAGGCACAAAATGATACTGAAATGGAAGACACCATATTATATTCATATCTTAATCATTCCAAATTAATATATATATTTAATATAATTCCACAGCCATTAAAACTTGCTATGAAGCTGTCAGAATAGTATAGCACTGGCACATGAATAAGAAAATCTAGAGAAGAGAGCGGGAAATCTAGAATTACATCCAAGTACACATGAGAGCTTTATATAAGATAAAATATACGTCTCCTTTAAAAACCCCATGTGAAAATGCAGATGTAGACTATTACTTTATACATTTTTTTTTTAAAGTCCAGGTGAATTCAATATTTTAAATAAACCTATAAAATTCCAGAAGGAAGCCCTTGGTGAAGATCTTCTCACTTAAGCAAGACAGAAAACAAACCACCTATTTTATAAACAAGAGAAATATATCTGGCTATGTAAACCATAAACAGAAAGACAAACTGAAGACTGGAAAAAATATTTACAGTATATATAATATCCAAAAGTTGATCATTTTAAAATGGACATATGCAAAGTCTATGAATTGCCAATTCATAGTAGATGGTATGCAGACCCATCATTTGAAAAGATGCAAGTAGAATTCCTTTTTCTTGTTCTAACAAAATCTAGATATTCAAATTAAACAAAAATGGCTTCATCTTTAGCCTTCAGATGAGCAGCAACAGAAAACAAAATATTAACTCAGTGCTGGCAAGAATACAGGGAAATTGGCACTCTTATCATTCTAAATCACCATAAATATTTTATAAATAAATTAGCAATTACCTATTAAAATTAAAACTGCATATACCTTTGACCCAGAAATCCTATTTTCAAAAATGTATCTGACAGAAAAAAAACAAAAGCATCAGCATATAGTGATATTTCTACAATGATGTTTACTGAAATACTATTTATAGTGACAAAAATAAAAACTGAAGACATTCAGATGTCTATTAGCAAGGAAACACATATGAATAATGTATATTTTATTTTACTTTTTTCAGGCAAGAAACCTTACATATATTTATTTTTGTTTATATATGTTTGTGTATGCCAGAAAGGATGATAGAAGGGTGTTCAGTGCATATTAAATTGGTTACTCAGGAGGGTTGAGGGGTAAGGGGATGCTACTAGTTTTTCTTATATTTATCCTGGTAATATCTCACTTGTTAAAAGGAACATATACTGTGGAATCACGAAAATTCATGCCTAGAATAGACTTTAAAGATATCTTGTCCACTCATCTCATTTTGCAAACCAGTAAACTAAGCCAATATTAAGATACCCAAGGTTATGCATCCATGGCTCAAAATTAAGAGTTTTTGACTCTCAGATCAGCATTCTTCCAATTCAAAATATAAAATCAAATTCTGAAAATAAGTAGCAGCTAACTCTAGAGTGAACTCCTACTTGAGCGTAGTAATTTATGTACTGAATGCTTTTCTTTCAGTCTGTGTGGCTTACATGCACAAATATACATATTCTTTCCCTAAAAGTTTTGTCTAGCATATGATGTGTTTCAATTCAAATGAATTAATTTTTAAAATCAGTACCCCTTTAGGTAAGTGAAGCTATCTCCGTTGTCAAAAGATCAAAGACAAACTACATGTTTAAACATTATATATTCAAATTATTTAACAACTGTTATGATACAGGCACCAAACAATCAGCCCTCAGACACTGACCCAATCAAAATAGGCAACAGCCATTGTGGTGTAAACATCTGTGGGAAACAAAAATGTCAGCCCAGGCCGGGCGCAGTGGCTCACGCCTATAATCCCAGTACTTTGGGAGTCTGAGGCCGGCAGATCACCTGAGATCACGAGTTCGAGACCAGGCTGACCAACATGGAGAAACCCCATCTCCACTAAAAATACAAAATTAGCTGGGCGTGGTGCTGCATGCCTGTAATCCCAGCTACTTGGGAGGCTGAGTCAGAAGAATTGATTGATCCCGGGAGGCAGAGGTTGCGGAGAGCCAAGATCGCACCATTGCACTCTAGCCTGGGCAACAAGAGTGAAAACTCTCAGAAAAAAAAAAAAAAAAAGTCACCCTGCCCAAAGCTTAAGTATACTGTCATATCTTCAAAAAGATTAGAATATCTTACCTGAAAATCTCATACTACGCTAAACTCAATTTCCTACTAATGAACTGTTTGAAAAATACATTTTCGTTTTTACTATGGGCCTCGTTGTTAATGAATATGACATTATAATATTAATCTGACATAATACCGACATCAGAGTTTAATTTGTATAATAAATGGTTTTTTCACATATAGAACAAGAAATATATACATTCACTCCACAAGTATTTACTGAATGCCTTCTACTTCAGGTATTTCCCTAAATGCTGGGTGTGCTTCAAAACAGATTTGATTCTTACTTTCACGGAGTTTACAATCTATGAGTGAGATAGACATTAATCAAGTAAACAGGTGATAATACAATTATAAATTGTGAACAGAACAAGGTTCTGTAAAGTAGAATCACAGGATGAGGGGTGTTCAGTCTATAAATTAGATGGTCGGAAATGGCCTTTCTGGTGAACATGATATTTTCATTTGATGGGATTAAGAAGTCAACCTTGCGAAAGTAGGGAACAAGTTCTCCAGCCAGAGCAAGCTGTTTCTTATTAATGCGACTGGCTTGTTTAATCAAAATGAATCACAATGTTTAATTAGTACTTCATCAGTACTCAATACATATTTACTTATTGAATCTAATGATTTGATTCTGCATGCTATTCCATCTCTCTTATAAAAGGGCTTCGTGTTGGGCTATGGTACAATTGGGCACTTTAAGAAACAGCAGAATATTTTGAAAGTAAGTTCCACATATTTATTTGCCACTAACACACTGAATGTAAAAGATATGAAGCGTATATACAAAAATTACATAACCAAATATATATGCAATCAACCTTTTTTATAACTGTGTCTTTGTGGTTTCCATCTTTTCTTCCCCCACCTCTGAAAATGTTTATGATTTGTAATCTCCCTCTCAGTACTGCCTGTAATGATATGGAATGATATCCATCAGGAAGGGGAGGTTGTAAGGGGTCACAGAGGTTTGCATTAGAAGGAGTAAAGTGGCCGGGCACGGTGGCTCAAGCCTGTAATCCCAGCACTTTGGGAGGCCGAGACGGGCGGATCACGAGGTCAGGAGATCGAGACCATCCTGGCTAACACGGTGAAACCCCGTCTCTACTAAAAAATACAAAAGCTAGCCGGGTGAGGTGGCGGGCGCCTGTAGTCCCAGCTACTCGGGAGGCTGAGGCAGGAGAATGGCCTAAACCCGGGAGGCGGAGCTTGCAGTGAGCTGAGATCCGGCCACTGCACTCCAGCCTGGGCGGCAGAGCCAGACTCCGTCTCAAAAAACAAAAAAAAGAAGGAGTAAAGTTTGAAAACCTTCCCCCGACATTCAGTTACACCCTCTTCTAGGGCATATCCTTCCCCTCTTCATTTAGGAATTATTCTGGTCTTTTTAGATGTCATACTTCTATAAATCTGCAGACTATATATTCTATTCATTTATCTCCACTAGCGAAAAGTTCCACATTTTATATTAATTTTTTTCTTTCTTTTTTTTTTTTTTTTTAGACATAGGGTCTTGTTTTGTCACCCAGTCTGGAGTGCAGTGGCACAATCACAGCTCACTGTAACCTCAAACTCCTGGGGCCAAAAATGATCCTCCCACCTTAGCCTCCCGAGGAGTTGGGACTACAGGTGCACACTACCATGCTCGCCTAATTTGCTAACTTTTTATAGAGACAGGGTCTTCCTATGTTGCCCAGGCTGGTCTCAAACTTCTCGCCTCGAGGGATCCTCCCACCTTGGCCTCACAAAGCACTGGGATTACAGGTGTGAGCCACCACACCCAGTTAACATTAATTTCTTCAAATAAAGCATATTTTCATAGGAAAAAATTATCATGGGGTTTTATTGATATACGAGTTACGAAGAAATTAGTTAAGCAGATAGTGAGTGTAGAGGATTCCTAGGTAAGGTTTTCCTTTTAATTAAAAGCAGCCCTCAAATCATTTCTTTTCCTAACAAACAGCAGACTGTAAAATGAAGTTGCAGACATAGGCAAGCAAGGTGGAAGCATGCACAGGCAAATGCCTGAAATTATGCCAGTAGGAAAATACTACCTGGAGTTACATGTTCAAAACGAGAGCTCTGTCTTCCCTTCTCTTTGCCAGCCGCGTGTACAGTAAGGAGTAGACAAGATGGCGCTGAGCAAGTGGAAAGCCCATTTGCGTAAGATTAGGGTGGGGCCGGGCGCGATGGCTCAAGCCTGTAATCCCAGCATTTAGGGAGGCCGAGACGGGAGGATCACAAGGTCAGGAAATCGAGACCATCCTGGCTAACACGGTGAAACCCCGTCTCTACTAAAAAATACAAAAAACTAGCCGGGCGAGGTGGCGGGCGCCTGTAGTCCCAGCTACTCGGGAGGCTGAGGCAGGAGAATGGCGTAAACCTGGGAGGCGGAGCTTGCAGTGAGCTGAGATCCGGCCACTGCACTCCAGCCTGGGCGACAGAGCGAGACTCCGTCTCAAAAAAAAAAAAAAAAAATTAGGGTGGGGCAACCAGCCTTCCCCACGCCGTGTAAACTTCACACCTGATCAAACCAATCTGTGGCCCCCACGTAAATCAGACACCAACTCCTCAAGCCTGCCTCCCTGCTGCCGCCGGCTTTTCCCTTTTCGTCTCTCTCTGTCTCTCTTTGTCTCTGACTCTGTCTCTGTGTCTCTTTCCCCTCCCCCCTCACCTCTCTCTTCTGTCTCTTTCTCTCTCTCTTCTCTCTCTTCTCTCTCTCTCCTCTCTCTCACAAGAGAGAGATTGCAATATTATCCACTGTCGTTCAAGAAGCAGGACGTTTATTGTGTACCTTTTACAAGTTCAGCACTGTGCTAGCCTCTGTGGGGATTCCCAAAGCAGAAAGTAGACGGGTGCCATAGGATGCGCAGAAGGAAGCGCTGGTGTAGGTGTGATCCACAGATGACAGGAAGGGAAACGGAGTTTGCAATTGTGTCATTACCAACAGTTTTGTGATATGTATACATTTCTGGATGCAGTATGGTTAAATAAGGGCATTTAAAAGAGCCCCCACCCCAGAGGGTGAAAATATAGACCAAAAAAAAAAAGTTCATTAAAAAGCAAATTTTCACTAGTGGCTCTGTAACTATGAATTTAAATTTTAAATTTCCTGATAACTTCTCAACCATGAAGACTAAGAGCTTGGCCAAATTATTTGGTTCTCTGCCCAAAGATTGGTAATAAAGACACGTAGAATAATTTTTTCTCCTCTTTAAAGATGAATCAGAGGATGCTGGGTTTCACTGAACATTTCTGAAGATTTTCCACACCACAAAGCCCTCCAGGCACAGCTCAGCATTTTGTAGAGCAGCATTAAATCTTAAAAGAAGTAAAATGCTGCCCTCTCGTGGCCCGTGTACAAAACTGATGAAAACAGTGTTGTTCCTTCCTGTTACTGAAAAGCAGCCAAGTCCAAAGAAGAGAGCAGTATTTAGATTTTAAATAAGTTAGCAAATAAAAAGACTAGAGTACCTTAATATGACGTGAGTAAACCTTTCAGGAAGTAAAATTTTGAATCAGATCAGATTAAAGTGTTCCAACATGGGGCTTAATATTGTAATTACCACCATGACTCTGCATATATGCAGATTTTCCCCAAGGAGTTCAAACTTTGACTCAAAATCCAGTAATCTTGAATCCTGGTCTAATCCTTACCATCTAAAGAAAGCACGCTTATTTAGAGTAATTGTTCAAGAGAAAATTCATCAGGTCCTTCCTCATCCTGCCCCCAGCCAGATGTGTTCTCTTCCTGCTCTGAATTCCCATAAGACATAATGCTACATGTATATGGGTCTGTTTTCTGCTGGCAAGTAATAGTTTTAGAACCTTTGTGACCTCTAAGATGGGGATGACACATGGCACATGCTTAAGAAATGTTTGAATAAATGAACGATAAATAAATGGGGATTAAATGATGAATCAATGTATAACTATGATAAATATTCCCTATTTCCCTTATTTAAGCAAAAAAAAAAAAAAAAAAAAACTATTTGTTGTGCAAATGCCAATGCCTGCAAGCCTTGTTGCACTGGCTCAGAGGCCATGCAACATATCTTTGAAAACAGTCAGGAAGGCAAGAGTGGATCCAAATCAAGCCTGGGTGCATTGCTATACTTTGTGGAAATCAGGAATGGGCACTCTGGCTCTGCCTACTCCTAGATAGGCCCTACAAGGATTTTACAGGTTCTGACACATAAAAGCAGGGGAGTAGAAGACCTGAGAAGCAGATTAAGACAGGGTTCCTCACCCCACTGCCCACAGGAAATTCTCTTCAGTGGGCCACAGAACTAAATGTACAAGCCAAATGCTTCCTGAAAGGTTGGTGCAGATGAAGTAAATAATAGCCTATGTAAGCACCACTGAACCACATCAGTCTAGAAGTTTCTGTTTCTGATTCAGGCACTGTTCCCAGGTCAGGTGCTCCATGAGTGCTAACTAGGAGTGGTGATGGTGGTGGTTGAGATGTTAACAGCACGTAACAATATCAGATACCTATTAGGTTCAGGCTCTAAATGACTCCTGCTTGCCCTTGGACAAGCAAGCTGGGAATGTGTGAATGTCAGCAGTGGGTATTTATACTTGGCTCCAAACTTCTTCAGACAAGTTCTTACTTGTTCCCCTCCACCAGTGGTTGCTTGAGCCTTTCTGCTGTTTAGCCTCATTCCTTTATAAGCTGTGAACCCAGACTCCTATTTTGGGTCCTTTTGTGGATAACTTGATTCAGTCACAATGCAACAGACTCCAGGACAACTTTTTTTGTCTCTATCTCTGTCTCCCAGCACCACAGCATAAATTTAAAAAAAGAAAGAAAAAGAAAAAAAGACTCCCTGCTGCGCGCTTCTTGGGCACTTTGACAGCTAAAGAACAACCCTGCCTTTCAGCCAGGATTCCATTTCCCTAGAGAATATTAGGTATTGGATGAGATATGAAATGAGAGGTAAAAATGATCAGTGGTACACACTCACACAAACACACACACACACACACATACACAGGGTTCTAATTGCCAAACTTCTCTAAAGGATGCTTGAGACCTGTCCCACTTTCTTTAGCATTTACTAATTCCTTGACTTCCTCTGACCACAATACCCAGGCCTCTCTCTTATGGAGCTCTAGTGGCCCCCTTACTGAACATCATGGTCTTCTCTCAGCTCTTATTCTCTTTGACATCTTGCCAACATCTGACTTTTCTGACATCCTCAATTGCCTATTCCTGGAATAGTCTTCTAATCTTCCTCCCAAGACTAATCACAAGTTAGTAAGAATCCGAGCAACTTTTATTTCTTTTATTTATTTATTTATTTATTTATTTATTTATTTATTGAGGCAGAGTCTTGCTCTGTTGCTCAGGTTGCAGTGCAGTGGTGTGATCATGACTCACTACAGCCTCAAACTCCTGGGCTCCAGCAATCCTCCCATCTCAGCCTCCCAAGTAGCTGGGACTATGGGCATGTGCCACCACACCCAACTTTTTTTTTGTAGAGACAGGGTCTTAATATGTTGCCCAGGCTGGTCTCAAACTCCTGGGCTCAATCAGTCCTCCCATCTGAGCCTCCCAAAGCACTGGGATTACAGGTGTGACCACTACACCCAGCCCATTTCTTTTAAAATGTCCCAACATTTCAGTATGTTTTAAATATTTATTGCTTCTAAATTAAAAGTTTAATACATATTCACAAAATATAGAGACATGATTTTATTTAGAGATCCAAATGTGAAGCCTAGGTGAAGGTCTACTATGATGGGGCCATTGTAATAGGTTTCTCTTACCTCTCTACCTGGCTTTCATATCTCCTTCAATAACTCTCTTCCTCTTCTTGTGGCAAGACTGGGTCCTCAATCCCAATCCCAATCTCTATCCACTTACTTCCCCTTTGCCTACCAATCCTGCCTTCTAGCTCCAGTTGCCGTTTTTTTTTTTTTTTTTTTTTTTTGGAGGTGGGGGGATGGAGTTTCACAATTTTGCCCAGGCTGGAATGAAGTGGTGTGATCTCGGCTCACTGCAACCTCCGCCCGCCAAATTCAAGCAATTCTCCTGCCTCAGTCCCCCGATTAGCTGGGATTACTGGCACCCACCACAACACCCACCTAATTTTTTGTATTTTTAGTAGAGATGGGGTTTCATCATGTTGGCCAGGCTGGTCTCGAACTCCTGACCTCAAGTGATCCACCCGCCTTGACCTCCCAAAGTGCTAGGATTACAAGCATGAGCCACCGCGCCTGGCCCAGTTGTCATTTTTATACTAATGACTGCTCAATTGGTGTACCAAACCAAACCTCTCATCCAAGCCTGGATTCCAATACCTCTAGTTGTCTACAGAACATCTAAATCTTACCATTTGGAAACTGAACACATCATCCTCCCTCTGGTTGGCAAACTAGCTTTTCTCTCTCCTATCTCAAATCTTATCTCAGCAGAAACCAAGGGATCCATATAAGGCTATCTGTAGAGAAGAGGGTACTCATCCTATTTCAGCTTTCAGAATTATGATGGGCATGGTGGTCTGAGACAGAGAAATCAATTTAAATCAATTTGAAGGAGTTTGACAGAATATTACAGCTAGTTATAATAGGATGGATAGTAAGCTGTTAGACCTTTCCAAAAAAGAAGTTCTCAAAGTAAAAGGCAGAGTTCTGACTTTTTATACAGAAACTGGTGCAATGGTTATGGTTGGAGGGGCAGCTGTTAAGGATGTCCAGTTTAGACATCTCTTAGCAAACTGGGAAGCTATCTCCTTCATGCCTATACCCAAGACCCATTTGTTAATTACATGCACGTTGCCTTAGGCCATTTGTGCTCCTATAACAAAATACCACAGACTGTTTTATAAAGAAAAAAATTTATTTTCTCACAGTTTCAGTGACTGGAAAGTACAAGGTCAAAGCTCTAGGCATTTGATCTAGTGAGGGCCTTCTTGCTGCATCCTCACATGGCATAAGGTGGAAGGGCAACTAGCCAAGCACTGCATGATGCCTCTTTTAGAAGGGCCTTTTAACTCCATTAGCCAGGAAGAGACTGTAAGGCCTAATCACCTCTTAAAGACCATTTTAATGCCTATCTTAATCACTTCTTAATACCATCACATGGCAACAACTGAACTTTAGAGGTGACACATTCAAATCATAACATATATTGTAATAAGCTGCAAAATATAAGTTTTAATAGAATAAACTTTTGTTTACCTCTATGATTTGTTCACTCTATGAGGTTTTTTTTGTAGTAAATTTTTATCCCAATATTATAATGATCTCTCAGGAAATCTCTTTATGGTCTGAGATCATCTGACAGCACCATGTACAACCTGTCCTTCTCATAAGAGATGAAATCAACCAGTGGTATTGATGGTTATCTTTTCTTAAGCCGGTTATTGCAGGCATCTGTCTGTCTGTTTGTGGAAGACTCCATGCACATTACCACAGGAAGGAGATCTTGTGATGTAGGCAACTTCCTGGTTAAAGCTCTTGTCGGTTTAAACATCATTACTTACTTTCTGACGTTTGCACTAAGTAGAAAAATATGCTCCTTAGAGTCCTAATGAGTATCAACTTTAACCTACCCCAAATGAGGTAAGATCACTGGATATCAGAATTGGAACACAATTTATGTCCTGAAGAAAATAATGAGAAAGATCGAATAAGAGTCATGTAATCTTACTGCAAAAACCTAGCTGTGGGAAATAGACACCCTCTATCATCTGCCCCAAAAGATGGAGTGGTCTAAGCCACTAATCCAATTCTAGGGCTCCAGATGATTCAGGTAATTCATGAATCCCATCTTCAGACAGAAGGCAAGAGCAGTGCATGACATATCTCAGGATAGCATGATATTCCATTTTATGGGAGCTAAGGGGAAACTGAAGCTCTGTATAGAGTCTCTGTCTCTTAGTGTACTGAAATTTCTCTTTCACTGTAATAAAAAAGATCTGGCCCAAAGGAAAAATAATTGTCAATTTTTTTTTGATATTTCTCAAGGCACCTGAACAAATATACTATAACCATCTAGGGTTATATTGTCACCACTAGTTGTGTAATTAAAACGAACAAGAAAAAACTTTAAAACTAAGTATCAGCAAGATATAATTAAGAAGAAGAATGTCCTTTTATGTATGACAAATCAGTATGTAAATACTTAAAGACTATAGCTAAGTTATTTTAAACTATTTATTTTAAATGATTTGTACAAACATTCCTCTAGGATATGACATTTAAAATAAAATGTGATTCTATGTATAAAGTCTGTATTAAACAGAATACTCTTTTAAATAAATATATCTAATATGAATGGAATTGGAACTAAATTTTAGTTTTGGACAATAGATATTTGTCCAAAAAACTTAAGATTAGAGAAAAGGCTATAATGGCTGATTTCCTTTGGCAAATGGTGGCATACTGCAAGAACATTTTATCAGAAAATTTCTGTTTTGTCCTTATTTTAACCTGAGAAAACTTATAATTCAATTCCCCTTACAAATATAATAAAGATTAGGTGAATTTACCTTGTAAGAGGAAACTTGGAAAAAAGGAAATAACCCAATATAATGTAATTTGTAACATTTGCAAGGAAAATTCTATAATTAATATATGTCAAATGTATTTAGTGAAACTAGAGTTTATTGTTTACCATGAAGCTAAAAGTCCTAATATATCTTTCTTTGCTTTTTTTTGCTATTTTAATATTAATATAATCTATTCCTAAAAACTGCCCAAGTCTTCACCAGCCAACTTAAGTTGGTTTTGTGACACCCCATTAAATTGCCACTTATCCTCATTGACCTCATCACCTGCAAACTTTTCAAAGATACTGATACTCTACCTGTCCTTCCTGAATTACCATAGTCACCTTCATCCCAGTTTCTACTACTACAAGTCGTTTGAAACTTGCTTAGGAAGATTGTTACTAATAACCTAATCCCCAATCAAACCACCTTTCTCTCTCTCTTTATCTCAGTCAAGTTAATTTGGCCCTATTAATGTTCCTCTTTTTCCTTGAAATTTATTCTTTAGGTGTTTTATTCTAGCTTATCCCTTACATTTCTTTTTGACAGCTCATTTTCAATCTCTACCTCTTCTACACACTAAGGGCTTTTCTTTGGTTCTGACTTTTCCTCTTATCCACAATTGACAGTTCACATAACCTCGTTCTGCATTTCCCCTCTCTCATTTTCCAGGCTTAAACACTTGGAGACATTTTCTCTTACCACTCCCCTAAAAATGTGAGTTTATCTAACCGAGATTTGATAAAGCAAATGCTCTCTCCACAAAGAGATATCATTGGACCTCTAAAAATTCAACACTGTTCTTAACTAAATTTTCTCCATTTGTATTATTAAGGGAGACTGACTAAACCTCAAATTCTCCACAATGACAACTGGCCTTACAGATTTGCTTCAAAAAAGTGGTCCATATATTCGCTAAAACCTAGGGGATATTTAATACAAATATGAGTGCAACTCTTTTCTCCTTTAGGTTATGGACGGAAACTGTCATTCAAAGTCAAGGCAGATGCCTAAAACATTGCAGTAAGACAATCTTCTCATTGTCTGTAGTAGATACAGACACTGCTTACTTTTTCCCAAAATTCACTCATATGATACTGAACTAATGCTATGTTAAAGCAGAAATATGCAAGAATGTACCCTTAATAAATAATGTCCCTGCTTAGTTGTGGTGGTATAACGTGAAGGGAAACTCAGACAGTAAACAAGATCAGAGAAAAAAAGGAGGCAAGGCAATCATAGTTGACAATAGATCTGTTCTTAGTTTCAGTTCTGTCACCAACATCTCAGAAACCCAGAAGCAAAGGATGTATGGCTAATTCTACCTGAGAACTTCAGTGTAGCTCCATTTTGATGCAATCAAAACTTGAACTCATCTTCCAAGATTGGAAGCAATAGTCCCCCTACATACTACATAAGGCTGTCATTGTCATTGTCATTTCCCCTTAAAATCATTTCATCCCCCATTGTATGTTCTATTTGTGAAGACCTTGCTCGGTCCATGAATCTGCCTTCACTCTCCATATTCTTCTTCAGACCTAGACAGTAGGCTCTTAAGAACTGAGTAACTTCATTCAGGATATGGCCACTACTACGAATGACTTTTGGACAAAGGACTGGTTTTAGGAATCCTGAAAGTTTCCGGCAGACTTTACCAGTCTCCTTTCTGCAAGTCATGATTACCACACATTGTGTAGCTAAACAATTACTGTTCCTACACTGTAAGATCATCATCTTGGTAAGTGACATTTTCATCAGTATGGGTTACTCTTTTCTTTCCATGATATCCTATGACCCAGGATTTTATTAATAGACTAGGCCTTCAAGTTCTGGTTCACCCTTAGATATTTATGTTTTATGTTCTCCTATGATGGTTAATTTATCTTGAGCATATCTCAATCCCAAAAGAATGCTCCAATTTTTAAAATATTTTTAAATGACTGTCACAGCAGCATTATTCAGAATAGCTAAAATGTAGACACAACCCAAGTATCCATCAGTGAATTAGGAATAAAAAATTCTGCAGGCAACCAAACTTTTATTCAAGTGAGAGGAAATCAGAAAATGCAAGGATTCATTTACCATTCATGGGGGAAACAATTCTTTGATATTTGAGAAAATACCACAGCTGACTAAAAGAATAAATAAAACTATTAAATCTCAAGAGGTAATAGGATATTAAAAATTGATTATGCGTACTGCACCCATTAAAATTCACATTAATAAATAATTACTAGTTTTTAACATAAATATGTTACATAATTCTTGTATCAAATACATTCCTTGGAAAAGAAAATACACAAAATTAAAACATAACATTTGTAATACCAAGAATTTGGCCTAAAAAACTAATTAACTAATCCATGTCGAGCAGGAGTAGAGAGGAGGAAGGTAAGAGTGTGATAAGTCTGTTATAAAGGAGAACCAATAACAGTCTTCTATTCTTATAATTGGTTGAGAATTACATATGTATGTTAATTTGTGAGTATATGGTGTATATGTATATTTATATACATATAATATGCATATGTGAATATAATATATGTATATATAACTGTAGAACAAAAATGTGCATTCTACAAATGGGAATATAGAATAAAATTTGTAGAAAAAATAACTAATAGGAAAAAAGAAGAGCTATAATGACATATAATGTATAGGGATGAAGAAAACAGTAAGTATAAACCAAAAAGAATAAAATAAAATGGCAAAATAGATCATACCTGACTTAGCATAGTGAATATAAATGACTTAAAAGGTAACAATAAAAGGCAAATACAATCAGATTATATCAAAAGGTAAAAATCTAAATTTACTGATTATAAGAAGCACATATATAAACAAATTCACAAAGAAATGTTGAAAATAAAAGGGTTCAAAAGTTTTCCTGGTCAAAACTTAAAGAAATAGAGGGGTAGAAATATTAGAATCAGACACAGCATCATGTATCATGGCAAAAAATATGAAATGGATAAAATGATTATTATATACCTGTAAAAGTTACAATGCACAATGCAAACATAAGCATCACAAATAATCCATACACTGAGGAAATACATAAAATAAAAACTATTAGCAAGGAAAAGAAACTTTACATAAAACTTAAACATAACTGTAACAGTTACATCAAGGAGATACAACAGAATTTCAAGAATGACAAAATACCTTTAATAGGCATAACTAAGGTTTAGACTATACAGAGAATATGCCTTTTTCTGTAACATTCACAGAACAAACAATAAAATTCACTATAACAGATTTTTTTAAATTTTTTTACATTTTATTTATTTATTTTTATTATACTTAAAGTTCTAGGATACCTGTGCACAACGTGCAGGTTTGTTACATATGTATACTCGTGCCATGTTGGTGTGCTGCACCCATCAACTTGTCAGCACCCATCAACTCGTCATTTATATCAGGTATAACTCCCAATGGCATTCTTCCCCCCTCCCCCCTCCTAATAATAGGCCCTGGTGTGTGATGTTCCCCTTCCAGAGTCCAGGTGATCTCACTGATCAATTCCCACCTATGAGTGAGAACATGCAGTGTTTGGTTTTCTGTTCTTGTGATAGTTTTCTGAGAATGATGGTTTCCAGCTTCATCCATGTCCCTACAAAGGACATGAACTCATTCCATGGTGTATATGTGCCACATTTTCTTTTCTTTTTTTTTTTTTTAAGACAGAGTCTCGCTCTGTTGCCCAGGC
>NW_016809484.1:768520-773429 GCF_001698545.2 Rhinopithecus bieti | reverse complement strand
GCTTGCCAGTATTTTATTGAGGATTTTTGCATCGATGTTCATCAGGGATATTGGTCTAAAATTCTCTTTTTTTGTTGTGTCTCTGCCAGGCTTTGGTATCAGGATGATGTTGGCCTCATAAAATGAGTTAGGGAGGATTCCCTCTTTTTCTATTGATTGGAATAGTTTCAGAAGGAATGGCACCAGCTCCTCCTTGTACCTCTGGTAGAATTCGGCTGTGAATCCCTCTGGTCCTGGACTTTTTTTGGTGGGTAGGCTATTAATTATTGCCTCAATTTCGGAGCCTGCTATTGGTCTATTCAGGGATTCAACTTCTTCCTGGTTTAGTCTTGGGAGAGTGTAACTGTCCAGGAAATTATCCATTTCTTCCAGGTTTTCTAGTTTATTTGGGTAGAAGTGTGTATAGTATTCTCTGATGGTAGTTTGTATTTCTGTGGGGTTGGTGGTGATATCCCTTTTATCATTTTTTATTGTGTCTATTTGATTCTTCTCTCTTTTCTTCTTTATTAGTCTTGCTAGCGGTCTATCAATTTTGTTGATCTTTTTCAAAAAACCAGCTCCTGGATTCATTGATTTTTTGAAGGGTGTTTTGTGTCTCTATCTCCTTCAGTTTTGCTCTCTATATGCTTTATCTGACTGTAGTAGGCTGAATAAAGGCCTCCAAAGATGTCCCCATTCTAAGCCCTGGAACCTGTCAATGTTACTTTACATAGCAAAAGGGACTATGCAGATGGCAGATGTGACTAAGAGTCTTGAGATAGGGAGATTATCCTGGGGATTATCCAGGTGGGCCCGAAGTGCAATTTCAAGTGTCCTTATGAGAGGGATTGAGAAGGAAACTTCACCACAGAACAGGAAAAAATCAATGTGACCATGGAAGCAGAGATTGAAGTGATGTGGTCACAAGGCAAGGAATGCTGGCAGCCACCAGACACCCAGAGAGGTGAGAACCAGATTCCCCCCCGGAACCGCCAGAGGGGAGACAGCCCTGCTGCCACCTTGATTTTAGTCCAGTGATGTTGATTTCAGATTCTGGCCTCTGAAACTGTGAGTAAATAAATGTGTGTTGTTTTAATCCATTAAATGTGTGTTTTAAGCCACCTACCACAGGAAACTAATACTCTAACCACCAGCTAGTTTCTCTCTTTGGGACTCTCCTTGTATCAGCAATGGTACCATTACTTTCCTTGTTACCCAATCACCATGAACTTTTTCCCCTCTCATACCCATACCCAAAGTAAGGGGTGGTGGCAATACGGTGGATTTTCATCCCACCTCTTTTTTTAATGAATAAGTTAAATAAAAGAGCATCTATCTCCACAAGTTTGCCTACCTATCATTTTAAAGTAAAACCACTTTAGTTTGATTGTTGACCTCTCTGGTGAAATTGCTAGAAATGTGGAAAGTATCTTACCAACCTAAAGGAAATGGAGATAAAAGAGTTGGAGAAGAAGCATGATGCCTAAGTCAAGTCTTTAAAAAAGAGTTTTTTACATATCTTTCTCTTACCAAACTTTAGGTTGCTAATACATTTATCACTGTAATTTTATTTTTAATTAATATTCCTGGAGAAAAAATGACACATTTGATAGATTCAAGACTGTAATAAAGTCATCTATCCTAAGAACCAAGAAGGACACACAGTGATGTAGTTCACTAAAGATTTCCCCCACCTCGATTTACATGGGCCTTAACTTTCAAGAGAATCAACATGGCAGCTTTAATAATAATAATAAAATAATAGTAATAAAAGAGGATCTTGTGTGTCCTTCAATAGTTGACTGAAAGTATGGCAGGCCAGGTCTCACTAACAGCTGAATAGGCAGGCCTCCCTGACAACTATTTAAGCACTGACTGAGTGGTGAAATTAAATATTAAACACTGATGGGACCAGTGTCCTCATACAAAGACTGGAATGTAACAAAGCCCATCAAGATTTTGCCTAGGTCTTTCCTGGGCCTTGAAGCATGGCAAGATAATGAAGGCATTCTTAACAGGACCCATTTGGGATTAAACAAGTTTTATTGGGGGTCTAAAGGAATTCCGTAGACCTCTACAAACAAATTTTATTGAGGACTAAAGGAACTCCCCAAACCTCCATGATTTAGCAGGAGACAAGATAAGGTAATCACCCTGGCACCTGGACCCATTTAAATTAAGAAAATTTACTGAGGCTCAAGAGGAAGGTCTTCAGTACTCAGATCTTAGTTATAGATTAGAAGTTGATTACTTGGCCGAAAGCGGTGGCTCACGCCTGTAATCCCAACACCTTGAGAGGCCGAGGCAGGTGGATCACCTGAGGTCGAGAGTTTGAGATCAGCCTGACCAACATGGAGAAACCCCGTCTCTACTGAAAATACAAAATTAGCCTGGCATGGTGGTGCATACCTGTAATCCCAGCTAGTTGGAAGGCTGAGGCAAGAGAATCTCTTGAACCCGGGAGGCAGAGGTTGCAGTGAGATGAGATCGCACCATTGCACTCCAGCCAGGCAACAAAAGCAAAACTCCATCTCAAAAAAAAAAAAAAAAAAAGGAAGTTGATTACTTATGTCTTTAGATGAATGCACATTTACACGTAGACATATAGCTTAGAAGGTATATAAGCTCTGGAAAACTTTGCAATTTTGAGTTGGTCTGGCAACATTTCCCAGCCTTCTCTCTGCACCTAGTTATAGAAATAAACTCTCTTCTATCCCAGTTCATCTGCATCTCGTTATTGGGCCGTGAGAATAAGCATAAAACAAACCTTCCTTTGATACTGGTATCTAAGCACCAAACAATAGATGCCAGCATCAAAAGAAGGTTTGGATACAACCTTCTTTCATTTTGTTTGGACATAAGGAACTAGTTTGGGTCTGCTCAGTTAATGTATCTATGCTCGTATTTTCCTTCCTCAGTTATAGAATAAATGAGAAGTGAACACTGTAGTTAGCCATAGAGTAACCAAGACAGCAGAAATCATCTCAAATGTTCACAGTAGAAGGAATGGAAAGCAGAGGTGGGTCCATGAAGAGTGGGGAGGTTGAGAAGTAAACAGTGGGCTCTAAAATAATCCTGGGAGATTGATGATAGCAGGAAGTCTTTATCATTCTTGGGCTGGAGAGACAAAAGGAAAATATGCAATTACTGGTGCCAAGAGGACCACTCTAGGAGACTGGATCTCTGGTGGCCTTGATACTATGGGGGCTGGAGTCACCGAGAAGATGAAGCCACTGCAGAGGCCACCTTAGGTTGAAAACAGGAGGGAGTGTCTTGATGTCTTCCTCTCTTAAAAACCACTTCTTACCCGGCCCTCTAATTTCCCATGGTTGATATAATCCTGCTGACCGGTGACTCAATCCTACCAGAAATTCTCTGGAGCCTGAAAAAGTCACCCTGCCAAGGATCAGCTGCTTCCCCCCAGAGCAAAGCAGAGCAGAAGGATGGGTCTGAGTGCAAACAGGTCCAGGACAAGCACACTGTATGGTATAGTGTTTTCATGGTGTTATATAATAGAATATATCATTTAATTTAACTATTTCATTTTACAGAGAGGAGCTAGGGTCCAGGGAGATTCAACTGTTTACCTAAACACACACACAGAGCAAGCTTTTAGGTCTGAACACACAGCATGCTTTTATTAGGATTGTGTTAGTTATGACACTGCTTAAGCCCTATTATAAAGTGCTTGGGAGCTGAGTCATTTCATAGTCATCCCTAGTACCTGATACAGCATCTGGTGCTTAGAAAACCCTCAGTAAAACATTTATTGAATTCATACAGATTGAAAGAGAAAACATGGCCTATCAACTGATCTAAGGTAGCTTTAGAAAATTTCCAGTCATACAAGAGTTACTAAGCCAGTTAAACAAAGTCTGCCAAAATTATGCCTCTTAAAAGTTTTAAAAGGAATCATACATTCTCACTGGCCTGTGACGGTTTAAGTTTTATATGATTCAAAACAAGAACAAAGATATATTCCTTTTAACTATCATACTAAACTATCATTTGAAATAATAGAAAGGATGTCAGCAATGAAAAGCTGTACAGGTTGTACAGAACAGATTGATACAAATAAAAAACTAATAAATATTTATGTGGCCATGTGTGGGAGGTGTTGCCTGGAGTGTTTCCCCCACAGCCCTGACTACGGAATGAAAAAGGAAACTTAGGAAAAAATATACCCAAAAAGGGAGATTTAAATAGCACAGTGGGCAGTGGGGGAAGTGATGACTAATATTGCTGTTAGTAGTGGTTTAGGAACAAAAAAGACAAGTCAGCTGGAAACCTTCTGGTGTCTTCTGCTAAGGCTCCTTGCTAAAGCTGATGCTGGAAAGGAGGAAGGAAGGAAAGAAGGAAAAGAGGGAGAGAGGGAGTGAGGAAAGAAGGAAGGGAAGTCATTAGAATGTAAGCTGAACACCCATTTCGTGCTTTTGGCCAAACAATAATACACATGTTTAAAAGTTCATTTTGGTGGGAACCCAACTTAAGTAGAATTAATGAAATTCCTACAGAACTTGAAATTCACTACCTAAAATTATTCATTAAAAATGTAACATGCATTGAATTAATTTAGCAGCACCTGAAGGAAGTCAAAGAAACTCCAGTTTGAATTTTGGGAGAAAAGAAAGTATCATTTAATCTGAAATAAATGAAGAGAACCTAAAAGAGCGAATGGCTAAATAAGTAGAAGAGGTTTTTGCAACCTATAATTACTGGGGGATTTTTTTCAGGAAGCTTCAGGAAAGAAGCTCTGACCCTCAGATTAGTCATTTGTCACCCAATCACTGGCTGCTAAATTAGAGGCCAGGAAAAAGAGATCAAACATGTGCAAGAAGAAAGAAGAAGAAGGAAGAGGAGGAGAAGGAGGAGGTGGGGGAGAAGGAAGAGGAGGAGAAGGAGGAGGTGGGGGAGAAGGAAGAGGAGGAGA
>NW_016809484.1:648413-768140 GCF_001698545.2 Rhinopithecus bieti | reverse complement strand
AAAAATCCTTTTTTTTTTTTTTGATTTTATAGAATTTAGAATTATTTTTCTAGGTGGCTGAAATAAAATAAAATTTTAAGTAGTTGAAATGTTAAGTAAATTGTTTTCAACAATTTGCAGATTTATGTCAGAATATGTATTATGGGATTAAGCAGATAAAATAATAATATTAAACATCAAAGTAAGAATAGTGTGAGGTGAATAATTTAAGGCAATTTCAGTTGCATCAGGTTTTTTTTTTTCTTTTCTTATGAATAAGAATGTTTTATTACTCTGTAGAGAGGTAAGTAAACTAGGAGAAATTCAAGAGGGGAAATGCAAAGCATAATAAAGTGGAATACATTGGATTTTAAAAGAATGTCTCTATTTCATTTGAGTACTGGCCAAAATATAATGGCATTTCTTGGAAGAAAAGCGTTATCAGAATTTAAAATTTCAAAAACCTGTATTAGGAAGACACATCATCACTTATGTAGTATGTAGTATTCTTGTCAACAATATTTTGTCTAAATCTAATCATGATGAAACAATCAGAAAAATCCAAATTGAGAACAACCTGTAAAAGGAATGGTCTTTGTTTGGTTACATATATACATATACTATATGTGTAAATATAGATCGCCAAAGCTGACCTTGAGAAGGAAATTCACTGAGCCATTCCTTACGAGTGTTCCCAGGAGAAATAGGAAAGTGAGAAGTCAAGTCAGTCTAAGAAGAATAAAGAGGCCAAGCCCAGCTGCATATCGGCAGTCTCACAGAGAGAGCTGCCTCAGTCCCTTGAGGGCAAGTAGATGACCTCAGAATTGTCCCATCAGTTGGTGCTTGGGAGTCACACTTTCAGCTCGTCCTTGTACTTCACGCAATCTGTGAGCCCCAGAGGCAGAGCAGGTCCTGGCTGCCTGAGGTTATTCCCTAGGAGAGAAGCAGATCTAGGTTCCCACAGCAGAGTCTCTGCTGTAACTAAATAGAAGGCTTCATTCATGATTGGATTAAGGATGGGGGAAGGGCAGGTGGCTATGAAGGTTATTACTCGGACAACAAGGACAATTTTTAAATGAGCTGTACATTAAATATTTAATTCATTGTTGTTAAATTCTGAATGTGATAATTACGTCATGTTTATGTAGAAGAATATCCATGTACTTATAAGATACATACTGAAGTATTTAGAACAAAAATGCCATGTCTAAACTTATTCTCAAATAGTTTCACAAAAAAAGTAATATTAATGTGTATGTGTGAGTATATGATGTATATACACACATACATGTATACATACGTTCAGTATGTATATGTATACATATATGTAGACTGATTAAAAAAGAGGAAAATATGAAAAAATGTAAACAAATGGTGACTCTAAGTAAAAAGATATATAGATATTTGTTGTACTATTATTTTAACCTGTATGTTTAAAATTTTTCAAAACAAATAGGAGGAGAAAAAAGTTAGCACTTGTCATGGTAACTTTTTTTCAAGAAAAGTTGTATTTAAGATCAAACCAGGTGCGGTGGTTCATGCTTGTAATCCCAGTGCTTTGGGAGGCCAAGAAAGGAGGATCGCTTGACCCCAGGAATATGAGCCCAGTCCTGATAACACAGTGAAACCTGTCGCTACAGAAAATTTAAAAATTAGCTTGGCATGGTCACCTGTAGTCCCAGCTACACAGGACGCTGAGGTGGGAGGGTCGCTTGAGCCTCCGTGGGTGAGGCTGCAGTGAGCCATGGTCATGCCACTGTACTCCAGCCTCAGTGCTTTTATAAGTGTTCTTATATAAGCAATAAGTAAATTGCTTATATAAACTCTTATATAGCTATTTATTTATTTTTTTGAGATAGGGTAGGCAATACTCTGGTAACAAACCATCCACAAATCTCAGTGAATAAAATCTTAAAATCATTGCATTATTGCATTGAAAACCCAATAAGAAATGTGGTGTAAATAAAATGAAATAAAAATGGGAAAAATGAAGTCCTTAAGATCATTATATTAGGAAAAATCATCTACTGACTTCTTGACAACCGGACTTGTTTATTCATTCATTTTACTTGTTTATTTATTTAGTTTTTGAGATAGCGTCTCTCTCTGCAGCCCAAGCTGGAGTGCACTGGCACAATCTTGGCTCACTGCAGCCTTGACCTCTGGAGCTCAAGTGATCCTCCCATTTCAGCCTCCCAAGTAGCTGGGACCACAGGGGCGCCACCTGATTAATTTTTGCATTTTATGTAGAGACAGGGTTTTATCAGGTTGCCCAATCTAGTCTCAAACTCCTGGGCTCAAGCCATTCATCCACCTGGGCCTTACAAAGTGCTGGGATTATAGGTGTGAGCCACTGCATCCAGCCAGGACTTCTGATTTCTTTACTGTTTATTAGAGGGTGGACCCTTTTCCCTCCAATCATACCTCACTTTTTAAAGCAGTGATTCTTAGCCTTTTTGATTTCAAATTTTTGGTAACCTATTTAAAGAAGAGGTTTAAGATACCCAAAATATCACCAATCAAGTCTTGAACCATCACAGTGCACATACTTCCACCATATAATTCTGTCCCAGAGTGTCTGAAAAGTATCCAAACAACTGGTCAGCTCCATGTAACTAACTGCTTCAGTGGAAATCATTATTGTCTTGACCTCATTCCTTTATGCTTAAAAAGACAAATTGCTCATATGTTCCAGAAAATATGCCATCTTTATTAGGTACCATGCAGCTCATCTCACTTGTAGCAAGTTGTACCCAGTCTACATAATTTCTATAACCTACTACTCCATCCAGCAGTTATTTTTGACCAGCATTGCTGCAGTAATATATATACTTGTTTAAAGCAGAAGTTAATCCTACACATTGGTTTTGACAATACCACTGTTTCACAGATATTTCCTGTTCTGTCTCCTTACATCCATATGGTAGGATTGTATATGCTCGTCCCCTTGTGGTGGGGTTAGGTGACCAGTTCTAGCACTTGTCACCCATAAGTGATGAGCAAAAGTGACAAACCACTTCTGGGCCAGAGTATTTAAATGTTGAGGACAAACCCACCACATTTCTTTCTTTTGCTTCCAGCACAGTGACCCATGACTTTCAAGGTGGCGGCTGATTTGTCAGATGAATTCGTGAGCGACCATAAGCAGAGATCTTCTAACGACCCATGATGGGTAGTGTGAGCAAGTATGAGCCATCTAGTGGAGCAAGATCATCACACACCGGGTCCTATTGTGGGGAGGGGTGGAGGGGAGGGATAGCATTAGGAGATATACCTAATGTAAATGACGAGTTAATGGGTGCAGCACACCAACATGGCACATGTATACATATGTAACAAACCTGCACGTTGTGCACATGTACCCTAGAACTTAAAGTATAATTAAAAAAAAAAGAGAGAGAGAAATAGTGCCTATATAGCACTGAGATTTGAGGATGGTTTGTTACCAGAGAATTGCCTACCTTATCCTGACTGCTAAATTAATCAGATTTAATAATATACCTCTGACTGGTGTTGGCTCCATCATACACCAGGGAAACAACCATTGTCTGGTACTTATATTGCTTAAACATGTAACTCAAAACCCCTGGTTTAAATGGACTCCTAAGTGCATTATGCATAATAATTGTATAATTGGCTTTTGTAAACAAGACATTGCTATAGTTCTTTACAGAATTATGTTAATATTAGATTATTCTTCATTTATCTATTCTGAGCAACTGGAAGATGAAAGATTTGCTATGAGAACACGTAAATATAGCATCATGAAAGGAAAAGAAAAAGCTCTGTTCTGTGGAAGGCATTAGTCCCGTTTGTTAGTCAAATGAAGAGAGACTATTCATTATACTTTAATCTTAAGGAATCCAAGATTGCTAAACTAATGGATAACATGTGACTAAGGAATGAATTAGTTGAACTTTATTCTATGTGCTGCCACCATGAACTGTGTAATTATAGCCAAGTCCTTTCAATGCCTTGAATGTTTTTCATGTGTGGATAAGATTATTTCAGACCTACCAGGCCTTGAAGAAGGATCAAACTCTTATCAGCCCTTTGCCTAAAATTGAAAATACCATGTTACTTGGATTATTTATTTATCCCTGCACCTTGTTTCAAAAAGGATTTTAAGTAGATGGCATATTATTATTTTATTAACACATTTTTTAAAAAACCCCATAAGAGGATTATAGAGTTTTTCTCTATCCTACTTCTCAGAGTGTTTTAAGCATACTGCAGAATTTATTCACTCATGAATTTGATACAAATTAAAGTGAAAATCTCTTCTCTAGAACCTCATAATGCTTAGAAAGCATCGTAACACGTTCAGAGAAAGAGGAAGATCAAATTTAAAGGAAGCTCTTGAGTTTCTGCCACAATGAGTTTCCCATTCTAGATATTAAAATAATAGTATGTACCCCAGATAACATAGTCAAGTTTCTGTGGATTATGACTTGATTATATGTATTTTAGATTTAGAGCATGCATAAAAAAAAATCCTTTTTCACCTAGTAGAAAAAAATTCAAAATAATGTTATGATTTTAATCTTCCATGATATGTATGTAATCTAAAATTTCAAAACATCACTGACTTTGCATTATAATTAAATATAAAAAGTGACTGACTTGAGCCAAATTGAAAAAAAAAAATTGAGACAAGGTCTCACTGTGTCACCCAAGGTGGTAAGCAGTAGTGCAAACACAGCTTGCTGCAGCATTGACCTCGTGGGCTCAAACTCTCCTCCCATCTCAGCCTGCCAGGTAGCTGAGATCACAGATACACACCACTACACCCAAAAATCTCACTATGTTGTCCAGTTTCCAAATAAATTTTAACTGCCTAATTTTAACTATTCAAAAACTAAGCAAATACCTGCAATTTGTTTCTTCTGAAAAACACGTACTAAATAAAAATCTACTATACTTATGGATTTTCAGAGGTCTTCGTAAATATTAACTCATAAATTCTTGTGGCTTTCCCAATTGTCACATGTCTCTTTTCATGAAATGTTGTGTAAATTTTACTATGGCAATACTATAGTATTGCCATAGTAAACAGAACATGAACCTCAGAATTGCCCAAATCTGAGTTCACTGACTTAATCAAGCACATACTATTAATATATAACCTTGTATAATTTATCAATTTAAACTGAAGAGCTTCATCTCCAACATTTCTAAATTATGGGTGTTATAAACAATAAATCAGGTTATTCCATTACATTTAATAACTAGCAACCCACACTGTGATAAGTGTCAGTAATGCAACAGTACAGTAATATATAGGCAAAGCACCAACCAGAAATTAAGCATCTGTTGAATTTCTCTACTTTCCTTTTCCCGCAACCAATTCCTGAATAAATGTAGGGAGAAACAGGAATGTTTTAAGAAATCTTCTTCAACTAATATGAAATAGGATATTTGAAGACTCACCCTTCTATCTTCCTAGTCTACAGTTTGTTCCACAGCTATTTTTGTGACTAAAGATACCAAAATTAGACATTACTTTTATCTCTACATTTCAAGGCAGTTGTTAAGAACTATGATTAAACTACCAAAATAAAGAAACGTAGAGGAATAATGAACATTGACTACAAACTAAACTGATTGTCACATATTCTATCTGGTGATTTGAGAGATTGCTTCTCATACACTGCAATTCAGTGAAAAAATAGCATACACAAATGATGACTTAGTAAGAAAAATTCAAACTTAAAAGGAGTTGTCAATGTGATGTGCCATGTTAGAAATGAAAAATAAAATGTGTGCCAAGGGCTAGTGAGGCATTTTCCCTTTTTTTCTCTTTTAAAAGTACTACAAAAGAGCAGTTTTTTTGGTTAAAAAATTAATCAAAATTGCTAAATCAGTGATGCTTTCAGAAGTTTCCTGTTTTTGACATCAGAGTCATATTATAATGCTCTATTTCCTGTTTCCTCGCCTAAATAGAATTTTGCTTCGGGCAATATTTTATCTGAACCTCTGTTTGTAGAAACCAGAGACATTTATTGAATTGTTTCTTGCTGGCTATTTGATCTTAACAAAGCATTTAAATGGTGCTGATGCCCTGGCTTGAGCAATGGAGCATCCCAGACTTTCAGTTAATTGCACACAGCACACATACAACTCATTTGAGTTACAGCTAAATGCAATTACAGGCCTCAGAGCTGATACATAGATCACTTCTTATTTAAAGCAATTCACCTTTGAATTGGTTAATCTTTAATTGTTTATAAAATAATAAGATGGGAAACAAAGTTGCTACCTAATATGTTAATTTCCCCAAATAAACACTTATTTGAAGGTTCATTTGTTAATCAAGAATCTGGAACTTGAAATACATTTTATGAAAGGAAATAAATTTTAGGTGATTAGGTTTTATCAAGAGCTGAAGTTTTAATAATGAACAGGGAGAGATACTGTGGCAAAACAGTAATTGAATAAAACATAAATTCAATAAAATGATATGAAAAATCAATGTTTCACGTTTATCCTGAGTCAAATATAAAGAGAATTAAATTGAGGATGACGAAATGTGGTTTCTAATCATTGTTCCACCACTATTTGACCTTGAGCAAATTGCCTGGGGGCCATATTTGGTAGACAGATGAGGCTGTATGCTTTCTTTTAAATACTTGAGAATTAGCTTAAGTGCTCTCATTTGGTAACTTGCTTAGTATTTCATAAATGCCAGGAAATTAACTCAAATCCTTTGATGAGCTGCATTTTCTGTATTTATTTGTATAAGTTCAACAAATATTTATTGAGGGTCTTCTATATGTTGGGTATGTGTCTTAGCAAAATAGTTTTAAAGTACATTATGAAAGATCTGATGCTCAATAGTATATCATCAGTGAATTGCCGATTAAAATCTAAATGAGATATCACTATATATCCACTGGATTGTCTAATATTTTAAAGTCGTCAGTATTAAATATTGAGAAAAATGTGGAGCAGCTGAAACACTCCTACATTGCTAGTGGGAGATTAAGATGGTGCAGCACTTTGTAAAGCTAAACATATACTTACTATATTACCCAACAATACCACTAAGTATTTACCAAGAGAAAACAATTGTCTACACAAAGGCTTGTACATGAATGTTCACAGCAGCTTTATTCATCAGAGCTAAAAACTGGAAACAACTCAAAAACATATAAGTAAATTGATGAGCAAATTGTGGTACATCAATTTAGTGGGATACCATCCAACAATGAAATAAATCAATGAATGGTAACACTGATTGACATGAATAATCTCAAAATCATTATCCTACATTAATGAAGCCAGATGCAAATGAATATTTAGTGTATTATTTTATTTGCATAAAAATTTATCACAGGAAAATCTAATCTATAATGGCAAAAAGTAGATTCATGGTTGTCTGAGCTAAGGGGTAGAGGAAGATTGATGGACTGCAAAGTGCAAAAGGGAACTCCTTGGGCATGATAGAAATAGTCTATATCCTGATTAGCAAGATGGTTACATGCATGTATACCTTTCTCAAAATTCATAGAACATATACTTAAAATGTGCAGTGCTGGCTGGGTGCGGTGGCTCACACCTGTAATCCCAGCACTATGGGAGGCCAAGGCGGGTGGATCACCTGAGGTCAGGAGTTCAAGACCAGCTTGGCCAACATGGTGAAACCCCATCTCTACAAAAATACAAAACTTAGCCAGGCGTTCTGGCAGGTGCCTGTAATCCCAGCTACTCAGCAGGCTGAGGCAGGAGAATCACTTGAACCCAGGAGGTGGAGGTTGCAGTGAGCAGAGATCGCACCATTACACTCTAGCCTGAGCAACAGAGAGAGACTCCATCTCAAAAATAAACAACCAAACAAATAAATAAATAAATAAAATGTGCAGTGCTTTGGTTTTCTGAAGATTTCCAGGAGCTTCGGAGGGATCAAACAACCTTTGAGGTAATGACAGGAATTTGAGTTGAGAAACCACCAGGGATATCAGAGGGATTTTTGGAACCCATGAAATCAATTCACAAGAGAAAGGGAACACTTTCATCTTTTAAGAAGTCTGCTTATAGTAATACCAGTCATGTATGAACTTGAAAGAAAGGCTTTTCCCAGACTTTCAAATGCCAGAGCTGCCAAAATCTGAGTTTGGCAAAAATGAGGAGGGCAGGGGGTCAAGGAAGAGATGCGAAGCCAACCAGCCTTCCCACTGCCCTCTCAGACCACAGGTTCCCACCTGCTTCTCTGCAAAGCCTTAATTACTAAATTGAGACCCTCTGACTCTATTGCATGGTGGTTATGGGGCCTGTTGGAAATGTCATTCAGTAGCAGGAAAACGTGTCTCCATTGAATACATTTTAAAGGGAAAAGTAAGAGAGAAAAATAAAGTAGTGTCTTAATTACACTATGTTTGCTATGCTAGTACAACTTCCAGACAAACAAGTAACACCAATCACCCTCACTCTCCTCCTCTCTGGTTCCAATCGGATTGCCTAAAAAAAAAACATCTTGACGCTTCCACCATCTCAGTCAATCAATTTCATAAAACTGCAGATGCTGGTGCTTCTTGCTTTAAAGGATGTATGTGGGGAGGGGGAGATGTTACAAATTAAAATGGTGAGGAAGGAGTTTTCAGAAGAGAAAATAGAAACTGTGCGCATGTGAATACATAAGTAGCGGTTAATAGTGTTGAGAAGCATCAGCCTTTCCTTGTTCCACTGAGCACAGTGATAAGGACCTAAATCTCCTGACATGAAATAGTAAAGCCTCAATACCACTCCATCCAAAATGGAATCCAGTCTCTGGGAAGAAAGAAGAAGAAAGGATAGATTGAGGAAATTGATAGATGGAAGGGGTGAAAAAGGAAGCTAGCAAAGAAAGAAAAATAAATTCCTAGATTTCCATCTCAGACAGATTATATTTGGGCTAGCTGGTGACATGATGAAAAAGTTTTTAAATGTTTGCACCATTTTCTGGACCCCAAATGCCACTCTCCAGAAATACTGTGTAGCCCAATTGACCAACCCAGAAGATCTGAGCTCTTCACAATATTGATCCGGGAACCCGGACTTCCTGTTTCGTGAAGGACCAGAACATGGTATCATGCATATGTATTATTAACCCTTTAATTACTAAAGACCATGTTTCTTGTGCATATTTTTATTATCACTGAAATCACTGAAGGAGTTAAGTTGTCTCCTTTGAATCTTATCAGCCGACACATCCCACAAAAAAAATGTCAGTAACTTACCAGAAAGGTAACTAGAGATAATTTGAACCAAGGCAGAACCTATAACAAATGAATAATGGAACAGTAATAATTCCAGAGTTTGCTGTGGAATAGAAAATCATTTCAAAAGAATTTCTAAGAGGAAAATATTTCTTCTAACTAGGGCATAGAAAAATATGCAAATGAAAAGTTTTTTCCCTCTAACTGAATCTAAAAGGAGTTATGGTGCCTTGATAGCCGCTGGCTATTTAAGCTAAAGGGAACAGTGTACATAGTTTATTTTCACTCTTCTCTAGCATTTAAATTCTGTGTGAGTGTGTGTATGTGCACATACGCGTGTATGCGTTAGATTCCTCTTATTTTCCCCAAAAGGCACCAACTGGTAAAATATACAGGCTTTTCAGTAGGACACGCCACCTGATTCTTACAACACACACACACACACACAAACACACAGACACTCCACACTGTCTTCTTATGGTTTAGTTTGGATTTTGCTACTGTTAAACATTTCCAATCTTTCAGTCTGTAGCTTCTTTCCTTTAGATAGTTTACATTTTATTTGCAATATGTTTTACATTATTTAATCACCATTTTTTAAGTCATTGTAGTAGGGACATTTAAGGCCAGGCCAACCTCATGCATAAAAAGATTCAGTAAAGGATTTGCTGTCCTGTGCTTCCCACCACATCTGGGTCAGGCCCCTGTGAAGCAAGGTCATGGGAAGCAAGTTCATGGGAATGTGGCTGCTGTCTGAGCTGTTCCTTTTCTAGCCCTTAGGGACATGAAGGTCCTTTTGGACACTGAGTTGAAGAAGGTAGTAGTATTTATAACAAATCTAAATGGATTCATATCATTCATACCCACACTACTTTAAAACTTCTTTTAAAAGTCAGGCTGAGTTCCTATGGCAAGTGGTCACTTTGTTCATACAGACATTTTTTAGAAAATACGTTAGGGTCTCATGTTAGTAAGAAATAGATTGCAAGAACTTTGAGAAAGGAAGACAGCTAAGGAAGGGATAAAAGAAAGATGAACTGAAATAAAAAACAAACATTTTCTGTAAATTTTTTTTAAAACATAAAGATACCAAGAAATCAAGGGGGAAACATGCCTTGTTGCATTCTTGCTTTGACTTCATTTTCTCACATGGCTGATATAGAGAAACCAACCACCAATAAGAAGGAAGCCACTTACTATGACATATTATTTTTAACTCATGAAACATTCATAGTGCTTCATATCTCAAAAATATATTTTACATCTTTGCAAATTGAGCACCTTTGCTACTGTTTGTCTAGCAATAGGCCCATGGCACCCCCAAAGTTAACAGAAGGAAAGTATGTAATAAAAGACAATATTATAAACTAAAAAATAATGAGAAATGATAATAAAACTAATCAGAATCTACCTTTGTTTGGTTCCAAACACTCCTTTCTCCTTACTATTTTATTTACCCCAATGATACATGTTTCTTTTTAATACATTTCTACTAAACACTTCTAAGATAGACAGTGTCTGTCACAGGCAGTTGAGAAGGGCCATTTGGTTTGAGCTTTCAGTGTTTGAAAAGCTTCAGATTTATGATGTTAAACCTATGAAACCACCTTTGCAAAAACTGTATCAGTAAGAAAACACTGGCAGTGGGGGAGATCCGATCTAGCCACCCAGTTTTGCCTTTACCCTTCAAGCTGTCCTTAATTATTCCTGGACTTGGGTGAAGCTAACTTTGGGAAACATTTAGTTTACAGTTTAAGTGATAATAGTCCTTCCCATAAACTCAACTGCCTTTGTAAAGCAAAGGAAAGACCACCAGGCTAAGAGAATAGAGGATCCTGAATTCTGCTAAGGTGCACACATAAAGGATAGCCAGCCATTATTCTGGAGATTACAAAATATGCAACTTCCCTAATTACTCCTGCAGATAGCATCACTAATTTAGAACCTATGATTGGCCTTTTGAGATATCTTTTAAGGATTTTTTTCATGTTTCATAACCAAAGGCCCACTTAAACCCACCAAACACTAGCTTCTGTGGCCCCACCCAGAAGCAAGTCAAGTGCACAGGAAGACCATTTCCACACCCCTATGATTGCACCCCCAGCCAATCAGCAGCAAGCACCCATTACCTCACGACCCCCATCCTTTCCCCAAAACTATCTTTGAAAAACTCCAGCCATAAAATTCTTGGAGAGATTGATTTGAATAACAACTCCATCTCCCACATAGCAATGGCTGGCCTCATGTCAATTAAACTCTTTCTTTACTGAAATGCCATGGTCTCTGTGAATTGATTTTGTTTGCTCAGCAGGCGGGAAGAACCCACAGGGCAGTTACACCTAGGGCAGCATAGATACACTAAAATTAAAACATGTCACTCTTAATCTTAAACTTATGACACATTATAACACCACCCCATTTTAAGCATTATAAATAAACATATTTTAACACATCCTTTCATTATTGTATGAATAACAGTAATATTACACTACTTTTGGGTTTAAAAACAAAGTGTTAATTTGTCAAATGGTTAGACATGTATCACAATTTTGTGTCACTCTTTTCTAAAATGTATTTTTCAAAATATTCTGGTTGCATTAGTAAATGGAGATGAGCCAGGCTTTTCTCAGTCTCTTAGAAGCCCTAGAGGCAAATGAACATCATAATTTCATTACTTAAATATTCTCCTCATGGTCCTTATTGCTGTTCACATGAAATTTACTGACACTTAACAACAAGGCTTTTTACTTGCTAATTCCTGTTTGGATTGTTTCTTCCATGTGGAACATTTTTAATGAGCAGCGGTGACTGTGTGAATCACTATGCTAGGTTCAGTGGGAAAAAAATCTTCATCAACAGCAACACAAATGTGATCCTTTCCCACAATAAGCTTACCATTCCCACAGGTGTGACCATACTTAGCTACAGCATGCAATAAAGGATTGAGTGCTGTATTTTAGAAGTAAATAAAATTACCCAAGATCAGAAAGAAAGAGACTTAAGTCAGATTCAGAGATTTGGGGAAAGTTTGCCAACCTCATATTTCTACACTATGGGCAATATTGGCTCTGGCCACAAAGTCTTTTTGGTCCCTTTGCTCCCACTTCCTGATTTTAGCACCACTGCCCTTCTTTGTGGCGAAGAGTATTTCTGGCAAACATCATGTATGAGAAGGCACTGCTGTAGCTGGGAGAGGATACACAGTCACAGTTGTCCCTAATACTTCTACTGCCAAGGTTCCACCCCACTCTGTGCCCCAGGTTGCATGTTCTTTAGTTGTCACTGTCAAGTGTACTATCTTGCCAGAATCTGGTCTTCCTGGCCAACCCATCCAAAAGGTATACAATATCCTTTCTCCAGGCCAAACTGAACTGATACAGGGATGACATAATGCAAATGGAACTTCAATAAAACAAAAGAAGAAAAGAGATCAAAATCGGTAAATGAGCTCTTACTTATTTTAGTGTAACCTTCATAGATCACATTGATTAAAAGATACTAAACGGTACCCAGTCTCCAATTTTGGTTCTTCTACCTTGTCACTTTGGGTGTGTTTTGGGCATATTTATTAGTGAGTGATAAAAGCTGATACTATTTGAAGATAATCACAGTTTGCTTACCTACTGTCTTGCATCATGTTACTTGCATTATAGCTGGCATGAAGATGTTACAGAAAAGGGGTACCAATCCAGACCCCAAGAGTTATTGGATCTTGTGCAAGAAAGAATTCAGGGTGAGCCCACAGAGTAAAGTGAAAGCAAGTTTATTAAGAAAGTAAAGGAGTAAAAGAATGGCTACTTCTTAGAGCAGCCCTGAGGGCTGCTGGTTGCCCATTTTTATGGTTATTTTTTGATGACATGCTAAACAAGGTGTGGATTATTCATGCCTCCCCTTTTTAGACCATATAGGGTAACTTTCCAATGTTGCCATGGCATCTGTAAACTGTCAGGGCCCCGGTGGGAGTGTAGCAGTGAGGACAACCAGAGGTCACTCTCATGGCCATCTTGGTTTTGGTGGGTTTTGGCTGGCTTCTTTATTGCAACCTAGTTTATCAGTGAGGTCGTTATGATCTGTATCTTGTGCCAACCTCCCATTTCATCCTGTGACTTAGAATGCCTTTACTGTCTGGGAATGCAGCCCAGTAGGTCTCAGCCTCATTTTGCTCAGCCCCTATTAAAGATGGAGTTACTCTGGTTCAAACGCCTCTGACAAAATGACTAAGCTGTAACAGTCACCTCCTCCAGCTTCTGGAGCCAGGAAATGGTACATGATCTCACAAAGAAAATATTATGAGCTGAAAAAAAGAAGGATCGAATTTTAGTTTGGATTTCCAGTAGAAATACTTTTTTCCACACCGACTTTAAAATTATATTCTCTATCACATATGCAGAGAATACAGGCAGTAAAGTGAAAGATGCTGAGAGTACACTCAAGTCAGTCAGAGCTTCAGTTTTGCTGGGTCAGTCCTCAAGTTAATGATCAAAGGCTAAGAATTCTCTGTAGGTCCCAAAGTAAACCTTTGACAGCCATGCTGACCAGACACTTAAGGATATATGGATGAGACCAACAACACAGGATACAGAGAAGGATCCATACCACATTGGAGACAGAGAGTATTATTCTAGATATGTTATCCAAGATTTCTTAGCAGTTCATTAATGAGATTAAACTAAAAATATCAGAATCCAATGATTTATAGCTTATTATATTTGCATGTAATTGTAAACCATATATATTTACCAATACAGCATTTAATGAAGCACAAGGAACTCTCCTATTACTTCCATAAGAAATTCAGTTAAAGAACTTCTTTAGGTCCTGTTCTAGAGAAATATCTAGACGGAATGAAACCTTTTTGACTATTAGATCAGTCTTGGAACCCAGTGGAGGTGTATTAATCCAGGTCAGATTTGTCCGTAAATGACAGAATGCCCCAAGTAACAGCTATTTAGGCAAAACTGAAGTTTACTGCTTTCTCATATCACCGTGAACACCCAGATCTGGAATATCCACCAGGGACCCAGACCCCCTCTGTCGTATTACTCAGGCATCTTCGACATGAAGTTTCCAACAGGTGGTTGCTTCGGAGAAAAACTCCAGCTTCAGCCATCTTCATTCATTCTGGCCAGTGAGAAGGAGCAAAAGAAAGGTAAGGTATTATTTTCCTTCTCATTAAGGACTTACAGTCCACCTGCACCTTTTTGGTCAAACTTAGCTGTATGACCACAACTAGTTACAAGTAAGGATGTACAGTTCAGTTCTCTTTCCAGGTAGCCACAGTGGAGACCAAAATCAGAGTCTCTCTCAGGGTGGAGGAAGGAAAAATAAATGTTTAAAGTCAAATAGCAGTTTCTCTTGCAGTGACCAAAATTCCCTCTATCTTACATGATTTTGGCCTAATGAAGTGTTTTTCTGTTTGGATATATCAGCAGAAAAGATCAATGAGAGCTTATTACAGGCCAAGCAAATAACTAAATACTTTAAAAATAGTATTATGGATTAAATTGTGTCTCCCTGAAAAGGTATGTTGAAGTCCTAACCCCTGCTACCTCAGAATGTGACCTTCTATGGAAACAGATGTAGGTGCATGTGTAGGTCAAGTTAAGGTGAGGCCATTAGGGTAGGCCCTAATCCAATATGATAGGTATCCTAATAAAAAAATGGAGAAGATAATTTGAACTCAGATGCAGACAAGACATGCACAGAGGGAACAGTGTGTAGAGACACAGGGAAAATGCCATGTGAAGATGGAGGATTGTAGTGTTGCATCTGCAAGCCAACCACAAGAAACTAGCAAGGATTCTCCCCTGTAGGTTTCAGAGGGAGCATGGCTCTGCTGGTGCCTTGATTTGGGACTCCTAGCCTTCAGAACTGTGAGACAATACATTTCAGTTGTTTTAAGTCACCCAGTTTATGATACTTTATTACAGCAGCTTTAGGAAACTAACAGAAGTCTAGGTCATCTCCATAATTACTAGGTAGAAGAAATAAGTTCTACTGTTCTATCGTGCTATGGTGTGGCTATAGGTAACAATTTATTATCTATGTTCAAAAAGATAGATAATAAATTTGTGTTCATAACACAAATAAATGATAAATGAGGTGATGGATATCCTAATTATCCTGATGTGATCATTAAACATTGTATACATGTACCAAATATCACTCTGCCCCTCATAAATATGTACAATTACTATGTGTCAATAATTTAAAAAATAGGTTATCTCATTTAATTCCCACAACTAGTGCTTTGAGAGAGGTGCTCTTAGTTTTCCCGTTTTACAAATAAGTACATTAAGGCTCAAAGAATAAAGCAACTTGCCAAGATATCTTGAACTTTGATTCAGACCCAGTTTTTTTTTTCTGATTCCAGAGCCTGAGCTCCCAATACACTATACTAACTAAATAACCCAAAGCACATGTCTTTAAAATCTGCATCCTTTCTCAACTTGAGTACCACAAGAGATAAATGTGAAGTGTTAAGTACATATTAGGTGAGATTAGTACCCCATAGTTCCCACATCCTACCCCATAGTTCCCCCCATCCTACCCCATAGGTAGCATGATATTGTAACCTATCATCCAAACAGGGACACTTCTGAGAATGACAAAGATGCTTGATATAGTTTGGATGTATGTCCCCATCCAAATTTCATATTGAAATGTAATCCCCGTGTTGCAGGTGGTGCCTGGTGGGAGGTGATTGGATCATGGGGGCAGATTTCTCATGAATGGTTTAGCACCATTCCCCATGGTACTGTCCTAGCCACAGTGAGTTCTCTTGAGGTCTGGTTGTTTAAAAGTGTATAGCAATTCTCTAGCTCTCTTGCTCCTGCTTTGCCTTCTGCCATGACCTTAAGCTTCCAGAGTCCTCCCAGAAGCAGATACCAGTGTTATGCTTGCTGACCTCCTGCAGAACCATGAGCCAATTAACCTCTTTCCTTTATAAATTACCCAGTCTCAGGTATTTCTTTATAGCAATGCAAGAATGGATTAATACAATGCTACTTATGATTACATTGGGACAGGAAACCTAAATGAAAACTATCTTGGGCAAACCAGGGCTTACGCACACAGTAATACTTACCTTATTGCTCAGTGCCCCATCCACGCTGACTCCTAACCAGAAATGTCACTGTAGCAGACTTGCAGAATTCTAATAATTACAGTTAGAAAACACGAAAATACCTTAATTAAGCAATAATAATAATATGGTACCACACAAATAAGGTATTATTTCATGAGTAGTATATAGAACACATAAATTACAAAAATGATGTTTAAGGTGATTAATCCTAAAAAAGATATATTTTGATTATTTAGCTGAACATATTAAAGAAGACTTTCCAACAAAGATTGAGAACTCCTACCTGCGGAAAATTTAAAAAGACGGAAAGTAAGGTCTATCTTGTTTTAAACGCTACGTATTGGTGCTCTGTTTGTTACAGCAATGAAGCCAATAACCCAACACTGTGGAGAATGTCAAGCATCCGGTTTTTCACAGAAGAACAAAAGTACTCCTCTTACAGACTCATTTCTAGGGTTGAGGAAAAAGTCACTCTTTCCTAGAGATATGGATTGAACGTTATTATCTCTAGTCTCACCCAAATTTGGACTTTAATAATATCAGAAAGGAGTCAGATTAGACATCAGGAAGAGCTTTCTAAACTTGAATGTCTGCCAAGACAGAGCCTTCTTTTATTATTTCTAAGAGAGCTAGGTACCCTTGGAAGTCACCTCGCCTGGACTGTAACCAAATAATAATGAAACATAATAATTCTACCAAGGCTTAGTATATGATCTACATAATTATATAATTTGATTAAAAGCTCAAATTAGGACTCTATATTTGTGAAGGTCCAGTTCCCACAGCCTCTGTCTGGGGCTAAGACAGACTCAATAAAACTATTTTTGCGCATGTGAATATGCACTTCAACAAACTTAATACTGTATAATCTGACTAAACTGTAGGGTTCTAAAATGTTAACTCTGTTTACCTCTGCATGGGAGGATTGTCAGTGATTTCATGTGTCTGTCTCTTTCTTTGTTGAGTTTTCTCATTGAGACTATAATATTTTGAAATTATATTAAATATTTATGAAATTAAGAAAAGTTCTTTTAAAAGATCATCAAAAATATGTATAGAATGAGCCTATATCAGTTATCTATTGGTGTATAACAAATAATGCCAAAACCTAGTGACCTAAAAAAACAAATTATCTCACATTTTTGTTGGCCCAGTCTTTGGAAGCAGTTTGGTTAAGGGGTCCTTGCTAGGGTCTTTTTTGTTTTGAGACAGAGTCTCACTCTGTCACCCAGGGTGGAGTATAGTGGCACGATCTCGGCTCACTGCAACCTCTGCCTCTGGGTTCAGGTGATTCTCTTGTCTCAGCCTCCCAAGTAGCTGGGACTACAGGCATATGCCACTGCACCCAGCTAATTTTTGTATTTTCAGTAGAGATGGGTATCACCATGTTGGCCAGGCTAATCTTGAACTCCTGACCTCAGCTGACCCGCCCGCCTCAGCCTCTCAGAGTGCTGGGATTATAGGCATAAGCCACCACAACTGGCTATTGCTGGGGTCTTTTATGAGGTTGCAGTTAGGATGCTGGCAGGGGCTGCAGTCATATGAAAACTTGACTGGGGCTGGAGGATTCTCTTTTAGTGTATCTCACTCGCTTGGTATTGGCAAGAGGCTTTACTTCCTCACCATGTGAGCCTCGCTCCATAGGTGGTTTGAATTTCGCCGTGACATAGCCGTTGGTTTCTCCCAGAGTGGTCTGAACGAGAACAAGGCAGAATTCACAATGACTTTCATGACTTAGTATCAGAATGTACACACATCACTTCTGTCATATGCTATTCATTAGAAGCAAGTTAGTAAGTCATACCTGCACTCAAAGGAAAGGGAATTAAGCTCCACTTCTTGAAGAGAGGATGCCAGAGAATTTGTGGATATATTTTAAGACCACCACAGAGCCTATCATCTACAAAAAGAAAAAAAGAACAACACATACATACAGAGACACATATAATATTAGGCTGGTGCAAAATATTAGGTTTTGCCATTACTTTAATGGCAAAAACTGCAATTACTTTTGTACCAACCTGATATATTGAAAAAAATCTTTAAAATTAAGTTATCACTGGGAGTGGAAATAACTGAACATTTAAAATTTATCCTTTTATTTTATTTTCTACTTTTAAAGAACAAAGATTTTCTTTTGTAACCAAACAGAAAGGAAAGGTTTTGACAGAGATTTGTGGTCAATGTAGTGGTGAAAATAATTGTATTAATCAATAGATTAACTTGGTCAGATTCGACATCTTTAGAATATTTATCTTTTCTGATTCATGAATAAGGTATATCTCAATTTATTTTGGCCTTCTTTAATGTATCTTGATTGTTATCTTTTTTTTTGAAGAGACTGTGTACATTTTTCTCTTTGGTTGGATTTATTTCTTAGTATTAGATATTCTCTGACACTATTACATACTTTAATTACAATATCTAGTTGTTTGCTGTTGCTGTAGAGAAATTAATATATTTTTAGTCTAATCTTATGCTAATAAGCTCTCTAAATTCTCTATTTCTAATTTTTTTCTCTTAGATTATTTTGGATTTTTCATTTTTAGATGATAAAAACAATTTTATCATCTAAAAATGATGACAGTTTTATTTTTAGCTTTCCAATTCTCATACCTCTGATTTCTCTTTTATTTCTTATTACTTTAGACTAGGAACTCCAATATCAAGTTAAAGTCACAATCATTGATTTTTTTTCACTTCTGATTAAATAGGAATGCCTCCAAAATTTCCTCATAATGAAAATATTTTGCTATCGTTTATCACTATCAGGAAGTTGTATTACATTTTTGATTTACAAAGTTTTTTTAAATCAAGAATTCAACATTATCAAGTGTTTTTCCTGAATATAGTGAAATAATAACATGGTGTTTTCTTACCTGTTAATGTTGGAAATTGTATTTATGAACTTTCTTGTTAATTAAGCCATCCTTTCATAGTTGGGCTATATTCAACTTTTTTATGATATTGCTAACTTTTTGTGAACAGATAGGTTCAACTTGCTAATAGTTTGCTTGGAATTTCTGCATCTATTTTTTTTGAGTAAAATAGGGTTATAATTTTTGCTTCCCAATGCACTTGTATCAGGATTAAGATTACTAATATTAAAACTGTAACTTCACAGAATTAAAAAAAATTTAAAAGAGAGAAGCTGGGAAAAGATACATATAAAACATATAAATGACACAGGGTTGCCACCCCAAATATATAAATTATGCTTACAAATCAATAGAAAAAATTTACAACCAAAATCAAATGGGGAAAAAAAAAAAATGAAATTCACAAAGAGAACAATGGAAATATTTAACTAGTATGTAAAATATCTTCCATCTCAATGTAAATTAGGATAATACAAATTTATACAATAATTATACACCACTTAAAAATCCAGCAGAACAATGAAACTTAAAAAATAGATTAAGTAAATCCTGGTGTTGCAGACAATGTAGAAAAACAAGAATTTCACCTCTGTTGGTAGAAGTGAAATTCATGTTATCAATTTGCAAAGCAATTTAAAAATACTTAATGAAGGCCAGGCACAGTGGCTCACACCTGTAATCTCAACACTTTGGGAGGTTGAGGAGGGTGGATCACCTGATATCAGGAGTTCAAGACCAGCCTGGCCAACATGGTGAAACCCCATCTCTACTAAAAATACAAAAACTTAGCCGAGTGTGGTGTGGGCACCTGTATTCCCAGCTACTCCTGAGGCTGAGGCAAGATAATCACTTGAACCCGGGAGGCGGAGGTTGCAGTGAGCAGAGGTTACACCGTTGCTCTCCAGCCTGGGCAACAAAACTGAAACTCCATCCGAAAAAGAAAAAAAAACTAACAAAGTTGAAAGTGTGCATCACCTACTACATAACACTTCTACATCTAGAGAAACTGTCACTTTTATGCTCCGTAAGAGTGTAAAATGAGAAACAACCTTCCTATCTTTCAGTAGGGGTAAGGCTGACTTAACTGTTAGATAAAATGAAAAAAAAAAAAGTGTATCTGCATATATCTACATCATACATGCTGAAAATAAAATGCCAGTGGAAAATAACATGTACAATATGGTACCATCTTCGTAAATGTTGAAAACACAAAAGCCAATGTTATATATTTTTTATGGCTGTAAATGAACGGATTAAAATACAAAGCATGAGTAGCAAAGATAACACTAACTTGATGAACCAATGACTCCAGGGCTGAAGGTCTATGGAAAGGAATGGAGAAGGTCAAGGGGGTTCCTATTGTGACATTATGTTTACTTTTACAATTTGAAGAAAATATGACAGCATGTTAACATTTGTTAATTTGATGGCAGAGTGTATATAAAGTTTATAAGTCTTTTGTTTTCCCACGGTTTTAATTTTTTTCATAATTATAAGTAAATATGTATGAAACAGAACCTCTTTAATTAGGTACAGTTGGCCTCCATATCCCCAGTTCTGCATCCATGCCTTAAACCAATCCCAGATCAAAAATGTAGTTAGGGCTAGGATGGATGTGTCTATACTGAACACGTACGGACTTTTTTCTTATTTCCTAGACAATACAGTATAACAACTAGTTAAATGGCATTTACATTGTATTAGGTATTAGAAATAATCTAGAGATGATTTAAAGTATGCTGGAAAATGTGCCTGGGTTACATGTAAATACTATGCCGTTTAGTATCAAGGACCTGAGCATTCCTGGATTTTCGTATCTGCAGGGGTCCCAGAACCAATCCCCTGCGGATATCAAGGGAAGGTAGAATTTGGTAAGTATGATGGCATATCATGGCTCTTACTGCCCCTGAAACTGTTGTCTCATGCATTCTGTCTCTGATATTGAATACTCTCTGGACTTGTTGCTTCATCTGTAATGTATAGGTGGTCACCGAAGATTCCTTCTAGCTCAGACACTGTAGGTGTCATCCCTTTTCCAAACCCTTGTACTCCTCTCTCCCTTTTCAAATTTCATCACCTGAATCCATTAACAGTCCACCTTCATTTTCTCTATGGCTCCTTTTTCTAAAAAGTTACCAGAAAGCGTTTGACCAAAGCATGCTCAGTAGTCAAGTTTGCTAAAACCCTAGGAAAGTTTTTTGTTTTGCTATTCATTTTCTTATGAATCTTTCCATTTCCACTTACAATAAAAGTCCCAAATTTTCACCCGTCGTCTCTGCCATTGAAAAGGTGTAGCGAGGAGGAGATGCTAATAGGGAAGATGTCCCACGGTCCCAAGGGTGCTTCTGTGCTCTTACCTGGGTTTCCGATCCAGCAAAGGCGCAGCTAATTTAGGAACGGGCTGCAACGAGGCGGTCATAACTGTGCAATCTAGGCAGGGCAGCGTGGGTGGAACAAGTTGTCCTCTGCAGCTTCAGGGAAGAGTAGCTCTCGCTCTCCCTGTTCTCTGAGGAAGGTGGGGGTGTGGAGGCGGGAGGCGGGGAGACAGGGCAGCCCGGATCAGAAACATCCTGCAGCATCTCCGCATCCGGAGGAAAACTGTATTTGGGCGAACTCCGGTGGAAAAGCGCCCCAAGCTGCCACACAGCCTAGAGATCTTGGGGCTGCAGCCCTCGCGGCCTGCCGACGGGGCAGGGGGCGCCGGTGGAACTGGCTCCCTGCAGCTCTGCGGCCGCACGCGGACCTCTGCTGTGTGCGAGGTGGCTCTGGAGGCTGGCGGGATGCGAGCCGGTACTCGGCCCCAGCATCTTCTACCTGCTCAGGACAACCACGCAGCCATGGGCTACCAGAGGCAGGACCCTGTCATCCCACTGCAGGTAAAACTAGCGACTGGGCGTTCTGAAGCCAGTTTTCCGGAAATTTCATTCACCTTGCAACAGGTCAGGTCACCTACCTTCACCTGGGCTCTTGGTTTAGCACCGCGAAAAGTTCTCTGGGAGAAAAAGTTTTGCCTTAATCTGACTTTGTTTTTTTTTTCCTTAGCAGGCACTTTAATTTCACAGAATCACATCACTAAATTCCTAACAGATCCTGTACTTAGCAGCTGGGGCAGCTGTAATCTGGAAATTTTAGGATGGAGTTAGCTTACCAAGCTCTGTTGAATTACTAGCCATTATTGTTATTCTTTATTACTGTTATCCTGGCATTATTTTATTTTCATTAGTGACATTACTTATTATTACTAGAAATATCGTGCTAGTATACTGCGTTACATATTTGTTACTTTTCTAATTTTCTGAGCTAGTATTTGCTTATAATTGCTATTTTATCTATTAAAATAGAGAGATCTAGATGACAGAGAAACCCTTGTTTCTGAACATGAGTATAAAGAGAAAACCTGTCAGTCTGCTGCTCTTTTTAATGTTGTCAACTCGATTATAGGATCTGGTATAATAGGTAAGTGTATTTTGTTTTGGTTTAAATTTTAAGTGAAAGGGCAAAATTTAAGACTCGCTATGCTGCTAGTGTTCATTAATTATTTTTAAAGAAAAAAAGACTTAAATAAGAAAATTGGTAATTTTCTTCCATAAAAGCCTTCCTTTTTTTCTAATGTAACTGTATGTGTGCGTGTCTTTTATGCTGAAGATGGGGCTGTAATTCACACTGCTTGCACAGTTAAGAGCATCTTCCACATGTGGTAGATTAAGGTGAAACTGCATATGGGTGGTGGTGAATCTTTTTTCTGTAGGCTGTGTGGTTGACTGCTAATGTTACCTAATGTATTTTTTCCACTTACTGAAGGGTCCATCATTATTTGAATCATCTTTCTTTAACCTTCTAGAAGTATAAAACTTCCAGATATTTGTAAATGTTGGAGGTGAAAAGTTTAATATGAAAACATACCAATCTTATGAAAAATTAAATTCATACATTCTTTACCTATCTATACAATGTTACATTTTAAAGTACAAAATTATTACAATGTATTAATTTTAAATATCATTTAGTCAACAATGCAAATTTGTTCATTGAAAATGCATATAACTTTCCTAGCAAAGGAACCATAATATCAGAATTAAAAGAAATAAATAGCTCANCAAAGGAACCATAATATCAGAATTAAAAGAAATAAATAGCTCAGATTTTCCCATTGTATTAGAAGCAAGGGAAATTTTCTGAAAAAAGTTAAAAGTGTATTGCATTATAGTAATAAAAGCAGCTATATTTTCAGTGGTAATTATTCTTTTTGGTACCTGAAAACACTCTATCTCAGAAAAGACAAGAAGAAAACAAAATCCTGCAAAATGCAATACTTTTTGAGAATACAAGGTTTTATAAAGTTGTGACGTTTTTGTCTCTGTCATCACCTTCTGAAAATTAAACATTTATCTGGATTGAGCTACTTTTCTTACTCTTGTTACTTTTACTTTTCACAAGTTAATATGGTTCCCGATTTTACATTTTTCTATGGATAGTCTTTTTTTTTCTCCAAATGATACATAAAATGGCATTACCTGAGATAAAGTAGAAGGAAACAGGGACAAAGGCTTGTTTACAATTTTACCTCCATGTGCAACGAAGGTATGGGCAGCTGTACTTAGAAGAATTCTAGAGCTAATTCCTCATGTGAGCATGTTAAGCTAAGCCATGTCAGCAATGCTAAACAGTACCACTGAATCCTGCTCAGCAACTTGTTTTCTTTTCTTTAAGGGAAAACTTTTCAGAGAATAAAAATTTTGGCTGGAAATATTTTAACTGTGTTTGTTTTAGATATTTTATTGTCCATAATCTGAAGTTGCCCATTTTCCCCAAAATTATAAGAAATAATTATATGTACCCTTTTCAGCATTATAAAAAATACTTTCACCTTCTCATTTTTTTTTTCCTGCATAGTAGCCCCATTTTGACTCTAGAGTCTGTCTTTCTTAATATTCCATAACCCTTCTGTGCTCCTTATTATCCACTCTGCTTTCTTGGCTAGCAGGTAAGAAAGGATTTGAGGTAATGACTTTCCACATATTCCAGGGCTATGTCACTCTTACCCTGAAGTGAACGTTATTTGTGTGAAATGGCATTTGTTTTTCATTTGCTGCTTTCTAATTCTTATTCCATCACCTCATAAACTTGCTCTCTTGACTTGTCCCTAAGCTAATAACATTTTATTCTGAAATAAGTATTAATGCCTAACATTTAATGTTAATACTGTCCTATGTGCAACTTACAAGTATGTCATATAAGTTTATAAATTGACTTTACTTATTATATGCAGAAATTGAAGGGGGGAGTTTCTGTATTTCTAGCTTTCTTGTTAATGTGAGGGGTGGGGCATTTTATGTTTTTTCAGGATTGCCTTATTCAATGAAGCAAGCTGGGTTTCCTTTGGGAATATTGCTTTTATTCTGGGTTTCATATGTTACAGGTAAAATACTATATAATTTCTTATATCTGCAACTTCAATTGTGCAATAACTACACACACACACATGCTGCAACTGAATTTCCTAGTTAATTAGAAAGTGCATCAAAGAATCCTAAAGAATTTAAGCATTTATGCCTGAGGAGATTTACTTTTCCTACTAATCCTTTAAACAGATTAGAAAAAGTAGAAGAGCATTATATATTACCAAGCCTAAATCCTTTTCATGTGCCTTTTTCACTTTATGCAGAAAGTAGTAGATGGGGAAGTCATTTTAAAGCTTCATTAAGGCTAAGAGATGACTGTGCTCTGAAAGTGCAGACAGCAGGACTTCGTGGGCAGGTGCATGTGAATGAACAACCTTATTCAGCTGTTGTTTGTAGAGGTAGAACTGAAGTTCTGGTTATCAACCAGCAGGGCTCATCAAGCCTCTCCACCTGGCTTATGCCTACCCACACGCTGCCCGCTACTATCTTTAAATGCAGCAATGTATCACATCTGTTCTGCTTCCGCTTCTTCATGTAAATAGTTCATTCACACCCACCTTTTGTCACTCTCCCATTTAAATGCAGGGTTTACAAATCATAAGCATTTCCTCTTTTTGTTGTCCTCGTCCCCGCCCTGTCATCCCACCATCTCACCTTATGACAAACACAGCATCTTTCCTCTGTCTTAGGATCACTGTGAAAGAGATGGCAATGATCAAAAACAAACACCACTCACAGGAGTTGCTGCTGTGGTGGATTAGATGCCCTTTTACCAGCTAGTGAGCGTTGCCCTGAGCCTCAAGGGGGGTCTCCTTGCCTCCATGAGGGACCAATGTGTGGTACAGTTGGAGCTCCAGTGCTCCACCACCACAGTACTTGCTGAGCTCTTTCCCCTGCCCTGTCCTCTCATTCCCTTTCTTCTGGAGTACTTCATCCACAGACTCCTTGCCCAGGAATGTCTGTCTCAGCTCTGCTTCTAGAGATCCTGCCAAGATGCCATCCCTCGTAAAACCTCAGGCTTCTAAGACCTGCCCAACACTCAGCTATTTTTTATCAGGCTGACGAAGAGACAGTAAAGCATGAAATCGTTTTCAAATTCAAAGCTAGACAGGCATTGAACTCCCTGCCTTCTTCCTACCCCCACCCTCAAGACCTAAACTGCTTCTAGTTATTACAGCTCTTTATTTATAACATAAGCACCTATAATTTTGTGCTTATTAAGAGTTGTTGGTGTTTAAAAATTGCAGTCTACTTATTGGGGCATTTTTTACACTAAAAAAAAAAAAAAATCTGATTCAAGAATTTGTCCCTGTCATTCTTAAATTTCCTGTTTCCCATCAGCACTGACAATCAATTTCCACCATAATCACCATGGTTTATTTAAATGCATTGTAAACATTTACACACATTGTAAACAGGTAGGCAGAAAAAATTTAAAAATATGAGTTCAGGACTTGAAGAGAATGAAGAGTATACTAAAGCCAATCATACTATACATGAATAAATCATAATGTGAATAACTTTTTCAACTAATGCCATATATAAACTTATAACAATAACTGTGAGAAGTCCTTTGCAAATTCACATGTTGCAAATTTACTTATTAATGAAAATTACCAACTCATAAATTTACTTGCATGATCCAAATTCTTAAATAACTGATAAAGGATGACCACATAAAATTGAAAAAAATATATAGGCTGATTCATTTTTTTTTTCTTAATTAGGCTTTTAAGAGCAGAATCTACATGTAGGGTATAATGTTGAATTTTTCTTTAGATTGGAGCTATAATTAATCAGTGGTTTGCCTCTAGAATTATTATTTTGCCTTTTCCAGCTAAATGATGGTATGTTCAGTAAAACAAGTTTTCTAAGTTGCTGTTTTCATGTTTGTGAACTGCTGGGGGAACGGGAACAAAAGAATTAAAGAAAATAATTTATAGCAAATTAATTCTTAGTTTGCTTTAAGATTTTCAAATTTGTTGATTAACGTAAATAATTTTTATTGTCTGAGCATACAAAATGATTTAAATGAGAAAAATTCCTCTGTTAAGTAATATAGATTAATTCATGAATTTTTTGAAAAGGTTGCAATAATATATTTAAAGGGACGATCAAAATATTATAGTGATTAATCTTAAAGGTTACCTAAAACTTTTAAGGGAATGTTATTTGTAGCCTGTATTTTATAAGCAGATGAAAGCATTTACACTTATTATTGACTAAATTCTTAACACATTCTTACCTTTAAGTGATCATTTTGAACTTTTATTAAATGCTCAGCGTTCTCATCCCAACTATACCCTTCTTCAGCAAGCCTTCATGCCATCTCTGAAATTGGCTGCCTCCTCTCTGTGACATAAGTATATAAATTGTATATAAATTACATAAGAATCAATGAGAATCAAGGAGGAGAATCAATGCCAACCCTGTTGCCAGTAACTTCAGACCTTGGCTAAGCCATTGTAACCACCTGAAGTCTCAATTTTCTCCTCCAAAAAAGTAAAACATGAACATCTACCTCAAAAAGATTTCACATTATGGCTGCATTATTCTCAGCATCTAGCTCATTGATTCTCCTTCTTGGCTAGTGAGCGGCTGTTCAGTTTTCCTGCCTCCAGCATCTGTCTACTTTCTGATCAGTCCTCCATACTGCTGCAAATTGTTTTTATAAAACCTCAGGCTGAACTCTGTAAACTCCCCTAATCAAAACATTCTGAGACTCTGTAAGAACAACAACAACAACAACAACAAAATATTGCATGTAAATTCCTTCATAGTTTGGCCATAGTCTGCATTTTTAGTCTCATTCCAATTATTCTAACTGCCCTCTCACTCTGTGACCGACAGTCACATGCAGACATTCTCAGTCATTATGGAGAATTCTGTTACCCAGGGAGAGAATAAGCTTTCACACCATCTTCCCATTGATAGTCCTCTTGCCTGACATTCCTTTTCTTCTCTACCTGGTGAAACCTTGTTCTTCCTTCAAGGCATTATTCAACTTTTTTTGTGAAGCAGTTTCTAATTTTAAGCAAAGGAAGTAGAATTTATTGATATGTCCTTTGTGTTTGCAGGATATTTTAAAATCTATTAATACTTCTTAGGGCTGGGCACGTGGCTCACCCCTGTAATCCCAGCACTTTGAGAAGCCGAGGCACATGGATCACTTGAGGTCAGAAATTCGAGACCAGCCTGGCCAATATGGTGAAACCCCGTCTCTACTAAAAATACAAAAATTAACTGGGCGTGGTGGCTCACATCTGTAGTCTCAGCTACTCAGGAAGCTGAGGTGGCTGAGGCAGGAGACTCTCTTGAACCCGGGAGGCAGAGGTTGCAGTGAGCTGAGATTGCGCCACTGCACTCCAGCCTGGGCAACAGAGTGAGACTCAGTCTCAACAATAAATTAATTAATTAATTAATTAATTAAAAATGTATTTATTAGGTCATTTATCACATTAAATTGGAATCCGATGGGTAAACATATAGCAATCCTACTATATTGATCATTGATTCATTCAACAAATATATACTGATCACTGGTGTGCCAGATACAGCAATGAGAAACATTAAATATACACTGATCACCGGTGTGCCAGATACAGCAATGAGAAACATTATCCCTGCCTTTTTGAAGCTCACAATATAGTCAAGCAGAAAAAAACAAAACAAAACATAATTATACTACTTCATAAAAAATACTATAATAAAAACATGTACATGAGAGAGACTGGCATTTAACCTAGCCTCAAAAGAGCAAGAATGTTCTAGGGAGGAGGAGACACTTCCTCTGCGTATTTATCACAGAAAAAAAAAAAAAAAAAAAGTGAGTTAGCAGAGAAAATGGAAGCAGATGGAAAAGTGGGAATGCAAAATGCAACTGAACAAATGGTTTAGTCTGGCCAAAGTGCAGGGTTGGTGTTTGCAAATGGAGAGAGGGGAAGTTGGAGAGGTTTGCAAAGGCAGATAGAAAGCCTCTAAGCATTACTACTTCCTGAGCTAGATGCTGAGCACAATGCAGCCATAATGTGAAATCTTTCTGAGGTAAGTGTTCACGTTTTATATAATGTGAAATCTTTCTGAGGTAGGTGTTCATATTTTACTTTGTTGGAGGAGAAAATTGAGACTTCGATAGGTTAAAATGACTTAGCCAAGGTCTGAAGTTACTGGCAACAGAGTTGAGATTTTAATTAAGCGCATGGATTCTGAGGCCAGACTACTAGGGCCTAAGTCCTGATTCTTCTTTTACTACCTCTGTAGAGATCAATTTACTTAACCTTCATGCCTCACTTTTCTCATCTGTTAAATGGTCATGATAATAGCACCTACCTCTGGTTGTTGTGAAGATTAATTAGTATTTGTAAAGTATTTGGAAAAAGACCTACCGAACAGAAAAGCATTGTGTAAGCATTTGCTAGTAGTTTATGGTTGTTATCATTATTATCTGACTCCAAATACAGTAACTTTTCCCACCGTCACATGCAGCTTGTCAAAAATAAGTAGAAATAGCGTAAGTTCCCACTCAGCTTCTATAAGACAGTAGGCATTGTGGTGGATATTTAAACACCGTAATCCTCACACTACTCTTCAAGGGTGCCATATTGCCTTACTTTACAGATCAACTCAAATCTTTCATCCAAGGTCACACAGCTAATAAATAATTTTTATCCAAAGGCATTAATGGGTCTCCCTGAAATATTTTAAGCAGAAGACACAATTAGTTTTATAGTAATCTATGGCCAGATCCACCTGGTGGAGGGAGAATGCTCCGAATGTCTTGGTAGGGAGGAGAAATCAAAGGTATCTTGGTTGGGAGCCAGATTGGTGGGTAAAAGAACTATTAGTGGGTTATTTCAGTACTCCAGACAAGAAATTATGAAGTCCAAAGCTCTACCATAAGGCAAGTTAAGATTACAGATTAGGGGCTACATTTGAATATTTCTGATGCAATCGTTAATAGACTTAGTAACCACAGGAATATAGAACGTAATGAAATAAGTTAATGATTAATAAGATAAGTCTGGGGAAATTGTCAAGTTTCTGTTGATACTAATTACAGATTGGAGAAATATGGATAGAGAATCAAATTCCAGAACCAATAACCAAATTAGAATTTATATATTTTAAAATTAAGATGTCTGTGAGATCTTCAAGGCAAAATATTTATTAGGCAGCTAGCTGTAGAAGTCTGAAGTTTTGAAGGGGGTCTGAGCTGGAAATACAAATTTAGAGGTTATTAACATCTAAATGAAAATTGCAACCACAGCATAAGTGAGATCACACTAGTACATCTTGAAGGGTGAGAAAAAAAGCCGGGCGCGGTGGCTTACGCCTGTAATCCTAGCACTTTGGGAAGCCTAGGCGGGTGGATTACCTGAGGTCAGGAGTTCGAGACCAGTCTGGCCAACGTGGCAAAACTCCGTCTCTGCTAAAAATACAAAAATTAGCCAGGCATGGTGGTGGGCACCTGCAATCCCAGCTGGTCAGGAGGCTGAGGCAGAATTGTTTGAACCCAGGAGGCGGAGGTTGCAGTGAGCCGGGATGGCGCCACTGCACTCCAGTCTGGGTGACAGAGCAAGACTCCATCTCAAAAAATAAAAAAAAAAAAGTGAGGAAAAAAATGTCCAAGAATCCAGGGCTTGAGCAGAGTGAAAGAAACTGGTGAAAAATTGAGTATAAATGACCAAAAAAGTAGGAAGAAAACCACAAGAAAGAGATGTCACAGAGGCCAAAGGAGAATGGTTGAGAAAACAAGGAATTTGGATCAACAACAACACAAAACAGTGTTCCGAAAGAGCAAATAAGAGTGAGGTCTAGTAGGTATCAACTGGATTTATCAACTTGGAGGTCACTGATGCTCTTGTTGAAAGAAGTTTCACTGACATGGGAGGGAATCAAGGGGAAACCATATTGCAAAGACTTGCATTTTAATGCATTTCCATATTACTTAATGGATAAAAATGAGAAAGAGAAAAAAGAGAACAAGTATCTCACATTATGTGTAGCTGTGTACCAAATACAACTGCAGTGTCTTTCTGTAAAAAACATTGAGTTAAATGAAAACAATGAGGGAGACTGACTTTTCATTATGTAATTTCTGTATATATCTATCTTTAACTTCAATTGAAGTTTCTTAAAATGTAAATTTTTTTTTTTTTTTTTTTTTTGAGACAGAGTCTCACTCTGTTACCAGGCTGGAGTGAAGTGGTAGGATCTCAGCTCACTGCAGCTTCTGCCTCCTGGATTCGAGTGATTCTCCTGCCTCAGCCTCCCAAGTAGCTGGGACTACAAGTGTGTGCCACCACATCTGCCTAATTTTTGTATTTTTAGTAGAGACAGGGTTTCACCATGTTGGCCAGGATGGCCTCGATCTCCTGACCTCGAGATCCACCCACCTTTGCCTCCCAAAGTGCTGGGATTACAGGTGTGAGCCACTGTGCCAGCCACAAATGTAAATTTCAACAGCAAAATTTCAGAGTCTCTCTTTCTTAACCATAATAACTATAAAATAAAGTTACTAATTTTATTATATTATAAAACAAATGCTCTGACTCTCCTAAATGTATTATTTTCTAAATGCTACCACAGCTTTAATTCTCAGTCTTCACACATTGAATACCTATGAAATATTTGATTACCTACATACCTACAATTGAGCCTCAACCTGATAATATTTGCTGCATTGGAAATATTATCAGGAAAGTAAAATGGAACACTGGCAGTCTGACTTGAGTCTGTTTTCTTTTCTGCCCTGTTCTTTGCATGGGTATGTTAAGTATATATTTACATCCTGATTGAAAAATATGTAACTGGAAACATTACTGTTTCATAAAAGGTAATGTTTTATGAAAAGAATGTTAGCCTGGCTCTGCTAATACTGTAACATTAAATTAAATGCTTCTTTAAAATTTCTCTTTTTCTCGATGGTAATTAAGTTAAAGCATGAAAAATATTTGTATTATGTGTAATCTGACATTTATTTAATTGATGTTCTTGCCATAGACTTTTCCCTCGTTTTATTGATAAAAGGAGGGGCCCTCTCTGGAACAGACACCTACCAGTCTTTGGTCAATAAAACCTTCGGCTTTCCAGGGTATATCCTTCTCTCTGTTCTTCAGTTTTTGTATCCTTTTATAGGTAAGTTGACTGTGAAGACAAATATTGCAATTATGTGCATAAGCATATGGTCATTTCTGAATAAAATACTTTTAATAGTCTTTAAAGAATATCATTATAGCAGTTGAAATCTTTTCCAAATTAAATATTTACTTCTTTAACCATTTGCTTCCTTACTTTCTGGTCCTTTTGATTTATTTTCTATTTCTTTTAAATAAAATGAGGGTTATTTTCACTGCGTTAATGTTTGGGCTTTCTGTACTTGGTAAAAAATTGAATGATCTAGAATAAAGAGTGAATAAGAGAAATAACACATTTCTTATAAGGCTTAATACTTAAAAAAAAAAAAAAAAAAAGCTAAGGATTTGTGGAAGCCATGTACTAGGCCAATGTGCTATTTAAAGTTTATACCATAATGGTGAGAATGTCAGCTAACACTTCTTAAAAAATGAAATGTTAATGTTCACCAATGGCCAAATTGACTTCATTTTAAAAAATCAGTACTATGGAAGGTATTGTTCAAACCACTAGTTCCATATGTCTCCACAGAAAGCTAAGAATATATTTCCCAAAAAAGTCTTACGCTTTCAATGGAGGGGATATTTTAGTGCCTTCAAAGTTTTCTATTATTATTCCTCACTTTATGCAGTACATATGTTCCTGAAAAGAGGTTTGGAAACTGAACTTGAACAACAAAATAAATTGCATTTTTAATAACTAGCAGAACTTGCTACTTAAAGGTATTCTGAGATGAATCAACCTGTAAAGAGAAAATCCTTTTTTAATACAAATTGATACTCTGCCATAGACCTGTTGTCCAGTTATCTTTAAAGTTGTCCAAATGGGTAATCATAATATATATTTGAAAGGAGTAGGGTAATGCCAATGTTTGGGAAGTAATAACTGATTGCTTTCAAATATTTAGGATGAAATATGTGATGGCTTATTGATGACTCTTATTTTAATTGTGTTTTTAGCGATGATAAGTTACAATATAATAGCTGGAGATACTTTGAGCAAAGTTTTCAAAGAATCCCAGGAGGTAAGTCAAAATAAAATTGTGAGGATTTAAATATATTTATTTTATATAGTTATTTATAGTTAACATGATTCATAATAATTTATAAATAAAAAATTTGAAAGTGAAATTATTGGATTACTTCAAGTATCTCACAATTTCCGTGATCCATTTTGATCTTAAAGTTCTGATCTACTTTTATACATAATTTAGTTCTTATTTAGCTGTTTGAAAAAATGTTGTTACTATTTATATACTTAGAATACTTTATATTTTAAATTTTTTATGCTTCATATCACCAGCTCTCTGGGCTAATATTTTTTCATGTACTATTTAAACTATGTGATTTCTTAAATAAGCAAGCAGGCTATTTTCCCCATTATTTGTATTAAGGTATAATTTAATAGAGTAAAATTAACCCTTTAAAATCTATATTCTGTGGCCAGGCAAGGTGGCTCACACCTATAATCCCAGCACTTTGGGAGGCAGAGGAGGGTGGATCGCTTGAGCTCAGGAGTTCAAGACCAGCCTGGGCAACATAGTGAAACCTCATCTGTACAAAAAGTGCAAACATTAGCAGGACATGGTATCTGCACCTGTGGTTCCAGCTACTTCAGAGGCTGAGGTGGGAGGATCACTTGAGCCCAGGAGGTGGAGGCTGCAGAGAGGTGTGATCATGCCAATGCCCTGCATGTTGGGCAACAGAGTGAGACCCTGTCTTGAAAAAACAAATAAACAAACAAACAAAAAAAAAAAACCAAAAACCTATATTCTGTGAGTTTTGACAAAGGCATATAGTCATCTAACCACGTCTGCAATCAAAATACAGAACAACAAGCCAGCCACAGTAGCATGCACCTGTAGTCCCAGCTACTCCAGAGACTGAAGCAGAAGGATTGCTTGAGCCCAGGAGTGTGAGCCACATACAGAGAGTCTGTCTCTAAAAATAATAAAAACAATGCAGAACAATTCCATCACTCCCTCCAGTTTCCCCCATTTCTCTTTGTTATCAAACCCTAATCTCCATCTCCCCCTGCCAACCTCCTGATGAGATTTCTCTCCCTATAGTTTTGCTTTTTTCAGAATGCCAGGTAAATGACATCATACCATATGTAGCTTTTTTGAGTCTGGCTTCTTTTATTTAGAAAGGTGTATTTGAGATTCAGCTGTGTCTTTAGATATATCAGTAGTTTGCTCTTTTTAACAAATTATTTCTGAGAAGCATTTCATTTTATGGATGTACAATAGTGTATCTATCACCCAGTTGAGGGACATTTGTGTCGTTTTCAGTTTAAGGTAATTGCAAAAAAGCCAGCGTGAACATTCTTAAGTAGACCTTTTCAACATATTGCTACAACTCCACTCCCTGTTCAACTTTTCACTATGTCATGGTTTTTAGAATAATTCAGAGATCATGTGTCTTTTTGCTTTGAAGAGCTTCTCATCCAAGCTACATAATCCCTCTTTCATTGTGACACTCTCTCTAATTGCTATTACAGTTGAGGAGATTGATGCAAAAACACCTTTCCTCTTAGTGCTTGAATCACTCATTTTAGAGACATACAAAACAAAATGAAACAAAATCTAGAGCCAGAAAGTACACCTATTCCTCACACAGGGTTTAGTGGAACTTGAGATCATGGAGACATAGCTGTCAAATCACAGACTCACTAATGATCAGCTGTGTGACCTTGAGAAGGTTAGTTGTCCTCTCCGAGTTCCAGTTTCCTCATCTCTAAATTATGAATCAGAATATCATCTGCTTCATAGAATAGTTGTGTGAAGCAAAAGAGGTGAGACAGGTAGTTCCTAGCACACAGTAGATTTACCCAGTACTGTTAGTCATTATTTTTGTTACTCTGAACCGTCTGTAGCTTCTGTGCCAGCCCCCAAACTCCAAAGCATGAATGCATAAGCTGAGGCCACATAAGTGGGTAGAATGCTAAGGGAAAGTGGTCAGACTATAATACAAGACATACGATATAATCTAAATTATGTAAATTTTCTATTTGCATATACAAGTAAGAAAAAATAAGAAAGAAATACTTCTACATATAAACTGTGGTTATCTTTTAATCATGAGATCCATGGGATTTTTGTGGGGTGTTTTCTGTGTTATTTTTCAAGGTTTTCTTAAGGGTTTTCTTTTTTTCTCTGTTTTTTGTTTTTGTTTCTGTTTTTGGTTTTTTTGAGACAGAGTCTCACTATGTCACCCAGGCTAGAGTGCAATGGCATAATTGGCTCACTGCAGTCTTGACCTCCCAGGTTCAGGTGATCCTCCCACCTCAGCCTCCCAAGTAGCTGGGATTACAGATGCACACCACCATGCCCGGTTTTGTAGAGATGGGGTTTTGCTATGTTGCCCAGGCTTGTCTTGAACTCCTGAGCTCAAACGATCTACCCACCTCAGCCTCCCAAAGTGTTGGGATTATAGGCATGAGCCATCTCACCTGGCCTCTAAGGTTTTTCAAAAGAGAATTACTATTTTAAAATATATTTTATTACTGTATTTTCCTATTCAAAAAGTAGCACCGATTTATTGGAAAAATATTAGAAAACACAGACAAGCAAAATGGAGAAAATAGAAAAGACTAATAATCTCTTCCTCTTGGGACAACCAGGTGGTAACCACCCTTTCAACCCCCTCCTGTTTTTCCTCTTCCATCCTTCCTTTTATCTTTTTAATGTATACTTTCAGAGTTTTAAGAATACATGCAATTTCAGATATTCATAAGAATAATATAACATCATACATCTTGTTCTATAACATGCTTCTTTCTCTTAGTAATATTTTAAGAACATATTCTCATATCAAAACATAAATATATAAATGCTTCACTGCAAGTTCAGTATTCTGTACAGTACCTACTGTACAGTTAAAGTGGCCATGATTAATTTAACTTTCCTTGATAGAAACATTTTGATTGTTAATTTTTATTGATTTTTAATTATACAAGCAATGTATGTATAGTACTCTTCATAAAAATAAAACATTATAGAACAGGCTAATGGTCCCTTGAAGCCCTCTTCCTGGTTATCAATTTTGTAATCATCAAAATGATTTTAAAATGTAGGTCATGTGGCAAGGAACACAACTTTATTCTTACAGCATCTTCACCCTTTTGGGGTGTGACAGTTTATGATGTTCACTCTGTTTGTATATCTTGTGAGGCATAACATTATGCCAGAGTATTTTTAGAAGCAGATGCTATAAAATTCTTACCAAAGTTCTATTTTTATTCTGAAATACATCACTAATAAATTGGCAAGTAGGCAATTGCTTATACTTTTCTCTGGTAACCAAAACCTTAGCTCTTGATATAAGTCAAAGTAACAAGAAATGTTGGTATAAAAAATAGTATGTTTACATGCTTTTAAATTTTTTCAAAAATTTTATTTTCAAAAATGTCAATTTTCACCTTTCTTTACTGTTGCTTAAACATTTAAAATGCATACTCGGTTGCATTTTTGATAGGTCCGTTTAGGTAATAGATCTCATCATTAGATCATTAGTGAAAAACATCCTTTATGCAAATGAGAGCCTCAGTTATTAGGCTCCTACCTGTTGATCATAGCGGTCTGTGTCAGCGTTTATCTAGCCCTTCACTTTCCCCAGTGAAGCAAAAGGTGTAAAGAGTAGATAGAAATAGATACACAAATAATTTGGTTCAAATTATGTTCACAACAAATATGTAAATAGTGAGTTCAGGGATTTTGGAATTGATTTTCCTGTTTTGTTTCAATTCTTAATTTTATAATGACTATTTAGTTATGGCTGAGTTCAAGTATTCCATTAATATTAATAATTAAATATTCCATTCCATATATATAATCTCTATGTACACACATACACATATATACACATCATATACATATATACACACTACACATATAGAAAATACTAATAATCTATTAACCATATATATAATATATATATGTGGTAAAAACCTATGTCATTTTGAAATTTCTTTCTTGAAACTTTCTTGTAAGTTTATTAGCCATCTAAGAAAATTAGTGTCATTGTTTAGGATAACAGCTTTTATTTTCTTACCACAATCATTCACTTATGTAAGACTGGATCTCTATAGACTTTAGACTATGCAGAAATTGATGCACAATGACTTGGTACCACTGAAGACATTGTAACAATATAATGACATGATCTCTGAGTGAAATTTAATATGAGCTCAAAATTTAAACAGTAGTGTCTTCATTGAAATAGATATATAGCTTCTTAAGTGACTATTTTAATTAGCACACCTTTAAAAATATATAAATCCTTGTATGTTTCATTTTAGGTTTAAAACTTCTGTTTATATTTGATTATACAAACAACACATATAGTTATATATGTTATATATGCTATAATATATTATATATTAATTTATATCTATATATTAATATATAATGTATATACTATATTTATAATCACACAAATATTAATTATATTATATTAATATATAATTTTCGATATATATAATTTTCTATTTGTATTTTGACCATAGCCAAGAATCTGCCACATCTACCAGCTTACAGCCAGCTTCCCTGTGACTTCTGCCCTATCCAGTATGTTGCTTCTGCCAATCAGGCGAAAACCACTTTTTTCTTTACCAAAAATTATAGAAATATATTAAATATTTTCATCTAAATCTTTATTTTTGAAATTTTGTTAAAGTATTTACCTGTCCAAGTCTCTTGGGTACAGGAAAAAAAATAAAAAATAAAAACCTTAGAAAATGCATCATCTTCCTATAGCTTACTTTCTACCTGAAGGGTTTCGTCATTAAAGGGTTTTGGGCAGGGAATGACATAATGTTTTTTACCTTAGAAAAGGAATTCTGACCAAACACCGCATGTTCTCACTCATAGGTGAGAACTGAACAATGAGATCACTTGGACTCGGGAAGGGGAACATCACACCCCGGGGCCTATCATGGGGAGGGGGGAGGGGGGAGGGATTGCATTGGGAGTTATACCTGATGTAAATGACGAGTTGATGGGTGCTGACAAGTTGATGGGTGCACCAACATGGCACAAGTATACATATGTAACAAACCTGCACGTTATGCACATGTACCCTAGAACTTAAAGTATAGTAATAATAAAAATAAAATAAAATAAAAAATAAAAGAAATAAGAAAAGGAATTCTGTAGTTTCTGGGTTAAGAGTATACTGTAAGAAGACAAAGGAAGGCAGAAGCATGAAAACTGGTAAGGAGGCTAGTAAAATAATTTCAGTGTGAAATATATAACATCATTTGAAGTATAAGTCATCCTGAAGTTTTTTTGTGTTTGTATTGTGATTTATTTTTATTTTTACATGGTTTTATGGAGAGTATTAACTCAAAATCATTGTCGTTGAGGTAGTATTTATGTTTAAGTAATGTTTATAATTAAATGCTGGGCTATTTAGTGTGTCACCAATGTGTTACTTATACCTGTAATATTTAATATTTATTGTGTTTTAGTTGATCCTGAAAACGTGTTTATTGGTCGCCACTTCATTATTGGGCTTTCCACAGTTACCTTTACTCTGCCTTTATCTTTGTACCGAAATATAGCGAAGCTTGGAAAGGTAATTTTTACATTTTAAATTGTCATAGAAAAGTACCTTGTTGCCTGCAGTAATCTACTATCTACTTGACAAAGTTCTTAATTACAGTATTCATCTTCAGTTTCTTCTAGTTTACTTAATGGTTATGCTAGAGTAAACTGTGTTCGAATCATTAGTTTGTGAGAACCGATGGTTAAATAGTTGATGAGTATGAACTAAATATATTCTTCCTTTTTCTTTTTTAAGGTAGATACCCTGATGTCAGACAACACATTTTAAATTTAGAAAATATAAATAACTATATTTAAAGCAAATCTAATTTATTGGAAAAGTGTTCCATCTTTTGTGTAGGTAGTTTAAACAATTTAAAATTAAGAAGTAACAATGAATCACTTCAATGGCTTAAAATATATTTATTTGTAAATTACAATGTCTACTGTGCTTATTTTTCATCCAGTGAATTTAATTTTCAATGTGTTGATTGGTCAATTTTTGAGAATTCTGCCAATATTTATGATTCACATTACTAAAGAGGAATACTGAACTCTTCTAATGAAAACAACTAAATAATTATTCAGTTCACTACAGATGCTCATTTGCACTTACTCTCAAGGAATATTTGTATTTTACCCAAAATATTATTGGTACTATGTCTACGTAATACCAAACATTCTGACAAGATATTTTTTTAAAGAGTTATTTATATAATATTTTATATTCTATTTTGAAAATCCAACATTTGACTGAATTTTACTTTTCACTGTGATGTTTGATGTTGTGTATCCAGTTATGAAGTTCATCCTTCCAGGTAGAGCTGAGGGTAGACATAATATTTCAGAGTATTCTGACCATCCCTAATAGCCATCCGGAAACAAACAAGTCTGTATCAAAACATGCTTTTTTTGTGCATTATATAAAATGTTTGAACTATTTTCCGTTTCACATATTCAGTGTACACATAGATGTTATCTTCTGAGCAAAGAGTGAGGCGTTCATAAAAGGAAGACTATTAACATTCTGTCATATTATTAATACCTGGGCATTTTTTCCTAAATCCCCCTTAAAAGTGTCATATTGCGTTAGCTAAATAAATCGCTTAATGAGCAAAGAAGAGTGGTTAGGAGCCCTAATCTGCAGTCAGGCTGCTTGTATCTGAGTTCCCTCTCTGCCACATTCCAGCTGTGTCACCTTGGGGATGTTGTTTAATCTCTCTCTCCCTCAGAAGATAAGCCAATTCATAATAGAAACTTCTTTCTAGTTAAAAATTAACAACTTAAAAAACAAGGTTAATGAGACTCACATAAATTACAAGCAGTTTTATATTTATTTTTTCTTATCAGAGAAAGGATCCATAATGTGCTTGTTCATTTAAAAAAATTAAGACTAGACACACAAACCTAGCATAATGAGTGCACAGGGCACAGACATACACAGACCAGTTTATATTTTAACCAGTTGACATAATGACAGAACAGACAGGAAGAAGCAAAACAGGCCTAGAAACACAGACCAAAGGGCACAACCATGTAAGAAAAGTAGAGCTGAAGAGCAGAGAGGAAAAAATAAATAAATAAAAATAAAAATAAGAAAAGGAGGGAGAGGAATGTATGTGGTGTTGAAAGAGAGTAAGACAAGTAGAAGCAGCAATTATAGATAGTAAAAAGGCACATGTCAACCCTAAAATAGGACTTGAAGAAAAAAGGAAACATAATTTCACTTTTACTTTTATAAGCTAAAATCACCAGTTTTATATGCCGTGCAGGAGCCACTAAAATTTTTCAAAGCCGTATTGCATGGTGATGACAGTCATATGTAATACTTGCTCACCTACTTGGGGTGGGTGCGGGGACCAACACTATGATCTGATAAGAAGTTACCTGCCTAAGATTATCAACACCAAGCTTCAAGAATAACCTACTAAAGAATTAGGCAGAAAAATCTATATGTAAGTTTACCCAATTAAAAACGAGAAAGACTTAACATTTAAAATAAAATAATTTCTGTCCTAAACTGGCAATATCCTTGTATTTTCTTTGACAGGTCTCCCTCATCTCTACAGGTTTAACAACTCTGATTCTTGGAATTGTAATGGCGAGGGCAATTTCATTGGGTCCACACGTGTAAGTTTTGTTGTTATATTTGTTAGTCTTTGGTTTATAGCCTTCACATAGATATTTAGAGGGCATAGATGCAGAAATATAAAGTAACCATGGTATCAGAAACATCATTTATCTTTGGTATTTGACAAAATGAGGTAAAATAATTACAGGTCACTAAACATGCATTTTCCATTTGGACCCTACAAGGCTGGTAGAATTAAACCAGGTTTACTTATTATTTTAATGGCCGAAACAATTAGAATAAGAAATAATTAGAATTAGAATAAGAAAGGAATTTTGAATAGTTGAAAAGAGAAACAAAGTTTCATTAATTTAGACTGAAATAAGAAGAATAAGGGACATAGTGGATGTTTTTATCCATTAAACAAAATGTGAACACTTTGAAAACCACCCTTTATTCTCTTCTGATTATTTTCCTTAATTATTTTGTGTTAAAATACTCCATTTGTGAACTAAAGATAAAACTGATAGTGGTATTTGTTTCTTTTACTGTTATTATTTGGTCAGGTAAAATGTTGACAAATTGGTATTAGTTCCCCCAATTTTAAAAATGTTACTCATTCATGAAATTTAAAAGTGTGTGTATTGTCAATCTAAACTACACTGTGTGTATGCTTTGCTTATACAGTACATTCTCCAGATACGGACTGGGCAGTTTATAGTCACGGTCCCAAGAAAATGCTAGAATGAAACCAGCTTAGATAGGCTTTAAACACTGAATTTGGTTTCCACAATTCACAATAAATATTAGTTGAATAAATAAATAATACATTAAGGAGTTTCCAGGGTATCTTAAATGTTTTCTCTAAGCAAGACAAAGAAAAATTAATTTAAGATGTAATATTTAACACAGTGCAAGGAATACTGGGTTTTTAATGAATGACATCTGTAAGAAAAAACATAAAAGGAAACCTAATGAATAGCCCTAATTGTTAATGCAGTGGCCAAGGTAATTTATGTTTTCTCATTGATTAATTGTTGCTCTGCAAAATTAATTCATTTTCCACTGATAGGTTTCTTAGTTTATCAGGAAAATACCAAAAAAAAAAAAAAAAAAAAAAGGCCTCAGGCTAATTGGGGAAAAGCATGAAATATCTATTAAATATCCTGTCAAAGTGCATTTGATATAGCCTTTTCTTTGAAAAGCAAATGCCTGTTTTAAAGGATTGAAGGAAAGGAGAGAAAGCATAAATATCAGTAATGTTTATATTTTTTTCTTCAAATAATTTAATCCTGATTCACAGTTGTATTGGTCATCTCAGAATAACAACAACAACAAAAAACTTAAACCAAGTAATGTTAAATGACAGAAATGTATTTTCTCAGAGTTCTGAAGGTTGGAAGTCAGAGATCTGGGTGCCAGCATGATAGGATTCTGGTGAGGGCCATCTTCCTGCCTTGTTGAGGGCAGTCTTCCTGCTGTGTTCTCACATGGCAGAGAGAGACAGCAAGATCTCAGGTGTCTCTTCTTATAAGGGCACCAGTCCCGTATTGAGGGCTCTACCCTTCCCTCATGCACTTATCTAACTCTAATTATCTCTCAAAGTCTCCCAAAGGTCTCAACTCCAAATGCCAGCGCAGTGAGAGTTAAGGCTTCAACATGTAAATTTGGAGGGACACAATTCAATTCATAGCATTAGTGTTTTTTTTGTTTTGTTTTCTTTTTACCTTTTTTTAGAGACAGCGTCTCATTCTGTCACCCAGACTGGAGTGCAATGGTGCAATCATAGCTCACTGCAACCTTGAACTCCTGGGTTCAAGCAGTCTTCCTGCCTCACCCTTCTGTGTGGCTGGGACTGCAGGCATGTGCCATCACACTCGGCTAATTTTTTCTTTTTCTTTTTTTTGTAGAGATAGAGTCTCACTATGTTGCCCAGGCCAACCTCAAACTTCTGACCTCAAACAATCCTGCCTCAGCCCCACGAAGTGCTGGGATTAACAGGTGTGAGCCACCATGCCTGGCCTACATTAGTGGTTTTGAAATGCGCCTCTTTCTCTTCAATATGGCCATTTATTCATTCACTTTAGTAAACACTTATTGAGTTTCTATTGTTTCCAGTGATTGTGTTGTGCCCTGAGAGAAAAAGCAGAGAGAGGCCTGAATTAGCACCTGCTGCCAATTATTCACAATCAACAATGGAGAAAGCGCTTATATTAAAACCAAAAAAAAAAAAAAAAAAAAGGAAGAAAAATCCATGACAGTACAAGGTGATAAGTGCAAAGCAGAAGCATGAAAGGGAAGCAGAGACAGTGCCAAAGTAGAAGGTGCTTAATGATCTATCCCCATCAGGGAAGGTTTCATGGAGGAAGAAAAATATGATCTGTGTGTTTTAAAAGATGAATTGCAATTTTTCCAGATACATAGAGGGTGTGAGTCTGTATGCATTACAGACTCAGGGAAAAGTATGTATAAAAGCACAAAAACATATACTTAATTCTACCGATATTTATTTACTGATTCTACTGATATTTATTTACTGTCTGTTACGTTGGTATTGTATTCAGCTCTGGTTCTTTTTTTTTTTTTTTTTTTTGTTTGTTTTTTTTTTCTCTTTTTTTTTTTTTTTTTTTTTTTTTTTTTTTTTTGAGACGGAGTCTCGCTCTGTCGCCCGGGCTGGAGTGCAGTGGCCGGATCTCAGCTCACTGCAAGCTCCACCTCCCGGGTTTACGCCATTCTCCTGCCTCAGCCTCCCGAGTAGCTGGGACTACAGGCGCCCGCCACCTCGCCCGGCTAATTTTTTGTATTTTTTTTTAAGTGGAGACGGGGTTTCACTGTGTTAGCCAGGATGGTCTCGACCTCCTGACCTTGTGATCCGCCCGCCTCGGCCTCCCAAAGTGCTGGGATTACAGGCTTGAGCCACCGCGCCCGGCCCAGCTCTGGTTCTTAAAGCTGAATTCACAGTAACAGAAAGCTAATAAATATATTAAACAGAGTACTATAAATGATAATTTGGGCTAAAAGTTTTAATTGTGTAAGACCAAACTGTTTTAATTGGTACTTTTATTATAAAAGTGTTTACAGGGAAAATCATTGGGTTATAATAAAAGTTCTTATAGGTTTGCTAAACGTAGTATTATGAGGCAATATTGCAGGGGAAATATAGCTAACGTAGGAAGTAAATTAATCCTCAGTTGCACCATGGGAGAACAGTGTAAAGCAATGATTCTCAACACTTGTTTCACATCAGAATCATCTGAGTAACTTTAGAAAATACTGATGCCAGAGCCCCCCACCTGTAGAGATTCTGAAGGAATTAATCTAGGGGGCAGGCAATTGGATTCATTATTTCGCTGTTGGGGATTCTATGAACAAAGATTCTAAAGCCTCTTGGTTTAAAGAGATTAAAATCATGAGTACATATTTTTAACTGATACATTGTTTCTAAAATTAAACCAGATATTTTGTTATTTTAGCTACTGTTTTGTGATTATTTTTCATGATGCATTCTCTGCTTGTTTTTTTCAGTATTTTTTATGTACAAAATATCATGTGAAATACTGTCATGAATACATAGAGAAATAAAATATCTCTGCTTTCAAGGGGCTCGCAGTTTAGTGAAGACAAAGCTATACAAATGACTATCATATAGGCAGTGTACCTTGATATAGAGAAAAAAGAAAGGGCAGTCCACTTCCTGGTGGGGCTCAATGATTTTTATGGCCAAAGAGCTATTTAGTTCTGTTGTCAACAAAATGTGGCCTACATCTGTCTGACCTTCCTCTAGTAGCGATACAATATTTTATATGAGCCTTTGAAATTTAATAACAAGGATTATTTACTTAACTCTTTCAATATTTAGATGTTAAAGAAGTATGTTTTTTAATACTGTGCCACCTTTTATGTCTGTTTGAATACTACTGCAAACAACTTCTGTTCATCCTGATTTACAATCAGGCTAATCAAATCCCAAGTTCAGGAGTTGGCATGGTAGCTAGTCAGGCAGGCTTCTTTCTGAAAATATGACAGCGATGAATGCTTGTAATCCATAAAACATGAGAAATTCAATACTCCATGTGTGGTTTTCTTCATTTTCGGTTCAGATGAATGATCAGAAAACCTGTGTTTTCTTCATAGGTCTTTTAAAGTGGTGTTTGAAAAAGATCTTTAAACCCACCATCAGAAAAGGGGAAGGTCTGTAATGGCTACTGGTATTGACCTTGTTACTATGGAAACACCATTTTAGTGGTTATGTTTTAAAAATAAAACACAATTCAGTTTTCTTTTCCATAAGTCATAGGGCCATAAATTCTGCTTTTTGATATGATTTCAAATATCTCACAGTCCAATGACTTTCAGGTTTTTTGGAAATTATGTTCAGTTTTATTGTATTTTCTAACCTTTTGCTTTCTAAAACTGAGGTGGTGAGGAAATTTAATTGCTTTTCAGAAAGTGTGCTAATATAAAATGCAGTAACAGTTCTCCCATTTTTTTTAGCTAGAATCAGAGGCATTATCACTGCTAAAAAAAAAAAGCCTTCATTTAATGCCTTATTAATATTCAATTCTTTACATTCAGAATGGAAATTATAATATGCAGTCCAAATTTACAACTATTTTCCCCTCATATGACATCTTTCTTTTAGCATTTTAATCGTGTAGTATTCTAAACAAAATTCCAAAAAGCAAGTCCATACCTTAGGCATTTATACATATAAAATGTGTCTTCCACGAAGATCTCAATGCACACTAGTTTCCTTAACCCTTATACATTCAAACCCTGAATTCTGCTGTTTTATGCTACACATAAAGAAGAAGCAGAGGGGTTTAAGAAAAGGATTTTTAAAAATGGGTAAAGACAGAGGAAGGCTACATATTTAAGGAAATAAATGATTCATTCTGACAAATATTAGCCACTGAACTTTTCTTTTAAGGGCACGGGTACGTGTGCAGGTTTGTTATATAGGTAAATTTGTATCATGGAGGTGTGTTGGATTGATTATTTCATCATCTAGGTATTAAGCATAGTATTCATTAGTTATCTTTCCTGATCTTCTTCTTTCTCCCAATTTCCACCCTCTGATAGGTCCCAGTGTGTGTTGTTCCCCTCTCTGTGTTCATGTGTTGTGATCTTTTAGCTCCCACTTATAAGTAAGAATACATGTTCTTTACTTTTCTTTTCCTGCATTAGTTTGCTAAGGATAATGGCTTCCAGCTCAATCCATGTTCCTGCAGAGGACATGATCTTTTTTATGGCTGCATAGTATTCCATGGTGTACATGTACCACATTTTCTTTATCCAGTCTGCCATTGATGGACATTTAGGTTGATTCTATGTCTTTGCTATTGTGACTAGTCCTGCAATGAACATAACACATTTACATGTTTTTATGAGAAAACAATTTATATTCTTTTGGTATATACTCAGTAATGGGATAGATGGGTCAAATGGTAGCTCTGCTTTTCAGATCTTTGAGGAATCACCACACTGTCTTCCACAATGGTTGAACTAATTTTACACTCCCACCAATGGTGTATAGTGTTACTTTTTCTCTGCAATCTTGCCAGCAGCTGTCATTTTTTTGATTTTTCCATTAATAGCCATTCTGACTGGTGTGAGATGATATGTCGTTGTGGTTTTGATTTGCATTTCTCTAATGATCATTGATGCTGAGTTTTTTTCATATGAATGTTGGTCACATGTATGTCTTTTGAAGAGTGTTCATGTCCTTTGCCTACTTTTTAATGGTTTGTTTTTTTCTTGTAAATTTGTTTAACTTCCTTATAAGATGCTATGTATTAGACCTTTGTCAGATGCATAGTTTGCAGAAATTTACTGCTATTCTATAGGTTGTCTGTTCACTTTGCTGATTGTTTCTTTTGCTGTGCAGATGCTCTTTAGGTCAAGTAGATCCTATTTGTCAATTTTTGCTTTTGTTGCAATTTCCTTTGGCATTTTCGTCATGAAATATTTGCCCATTCCTATGTCCGGAATGGTATTGCCTAGGGTGTCTTCCAGGGATTTCATAGTTTTGAGTTTTACATTTAAGTCTTTAATCTATCTTGAGTTAATTTTTGTATATGGTATAAGAAAGGGGTCCAGTTTCCATCCTCTGCATTTGGCTAGCTAGTTATCCCAGTATCATTTATTGAATAAGGAGTCCTTTCACCATTGCTTGTTTCTGTCAGATTTGTCAAAGATCAGATAGTTGTAGATGTGCAACCCTAATTCTGGGCTTTTTATTCTGTTCCATTGATCTATGTGTTTGTTTTTGTATCAGAACCATGCTGTTTTGGTTACTGTAGCCCTTTAGTGTAGTTTGAAGTTGAGTAGCGTGATGCCTCTGGTTTTGTTCTTTTTGCCTAGGATTGCCTTGGCTATTCAGGCTTTTTTTGGTCCCATGTGAATTTTAAAATAGTTTTTTCTAGTTCTGTGAAGAATGTCATTGGCAGTTTAATAGGAATAACATTGAATCTGTAAATTGCCTTGGACAATGTGACCATTTTAATGATATTGATTCTTCCTATCCATAAACATGGAATTTTTTTTCCATTTGTTTGTATCATCTCTGATTTGTGTGTGTGTGTGGCAGTTGTGAATAGGATTGCCTTCCTGATTTGGCACTCTGCTTGACTGTTGTTGGTATATAGGAGTGCTAGTGATTTTTATACATTGATTTTGTATCCTGAGGCTTTGCTGAAGTTGTTTATCGGCTTATCTTTTTTTGGCTGAGACTGTGGGGTTTTCTAGATATAGGATCATGTCATTTGCAAATAAGGATAGTTTGACTTCCTCTCTACCTATTTGCATGCCCTTTATTTCTTTCTCTTGCCTGATTGCTCTGGCCAGGACTTCCAGTACTATGTTGAATAGGAGTGGTGAGACAGGGCATCCTTATCTTATGCTGGTTTTCAAGTGGAATGCTTCCAGCTTTTGCCCATTGAGTATGATGTTGGCTGTGGTTTAGTCACAGATGGTTTTTATTATTTTGAGGTATGTTCCTTCAATTCCTAGTTTATTAAGAGTTTTTAATGTGAAGGGGTGTTGAATTTTATCAAAACTCTTTTGGTGTTTATTGAGATAATCATATCGTTTTTGTCTTTAGTTCTCTTTATGTGATGAATCACATTTACTGATTTGCATATATTGAATCAACCTTGCATCCCAGGGATAAAGCCTACTTGATTGTGGTGGATAAACATTCTGATGTGTTACTGGATTTGGTTTGTCAATATTTTGTTGAGTATTTTTGCATTGATGTTCACCAAAGATATTGGCCTGAAGTTTTTTTTGTTGATGTTGTTTCTCTGCCAGATTTTGGTATCAGGATGATGTTGGTCTCATAGAGTAAATTAGGAAGGAGTCCCTCCTCCTCAGTTTTATGGAACAGCTTCAGCAGGAAGGTACCAACTCTTCTTTGTACATCTGGTGGAATTCAGCTGTGAATGTCTCTAGTCCTGGGCTTATTTTCGTTGGTAGGCTATTTATTATTGATTCAATTTCAGAGCTCATTATTGGTCTCTTCAGGGATTCAATTTCTTCCTGGTTCAGTCTTGGGAGGGTGTATGTATCCAGGAATGTATCCATTTCTTCTAGAGTTTCTAGTTTATGTGCACGGAGGTGTTCATAATATTCTCTGATTGTTATTTTATTTCTGTGGGGTCAGTTGTAATATTCCCCTTGTCGTTTTGAATTGTATTTATTTGGATCTTCTCTCTTTTCGTCTTTATTAGTCTAGCTGGCTGGCTGTCTATTTTTTGAATTTTCAAAAAACCAGCTCCTGGATTCATTGATCTTTTGAATGTTTTTTGTGTCTCAAATCCTTCAGTTCACCTCTGATTTTGGTTATTTCTTGTCTTCTGCTAGCTTTGGGGTTAACTGTCTCGTGGTTCTTTAGTTCTTTTACTTGTAATGTTTGGTTGTTAAATTGAGGTCTAACTTTTTGATGTGGAGCCACCGAATTTTTTGATGATGTATAAATTGTCATCCTTTATGTTGCAAATGTAAACAAGCACAGAACCTTAACTGGTTGAAGCAAAAGAGAATTTACTCCCTTAACTGTAAGTTCAAGATTAGTCCTATTATTAGGATTATTAGTATGCTTGGATTTAAGAGCTCAATTAATGAAATCAGACATCGTCTCTCTTTTACCATCTCTTGCTTGTACTTCCTGTTTTGACTCTAGTTTCTGAAAGCTTTTCTCCCTGACAAGATGGTGGCAGCAATCTCAACCTACATCAATTCCAGTTCAAATCCATAGAAAGAGAAAGAATTTTCTCTTTTAAGGTACCTACAACCTCACTCACAGAATTAGTTCTGATTGGTTCTAACAAAGATATATGAGGATTATAGACCCTATCATCATGGCCTATATTGAGTTGTTTGCCTTTAGGTTACATGCCCACACCTGAATCTAGGGACAGGATGAACCCAACTAAAGCACTTGAAATAAAAATAGGGAAAAGGGTGTCCCAAAGGACAGTGATGCCAGCAGAAGGGGGAGTAGCCATTGCAGGGTGCAAACTACATATGTCCACTTCAGTGATGGGAATTTCAATCAAATGATATGGGTGGAAGCCAGGTTAGAGAAAATTAAGATATAAGTGAGTGATAGGAAAGTGAATTTGGAATATCCTTCCTCCAATTTCCCCCTTCCCTGCCCTTCTCTTCTTCTTTTATGAAGAACATCTATGAATGAAAGTAACATGGTGAAACAGTGGCTTGAGAGAGTAAGAGCTCTAAAAAAGTACCATCTTTATCATGGAATATATTGGACATGTGACATAGACTAAGCCAAAACATAGAACCCAGAGTCCTCCATGAAATGATGAAAGGCTAGATTTTTGGATACAGTTAGGGTGATCTTGGAGAGCAGTTAAAATAATAACTGTCCTTTTGAAACAATAGGATAAGAATATAAGGAGTAAATTGTGAACACATTCTAAAGATCAGTGAAGGGAATTTGAGTATTCATGCCTGATAACCTATATTTTTTCAAAGATGAGATGATTATCAGAGAGTGTGGTAAATAGGAGTAGGTTCACAACATGAATATTCTGGTTGGTTAAATTTCCTATTGGTCTCACCATAGGAAGTGAGAAGGATCTGCACATAGAAATAAAATAATAATGTATTTGTTAAATTATCTTTAGTTATATTCTGTGTGTTTTCTTCTATGTGTATTTTCTGTCTCTCACTATATTGTAAGCACTGTGAAAAGGGAGATTACATTTGCTTTGTTCACACTATATACCCATTACTCAGCAAAGTGCCTAACAAAGAATTAGAATTCAGCCAAGAATTGCTGAATCATCAATTGGATGCATGAATGAATCCATGTGCCTTCTGGTTTTAGTTCATTCAACTTGGGGATTAACTGACAAAAATTTTGAAGTAATCAGACAAGAAAACATTGTCTTGAGACAAATAAAAATTTCATACAAACACTGTCAAAGAAAATTTGCCTAAGGCTACTTTGATGCTAGTAACATTTGCTAACCAATTTGCTAAAACACCATTTGACTCCAGGCTCTGCAGCACTCACTGTTAGAACTATTGGTATGTTTTACCAGGAAGATTGCCTACATGAAAGAATGCATAGAACTATTGCTTTATCTGAGTCTACATAAAAATAGGAAAGATATTTGCAAGATAATATGTGCTCAGGGAGGATTAGTCCAGTCCCTGTGTTAGTGGAACTGGAGGAACAGCCTAGGCTGCTCAATATTAAGTACTTATTTCGCTCACCGTTAGTTATTTTATAAATGGAATCCATCCATAAATGGATGAACCTGTTCTTTGAACCAATAACATTTTATTAAATGTATAACTGATGCCAGTCACTCTTCCAGGTACTGGGACTATAAGATGAAGAAAGCACAGTCCTTGACCTCAATCCCTATAGTTTGTGGAACAAACTTATGAAAGACAATCTCAATATAATAAGTAATAGAATTATGAGTAAGTGCTGTGGAAACAGAGGAAGGACCCTTAGCCCAACCTGTGCAGGAAGGTAATATTTCAGGATAAGAAAATACGTGGCTTTTTGCTTTAAAAAATAAACAGGCATAAGTTGAGTCAAAAAGGGACATGGGGGACGGGAAGTTGGTAGGGACGGGTTAGAAGATACTGTAGGCAGAAATGTGTGTGACCCAGAGATGGGATACATATAACAGCAGATGGAGTTTGAAGTTCTAACACTAGGAAGAACTTGGAGAAGAGGGTTATTTTGCCATTGGCTGGGGGAGCTACCACATAAAAATAAAGGCCCTCATTTGATAATTTTCTCCAAAACTCTGTTTTTCACATTGTTTCTCAAATGCATTTTATCATAGTTTTAACAAGTGTCATATCTCCATATTATCTCTTTTGAAAAACTGCTGAAAGTGGTTCTGTACTTACTCAGTCTTTGTATGCTACAGTAACAAAATACCACAGACTGGGTAATTTATAAAGAATAGAAATTTGTTTGTCACGGTTCTGGAGGCTGGGAAGTCCAAGATCAAGGCACTGGCATTTGGTATCTGGTGAGAGCTTCTCTTTCTGCTCCCAAGATGACACCTTGAACTCTGCTTCCTCTGGAGGGGACAAATGCTACATCCTCCCGTGAAGGAAGGGATGGAAGAACAAAAAGAGGCTGAACTCACTTCCTCAAGCACTTTTATAAGGGTGCTAATCTCATCTATGAGGGCTCTGCCCTAATTGCCCAATTACCTCCTAAAGGCCCCACCTCTTAATATTGTTTCACTGGGGATTAAGTTTCAACCTTAATTTTAGAGGGGATGCAAACATTCAAACCATAGCACCCACTGATCCTGACTTCCCTATCACCACAAGCTATACAGCTTCTGTATTTAGAAAGTAACTAGGGTTTTGGTGATTCTGAGCTGAAAGCTGTACCAGTGCATAAAAGGAAATGAGCCTAGAGAGTTTGGCAGAGACCAAGATGAAGGAAAGCTTTACATGTGGTGGTGAGAAACTTGGATTTATTCTTTAGTTAATGGGGCATTGAAAGTTCTTATACAGGTGAGTAACTAGATCGAGTCTCAATTTTAATTGGACTTCTCTTGCAGTGGAGGCGAGGACAGATGGGAATATAAAGACCTGGAAGGAGACTATCTATAGCAAGCCAAGCATCCAGGCAAAAAGATTCCATTTGCCAGTGGAAATGATATAAGGATAAGACTGGTAATGAAGAAGAGGGGAAGCTCAAGTAATTTTAAACTGGTAAAATCAGGAGAACTTAGTGACTGATTGAATGAAGGCACTAAGGGTATAGGAGTTACCTAGGGTGATGCCAAAGTTTCCAGCTTGGAGAATTATATGGGTAGATGGCCCAGAACTCACTGCCAAAGGAGGAAAATAGAAGAGTCTGCCAGCAAACTAACACTTATTAAGTGTCTACTGGGTAAGTCACTCTTCTAGGTACTGGGGCTATTAAGACCAATATATCACACTCCTTTTCTGAAGACCTCTTACAGCTTATTAGAATGTGTGGTGGGGCAAAGGTTACATAAAAGATAACCTCAGTGGACTACTTAATAGAATTATGAATATGCTGCTAGAGAGACATACAGGGGTCTACCTTTTTTAATGTGATTTACCAGGATATGAAGGAAAGATGATCTGGAAAAAATATATAGTATATTTTAAATATATTCTCATTTTGTGGAATCCTTGTGGGAAGAGGAGTAGAAGTCACCCAACCTTTTGGAAATGCAAGTCTGGATTTTGGAGAGGATATGTGGACAAAACTGTACAGGGACTGCATATAAGGTGAAGAGAGGCACAATCCAAGTAGAACCCCAATGACAGAGAATTATGTGGACATCACATCTGAAATTACATTTATTTTTAATTTAAATTCACATGATATTTTAATTCTGTTTTGTGAAAAAGCACAACAAAGAACCAAAGCAACACCCATAATTCTCACAAGTTTTCATTATATTAAAAAAGTGAAATCCTGCCCCCTCCCACCTATACTCTGCCCTTTTAATCCAAACCCACAGAGGTAAACACAGTTAACACCAATTTTTAAGTGTTAACAGAGGAATTAGAGACCACCCAGTAGGTGACACAATAAGAATTAAAAGAGACTGGTGTCCCAAATGGCAAAAATGAAGTATTTGTGATGTTTATGGTGCCAAGCTGTGCTAGCTTTTTATGCGATTCATATTTTAAAAATTTATATTTCAGTAAAAAAAGCATAAAGTTTTATGTAAATTTTAACTAGAAATCAGTTTTTTAACAAATTTATTTTTAAGGTTTAATGAAAATTTGTTCCATTGTCTTTTTTAATTAGAAATGATTTGCTTCAAGGTTTTCTTACAGGATGTACAGAACTAATTAGAATATATACTTTTTAAATAATTTCAACTTTTATTTTATATTCAGGGGGTACATGTGTAGGTTGGTTACATGGGTTTATTGGATGACACTGAGGTTTGGAGTACAAGCGATCCAGTCACCTGTACAAATGATCCCGTCATTACTGTGGTAGTGAGCACATTACCCAATGGGTAGTTTTTCAACCTTTGCCCCTCCTTCTTTCCCCTCTTTAGTAGTCTGTGTTCCCAGTTCCAGTGTCTGTTGTTCCTATCTTTATATCCACATGTACCCAATGTTTAGCTCCTACTTATAAGTGAGAACATGTGGCATTTGCTTTTCTGTTCTTGTGTTAATTTGCTTAGGATAATGGCCTCCAGCTGCACCTATGTTGCTGCAAAGGACATGATTTCATTCTTTTTTATGGCTGCATAGGATTCCATGGTGTATATGTACCATATTTTCTTTATGTAATCCAATGTTGATGGGCACCTGGATTGATTTTACATCTTGGCTATTACAAGTACTGCTGTGGTGAACATACAAGTACATGCAACTGTTTTGTAGAGTGATTTATTTTCCTCTGGGTATGTATCCAGTAATGGAACTCCTTGGCTGAATGGTAGTTCTGTTTTAATTTATTTGAAATATCTCCAAACTGCTTTCCACCATGGCTGAACTAATTCACATTCCCACCAATAGTGTATAAGTGTTCCCTTTTCTCCACAGCCCCACTAACGTTTGTTATTTTTTATTTTTCAAGACAGGGTCTTGCTCTGTCATCCAGGCTGTAGTGCGGTGGTGCAATCATGGCTCACTGCAACTTTGACCTTCTAGGCTCAAGCAATCCTCCTACCTCAGCCCCCTAAGTAGCTGGGACTATAGGTGTGTGCCACCACGCATGGCTAATTTTTTTATTTTTGTAGAGATGGGGTCCCAGTTACATTGCCCAGGCGGGAAGCATCTGTTTTTTTGTTTGTTTGTTTGTTTTTACTTTTTAATTATAGCTATTTCTACTAGTGTGCGATGTTATCTCATTGTGGTTTTGATTTGCATTTCTCGGATAATTAGTGATGTTGAGCATTTCTTCATATGTTCATCGGCTGTTTGTATGTCTTCTTTTGAGAAATGTCTGTTCATGTCCTTTTCCCACCTTTTAATGGAGTTATTTGGTTTTTGCTTGTCGAATTAAGTTCCTTACGGATTCTGGATATTGGAACTTTGTCATATACATAGTTTGTAAATATCTTCTCTCATTCTGTAGGTTGTCTGTTTATTCTGTTGATAGTATCTTTTGCTGTGCAGAAGCTTTTTAGTTTAATTAGGTCCCACTTGTCAGTCTTTGTTTATGTTGTGATTGCTTTTGAGGACTTAGCCATAAATTCTTTGCCAAGGCCAATGTCGGGAAGGGTATTTCCTAGGTTTTCTTTAGGATTTTTATAGTTTGAGTTCTTACATTTAAATATTTAATCCATCTCAAGTTAATTTTTGTGTATGGAAAAAGGTAGGGGTCCAGTTTCATTCTTCTGCATGTGGTTAGCCAGTTATCTCAGCACCACCTATTGGATAGGGAATCCTCTCCCCATTGCTTATTTTTGCCGACTTTGTCAAAGACCAGATGGTTGTAGGTGTGTGGCTTTATTTCTGGATTCTCTATTCTGTTCCACTGGTCTATGTGTCTGTATACTAGTACGACGCTTCTTTGGTTACTGTAGCCTCATAGTATAGTTTGAAGTCAGATAATGTGATGCCTCTGGCTTTGTTCTTTTTACTCAGGGTTGTTTTAGCTAATGGGGCTTTTCTCATTCCATATGAATTTCAGAATATTTTTTTTCTAAATTTGAAAAATGATGTTGGACAGGAATAGTGTTGAATCTGTAGATTGTTTTGGGTAGTATAGTCATTTTAATGATATTGATTCTTCCAATCCAAAAGCATAGACTGGTTATCCCATTTGTGTGTGTGTGTGTGTGTGTGTGTATGTGTGTGTGTGTTTAAATGAATCAGTTTTAATATTCAGAGTGATTCCTAAGAAGAATTTTCCTGAGCAGCTTTATATATTAACGTAAACCATGGTTGTCTATAGAACAGAATCAGAATATAAGTGAGCTGAGAATGAGGAAGTGACAAGAGCTTTCACTGGATGCAGGAGCTGGCGGAAGTGGTCAGATTTGCTTGTCATTAATAGCTTGTGGTGTGACAGGCAACATGGAGCCTTTGTTTTGTGTCATCCAAAGCACTTAACTCCCAGATGTGTCTGGCTAAAAAGGCTAATACATGAGGCCCTTACAACAAAAATGCAGGCTCTGCTGGAATTGTATATTTGAAAGCGCCTCTGTTTAACTGAAAGAGGTTGGGCAGGTAGCATAGAGAGGCATGATGTTTTTTGATTCTCCTGATCCAGAGGTTGTAAGTTCTGAGGCTCTTTTTTATCAGTCTGCAGAGACTGGAGCTCCCTTTGATAGGACTTGCTTCCTAATACATTGCCTTATTGTTATTCACCTGTTCAAAATCAGGCTAAAATTTCAGAATGCAAGAATCCGAACTGAGACAATATTGCAAAATGAATTTAACTCCCCAAAGCTCTCCATCTCCTACCGCAAGCCCCATAAACACAAACGGTTTATTAAAAATATATAATGAAGCATTCGTTTAGATTTTCCAGGGTAAGGGAAGCAATTAATTTTAAAAGTGTTTGCTGTTCTAAGGCTACAAACTGCTATAAGCCAGTTCCTATTTTTGTTAGTACTAAAATATTTTGAAACACTTGAATCATTGCTGTTAAAATGATCTAAATTTTACAGTAACCTTCATTATTTGCCTAGATCTTTTTAAAGCTTTCTAAGGTATTATAAGGAATTCTGCTTCTTCTCAATGTTGTTTTTATTTGCATTTATTCAATGTATTTATTTTTCTCAAAAGAATACATTCACAGGCCAGGCAAGGGATCACACCTGTAATCTCAGCACTGTGGGAGGCCAAAGCAGAAGGATCCCTCAGACCAATGGTTCAAGACCAGCCTGGACAACATAGCAAGACCCCCACCTCTGCAAAACAAAAATAAAAAATTAAAATTAAAAATATAGCCAAGTGTGGTGACGTGCACCTCTAGTCCTAGCTTACTTGGGAGGCAGAGGCTGGCAGATCTCTTGAGGCTAGGAGTTTGAGGCTGCAGTGAGCTATGATCACACCACTGCTCTCCAGCCTGGGGTTACAGTAAGATCCTGTCTCACAAATAAAGTAAAAGAAAAGAAAAGAAAATGTATTAAACTGATTTTATAAAGTCAAAGATTACAAATGACTTTTAATGAAATAGAGTAGCCTCCTACCAAAACCTGTTTTATTTCAACCCTTTAAGCCTTATCTCTTGGCATTCACATCTCTATTTCTAAGTAATGTGATTCTAAGTGCCTTTTTTGGTGTCTCACTATTATCTTCTCTTACAGTAGATGAAGATTTAGCTCTCTCAAGCTATCCTTCCTCTTCTTACATACATGGAAAATACCACAACTTTTAAAATAAAGTTTATGTTTCTCTTCTTGTACACTTTTCCCTTTGTTTTCTCTACAAATACCACTTGATTTCAGTTTTGTGTTTATCTGGATATTCAGTTTAGCTTTTAAATTTGGTCATTTTTGTTACTTCTTTTCCAGATGCTGAAACATATAATCTATTAATTTTATTATTTTTCCTGAAAATCTCCATCCCAGAGCCTTCTGTTCTGCCCTCCATTCTAGGCAGATTGCTTTCTCACTTTGCTCCCCCACGATCCTCCTAGGACTTCCTTTTACCTCCTTTTTGTGTTGTATACCCTCTATCCATGATCCCAGCTCTTCCATTTTCTTTCCTTTCTCCTTTTGTTGGAGCATTCTCGGTCGCTTTCTGGTATCTCTGAGTCCTGCACATACAGGGGTTTTGTAAAGTGAATCACGTCTTTCTCATCATGAGCTCCCTCTACACGGCTGCAACATCTTCACTACAGAAGTATCCAGTTTCCTTTCCACAGAGTGTCTTCTCCTTGGATGTCTCTTCTTCCACTATCCTTTCCCTCATGAATTTATTCCTCTTTTAAATTTCTTTAGTAGCATTTTAGTGGGGTCTCAGAAAAGAGAAAAGATAAACTTATGTGGCCCATCTACACATGTTTAATTGGGTGTCCAAGTTTAACTTTTGATTATTAATTTGCATGGGGGTTTAATTAAAATTCAAACATTTTATTTAAAATATATTTTCTGCCTTAGGGAAGTTCCATCCTTCTCTTCCTTCCTTCCTTCCTTCCTTCCTCCCTTCCTTCCTTCCTTCCTTTCTTTTTAGACGGAGTCTAACTCTGTCACCCAGTCTGGAGTGGAGTGTAGTGGGGCACAGTCTCTGCTCATTGCAACCTCCACCTCCCAGGTTCAAGCTATTTTCCTGCCTCAGTCTCCTGAGTAGCTGGGATTACAGGTACACACCACCACGCCCAGCTAATTTTTGTATTTCTAGTAGAGACAGGATTTCACCATGTTGGTCAGGCGGATCTCAAACTCCTGACCTTGTGACCCACCTCCCTCGGTCTCCCAAAGTGCTGGGATTACAGATGTGAGCCACCACACCTGGCCTCAGAAAGTTATTTCATTTGGGCAGGGGGCATATGCTAGGCTGTAAATAGGATACCTTGCAAGGTTATATCTTGGAACATATACCCTATAGGTAAGAGGGGAGTACTGTGTATACACTGTATACTATTTCTTGATCACAGCCCTCTGTATTCACAGCTTCTGCATGTGCAGACACAACCAACTGTGGACAAAATATTGGAAAAAAAATAAAAATAACAATATGACAATAACAATGATACAAATTTTAAAATAAAGTATGACAACTATTTGCATAGAATTTACACTGTATTGGATATTGTAAGCAATCTAGAGATAATTTAAATTATATGGAAGGATGTGCTTAGGTTATATGCAAGTATTAAACCATTTTATATCAGGGACTTGAGCATCCGTGGCTTTTGATATCCATTGGAGGGTCCTGGAAACAATCCCTCCCCTGTACCAAGGGACAACTGTATATGCATGACCAATGTCATCTTCCAGCTTTTAGCTTACCTGTATATTTTTAAATGTGTATATAAATAATTTTATCATATGGATGTTTTATATTTACCTTCCATTGGTTTTATTATCTTTAACTTTATTATAATTTTTAATATTATAGGTTTTTTTGAGTTTTGAATTTCTTTTCCTCCTTCAATATTTTATTTATTTTATTTTATTTATTTTGAGGCAGGGTCTTACTCTATTGACCAAGCTAGACTGCAGTGGGGTGATCATGGCTCACTGCAGCCTCAACCTTCTGAGCTCAAGTGATTCTCCCATCATAGCTTCTCAAGTAGTTGGGTGTATAGGCACACACCATCATGCCTGGCTAATGTTTCTATTTTTTGTAGAGCCTGGATCTCCCTGTGTTGCCCAGGCCGGTCTTGAACTCAAAGCAATCCTTCTGCCTCGGCCTCCCAAAGTGCAGGGATTTCAGGCGTGAGCCATCATGCCCAGCCTCAATATTGTATTTTATTCTTTGATTTCTTTTTTTCTGTATTTTATTATATTTGAATTTAAAAATTAATTTGGGGTAAATTGATGTTTATATGATATTGAGTCTTCCCATTTGTATGTATGGATATGGTATATTTCTCCATTTATTTGTGTCTTTAAATAAAAGTTTAACGTGACATTAACATCATGCACATCTTTTAAAGTATTTAGTGTTTTTGTTGTCAATGACACTTAAAACAACATTTTATTTGGTTGTTGTTAGTGTACATCAACCCACCTGATGTTTTGTGTGTATTGAACTTGTATCCAGTAACCTTGCTGAATATGCTTATTTTCCATATGCATAATTATATTGTGTACAAATAATTTACACAATCTTTTTAATGATTACACATCACTTATTTTATTGAATTAGCTAGGAATATCAATAATATATTCTGAATGCAGTGATATTGAACATCCTATCTGATTTCATCCCTTAAGTAGAATATTTCTAACTTTTCACTTTTAAGTGTGTCATTTGCTGTAGGATTTGGTGGACATTCCTTATCCAGTAAAGGAAGTTCTATTTTATTATTAGTTTGCTCAGCATGTTTTTCAAAATAAATACTGAGTTGTATGCTTTTCTATATATTTTGAAATGGTCATAAGCTTCTTTCCTTCATTAATCTGTTAATGTGGTAAATTACACTAATATCAATATAACAGCTATTAATAAATATTGATTATAATAATATTTTGTTATTAAACTCCCCTTGCATTTATTGAAAAAAAAATTCATAGTCATAATTCCTTATCTTATAAATTGCTTGATGGCATTTGAAAACATTTTATTTCATATTTCAACATTTACATTTTAAAGTCAAAAGGTCTATAACTTTATGTTTTCATCCAGGTTGAGTTTCAGAGTTTCAGCAATCTCATAAAATATACCCAAGAACTTTCTTCTCTCTCTCTCTCTCTCTTTTTTTTTTTTTCCTGTACAACTGGTTGTATCTGGAACTCAATCGTAGGCTATTTTATAAATCACTGGAAAGCCATACCCAATATCTGTTTCCTTCTCTTTCCCTAGATTTAGACATATGCATTTTCCTATCTGTAACATCTTTTTTGGCACTTTCCATCTTATAAAACCATCATCATTATGATGAACAGAGAAAATCCAAAATTATCTCTAGGTATTGTTTCACACTCTGGGAATATACCCAAGGAACCATATGGACCTAGGGAAAAAATTTAAATGGAAGAGAAAAAATGAAAACTAAACTTCTACATTTTATTACTAATATAAGATTTAAAAAGTAGGACACCACCACAATCTGTACTGGGGTTGGGGAGTAAGAGGGAATATTTTCCAAGTGCAAAAACCATAAGAGGGAAAGCATACCATTTAAAACATATTGTAAAGTTAGAGAATCCTTAAGTTTCTACAACTGTTAGAGCTGCCTGATCTAAATCATTTTCTAAGGATCATGTACAAAATATGTATTTTTTTCACATTAACGTTGGAATTTAACAGGTTATGCTGCTTTTAATGTCAACTGCATTTAGAGTAGTGGAGGCAGCAGGTGGCAGTAGCTCCCACTCCCAAAACTGGGAATTGGAGCAAGTCTTATAACAATCCGTGGCCTACCCTTACAGGCCAGCCTTTCTGTAAAGTTTCTTTGTGTCTGTAACTGCTTGTTTCATATATGGGAAAAAAGATAACATAATGCATAAATCCCACAAAGTGTGGACAACAAACAAGATTTTTTTGTGTTTACCTTCTTTACATAGAGAATGAATAAACTTATGAAATAGATGGGTCTTCATCTTTAGAATGAATTCCTGTTTTTTATTGAAAACACCCAGTGCCTTTTCATGCTTCCTAGGAATCTCCCTGTTCCATTCTTCATGCATTGTTCTGAGTCTCACTCAAGCCTTCCCTTCCCAAGGAAGTTGACCATACTTTTAGACTTTTTGTTACCTTTATTAATAATGCTGGATAATAATATTAATACTAATGACTGTTTATTGAACACATGCTATGTGATAAACTCTCTTCCAGAAGTTTTACATATTTTATCTCATTTAATCTACACAGTGACTTAATGAGTTAGATACTACAATTATCCTCAATTTATAGATGTTGAAATTGAAGCACAGAGAAGTCATGTAACTTGCCTAAAATCACACAGCTAATAAGTGGAAAGAGGCCAGAAGAACAATGCTGTTCATCATTACTCAGGGTGTGTTAGCCAGGTACACCGATCACTGCCAATATCAAATATTTTAATTCCACTAGGATGTAGCCTGTTTCAAGCTGTTTAAAGTGCATATATTTCCAAAATACCCTTGAGAAATACATCTACAGGTGGGAATTTTAGGCCACTGTCAGATGGTACAGCCCGGAAAAAATATGGCAGTGAATAAACCAAGAAGGTAAATCTCAGCTTCTTCACTCATTATTTGTGGAAGCTTGGCAAATTATATCACCATCCAGAGCTTGATTTTCTTCATGTGTTAAATGGTGATAATAATTCTTAAGTGTTATTGTGAAAATTAAATGAGATAACACAGTAGAGTTGCTAGAAGATAGTACATCCTCAATTAGTATTAGTTCATGTTTACCTCCCTCAATAAATTTTAGTGCCAACAAAATTTTTCTTGGATAGGTTAAGCCTGAAAAAAATAAGGGCGGAATGAACAGCAGTAACTGGACATTATTAATTTTTGTATCTCCCTCAAAAAGTAGCTTAACTGGTGGGTGTATAATCAGTGCTTTCTGTTAAATTGATGAGCAAATAAACAAATTCACAAAATTACAGAGTCTGGATATTTTACATATGTAAAAATAGAATCTGTCCAAGTATTTGACATACATTTTAGAGGACTGGGGTTAAGAGATAACACTCATGCTCCTGGGAAATTTATTCATGGCTACATAAGATTAATGGGAACCCCTTATTAATTTCTGGCTTAAAGACACTCAGTTTATATTTGTGATACTATTTCTCGTTATCTGATATACTTATGCTTGAATTTATTTAATAATTTATCAAGTTAACTGATTTTCCTTCTAGACCAAAAACAGAAGATGCTTGGGTATTTGCAAAGCCCAATGCCATTCAAGCGGTCGGGGTTATGTCTTTTGGTGAGTATTTGGTTTCAAAGGCCATTTCTCAATGTGGAGTTCTCTGTTCCATGAAAAAAGTGCTGTGTTTCATATTTATGTCTGGATAGCAGATGTCCTAAGTTTTAGACTTCCTATTAGCAGCATATGATCTAGTTTGTGCCAATATAAAATTAGGCTCAAACTTTTCTCACTCATCACTGAAATTTGCTTCAATTTGAAGAAATCTATTTCTCATGCAGAAAACTCATTACAGTCATCTTGTTTCTTAACTTGGAAGACTAGCAAGTGTTATGGACTTCTTCAAACCCTTTATTATGTCCCAAATGGCAAAGGAAGCCACAGAATGAGAATGATGGTATTTAGAGTTTCCTTAAGATGGGAAGGGTCATTAGGAAAAGGAAAATGGGAGAGAAGGTTGGACTGGCCTGGTTTATATCCAGAGTGACGTGAAAAGACCATATAAGCCTGATGTGAATGGTCTGATTTCTAGAACTATTAGAAAAATTATTTGCTGACATATTAATAAATTTGTATATTTAAACTGCAGTTCATTGGCATCTAAAGTAGTACATGTCTCTGAATTTCAGAACTAAAAAAGAAAACCCTGATGCTTGCTTTAATAATGCCTTTTTTTTTTTTTTTTTATTGCAGCATTTATTTGCCACCATAACTCCTTCTTAGTTTACAGTTCTTTAGAAGAACCCACAGTAGCTAAGTGGTCCCGCCTTATCCATATGTCCATCGTGATTTCTGTATTTATCTGTATATTCTTTGCTACATGTGGATACTTGACATTTACTGGCTTCACCCAAGGTAAAGTGAGAGATTCAGTTATAGTGTTGATGTGCGTTGGTACCTGTATACCCAATGTTCTACTCCTTATTGTACAGGTATGCCCAGTGTTCTATTTTCAAGATTACTCTCTTCCACCCATTCTCTCTATCCTCCTGCCCCCTGCTGTCTATTTCCAAATTTTTACCTTTTTAAACTGCTCAATTTAGTTCTATAGCCCATACTCTCTCCTTCTACACACTGTCACTTCCCAGGACATGACTTTTGGCTGTCCTCCACTGCAGCTTCATTTTCAAAGGTAGCAGTGGCCTCCCAATCTTCAAACAACCTCGATTTGGATTCTCCTGAATCTCTCTGAATCACTTACCAAAACTGAACTTCCTTTCTTTGCTCAAATTTTCCTCCCTTAGAGGAAAAAGTATTACTATATTATCATTGTTATTCTTTCTCTCTGTTAATTTTTTTCTTTCTTTTCTTTTTCTGTACCCTCTCTAATCTCCCACTCCACTCCATCCCACACCACACAGATAAAGGTCTCAAGCATATTGTTTGCTCTTCTCTCAAACAATTTTCCAGATATTTTCATTGTTTTGACTCTAACCCAGACCTTTCTTTTTGTCTCCAACCTGCTGCCTGTAGGACATTTCTACTCAGTTGTTCTGTAATTGTTTTAATCACAAAACATTATGTTTCCCCTAAAACCAGAACTTTTCTTCCTCCCTCCAAAGATATTTCTCTTTTTTTGCATTCACCCAGGCCCAACAACTGAGCAGTCCTCTCTTCTACTTCTCTTGACCCTTACATTCAATCATCAATGTAGTATAATATTCAGGACAGTCCAGCAATAGGCTGCGATTCACATATTTCACAGCTCTTGCAGGTCTATTATCTCATTGACCTTCAAATAACCCTTTGAAGGGAAGTGGAATAACTAGTTCTACCCCCTGATTAAAACACAAAGAGATGAAGTAACTCGCTCATGCTGGCTGGTGACAAACCAGAAAACAAGTCTTCTGACTCTCAGATTCAGTTTTCTTTCCATCCTCTTTCTGCCTCCCCTATTTTGGTCAACCATGACCCTCTGAAAGTTGTCCCTTTGCCTCTAGCTCCCATTAGCTTAGTTTTCTGAAAACTTGGGTGCTCTTGGGAGGATGGCTGCCTTATTCTGAACAGAGGTTATAGATCACTATGATTTTAGGCAAATATTTCTCAGGAAATGAAGGAAGATGACTTCAAAAAATAATGATTAACAAAATTCAAATGCAGTCAAAAATATAATACATGCATGTGCCACTAGAGTGCAGTAACAAAGTGACCTTGAAAGTTCTGATAAGAATTGTGTTCCAAAGCATTGCCATGTATCACTATTGCTACATAGTTTGCCAATGCAAATGGCCTGTGGGCTCTGGTCCGTACAGCACCTTTGTTTTTAAATGCCTTTTCTGTAAGACATAAACCTTTTTTGTTAGTTATATCTTCCTGGAGCTTTTATCAGTGGTAATTGCTCAGATATAATTACATCTTTATAAAACAAAGCTGACAGATGTTTGATGTCATTTTCCCCCTAGATGTAATTGTTTAAAATATAGTTAGATTCAGGCTGCAATAAGCTGACATTGTTCCTCCAGGCCACCTCTCCTTGGGTAAATCTAGTCTAATTTGTGTATACTGCATTCTTCTTTTCTAACCTCTTTCAGTAGATAAATTTCAGCTTGTGAGGCAGTGGGAACTCAAGATTCTCCCTGACATTTCTATTGGAAAGATGGTAGGGCTCATTTTTTTTAGTGGAGGTTAGTGAACGGGGAACTTCAGTCTTTTTTTCTTAGAGTGCTGGAATCTTTTCAGTCAACCTTGAAGCAGGTTTCTGCCACCTTTGTGTTTTAATCCCCTCCTGCCCAAAAGGGATGTTTTAAAGTAATGTAGATTTGTTCTAGTTGATGGGGGGAGGGGAGAGAGCCACTTCAAGTAAATCTTGGGAAGAGACAAACTATTTAGGATATTCAGCTTTGTAATGAAAAAAAAAAAAACAGTTCCGAGGTATAGTTTTCTTCTTTTTAAATGGTGTAGTATTGAGTGACTTTGACCTAATTTTCAATTAAGTTTAATTTTAAAAAGGGAACCACAATTTTAACATCTAAGCGTGTTATATTCAGAAAATAAGCAAGCCTAAATACTCTGTTTTGGCATTAGTCATTGTTTTATTTTTATTTATTTTTTATTTCTTCCATGGACTACTGTACAGTTGTAGGTAATTGTTTTTTGATGACATGACGTCTGTGCCCTAGTTAGATCCCTGTATTTCTTCATAGGCAGCTGAGAAATATAGTCTCTAAATAAGAATTGTTTCAAGGTCTATTTAGTCCATCATCTAGTCTGGAACTTATTAAATTTAATGTTCTTTCTGGGACATAGCCATATTTTCACAGTTTTGAATCACTGCATTTACACTTGGGCTCATGAGATGCCATGAAAGGCAACATATGTTTGGAATTTCTTGCTGTGGCCCCAAGGTTGCAATGAAACCCTATAGCATGATACACAGGAAATTCAGCTCCCCAGATGTACTGGTCTACTCTTCCTTTCAGGATTGTTCTTGATCTAAGAATAGCATTTCAAAAGGAAATTTGTTTATTTTAACAGACATTTTTAAAAAATAATGAAGTCACTTACTCACCAGAAACAAAGACCAGAAACCAGTTTACAAAGCCAGTGCCCAAGAATTTAGGGAGTTGATTCTGATGTAAGAAGACAATGGATAAAGTATTTTTCAGAAGTCAGTACAAATTTGCAGCAAATCTACCAAAAACAAATAATAAGAGAAAACTATCAGTGATGGATTTACCTTCACATGGAGCATGTACTGGTTTAAATCAGTGAAAAACTACATTGTTATTGAATTCGAAAACTTATATTTAGACCTGGTCATCTATTCTCTTAATTAAATGGAATGAAGTTTATGGAGATTCACTTACAAGTCATGTGTTGCTTAATGACAGGGAAACATTCTGAGAAATGCATTGTTAGGTGATTTCCTCATCATGCAAACATCATACAGTATATTTACACAAACCTAGATGGTAGCACCTATTACACATCTAGGCTATATGGTATAGCTTATTGCTCCTAGGTTATAAACTTGTACAGCATGTTTCTGTACTGAATTATGTAGGCAACTGTAACAGAATGGAAAGTATTTATGTATCTAAACATGGAAAAAATACAGTAAACATACAGCATTGTAATCATATATGTGGGCCATTAGGTGATGCATGACTGTAATATCTAATATTTCATTTATTAAATAGTTATCTCAAACATTTAGTATCTAGTAAATGAACTTATTTTATATTATTATCTAGGAGACTTATTTGAAAATTACTGCAGAAATGATGACCTGGTAACATTTGGAAGATTTTGTTATGGAGTCACTGTCATTTTGACATACCCTATGGAATGCTTTGTGACGAGAGAGGTAAGCACGGTTCCTTCCCAACGCTTTACCCAGGTGATCTCTCTGCCACATTTAATTTAGGAAGATTTATAAATAATACAGTTTGGCAAATTCCCAAGGGCATGACAAATGGTGTAATTCATAAAATTTTCTTTTTTGACTATAAAATGTAGTCATTTATGTAGTTTAAAGATGAATTTATATTCAGATGTTTACAAGACAATTTTTCAAAAGTTGGGTTTGAAAATTAGGTTTGGTGGAGTTGGCTTATATTACCATGAGCACAAATATTTATACAACTGCATTCCAAAGTGACTGCCAACCTTTAGCAACAGCCAAACTAAACTTGTTGCTTTTAAGGCATTCTTACAAAGAAATTAAGTACCAATATTTAAAACATGTTTTACAAAACTGTCTTTTGATTAGATGTTTTATCAGTCAACATGTATTAAAGGCACTGTAGAATCTACAGATTCTAACTGGTTTTGTTATTTTTTAAAAACTAAAATATATTCCCTGGAGAACCAAAGTTCAACTGAAACTTTTAGTTTTATAGATATATTTTATTTATGTATTTATACATGTAGATGTATATATTTACAACTATACATAACATAAAATAATAATATAAATATATAGGATATTATTTACATATACATATATTGTCAAAGTCATCTCTAAATTGTGTTATATATTCCACTTGGATTTGTAGAGAAATATTTTCTGAAAGAGAATTCATTATTTGGTGTAAATTAGATAAAATGGCCATCAGGAATCCCTTATGCTGTCAGCTGAAAATCCACTCTACCAGTGAGCAGTAAAACGTGATCTGGCTTCACAGTGGGTCTTTCAGGGACCACACTGAAAAGGGCTCAGATTTAGGATCTGTTCCTAGAGGCTATTTACACAGTGCACCATGTGAAAGGGTCTAATGAGAGAAGTGAAATATCTACAGAACTTTAAATACACCAAGTAATCAGCAGGCTTCTTGAGGCAAGCCAGGGCTTACTTTAAGTCAGTCCCAGTGATAAGGAACTGACTGCACAGGGAAACAGAAGAGGGAAATGTTCAGCACTGTGTATGTCCTTTACAACTAGTACTTCTCTCCCTCACACATGTGCAACTCACAGGCCAGTTCTCTACCTTGACTATAAAGGAGAAATAGACTGAACTAATTTTGTTTTAAATTTAAGAGCCTTTTGAAACTTTACTAGCTATTGTTAGATTCAGGAAATGGTATTATTTTAGCTTCTGCCCAGTACGTAGGTTCAAATCTGATCTCTAGATCAACAAGTAAGAACAGATGATGCATTCTCACATGGTTGCTGGTAAACTCCCTACAGACGGGCTGAGTCACTTCACCTGCACAACTTCTGTCTTTAGTACTTGAAACTTGAGTTTGCTTTCCAGCTGCTGTGGCAGGAAGACAGAACTGAATCAAGATCTCTGCCACAGCAGCAAATACTCAGCAGAGGAATGGTGTCTATAACTTTCCCTTCTCTTGCTCTTTATTCTGCATGCACACACATGTACACACACAAATGTACGACTGACAAAAATATAATCAAACTGTTTCAATTCATAAAAGCACTAAAAAGGCTGTGTACCCTTAATAAATATCTCTTACTAGCTGCCTCACTAAGTGATTTTTTCACTCTCACAAGGATATCATAGAGGCATCTGTAAGAACGGATCTTAAATAAGATAATATTTGGAGAGACATTACAACTTATGTTATTAATATCACCATAAAGTTATTAACAAAGTCATGGTGGTATGTGACACATGGGAGATGTTGCATATCCAGGCAGCACTGCTTAGAGAGATGGCTTCTTTATGATACCTCAGTATCTGAACTTCTGTCATTTCCAACTCTTGTCTCACTGTTCTTTTGCACAGGGTCACTACTTATTCAGACTATCTTCTCTTTATCCTCCATAGGTATTGTTCCTGTTCTTACCTCTTTGCTCTTTTTCATGCTCTTGTCTCGGCCTGTAATTCTGCTCCAAATCCTGTGCATGTTTCAAGCCCTACCTCAAGCCAAGGTAGGTCAAGCATATTTCAGGGATGCTGTAAAGGAGATTACTCTAAGGAGACAGCTCTAGATACCTAAAGCTCCTTCTAGCCCTAAATTCTCTTTGATCTTTTTTGTCCTGTTATAAATTGATCTCTACTTGCTTTTTTAAGTTTGGTTGTATGCCTCCAAGAATTAATTCCTGAGAATAGGAATCATTTCCCTGACATTTTATCTGTGCAAACCATATCACAGTATGGGACACATTAAGTCGGTAATGTTTTATTGCTTTCCTGATCTGAGTAGTCATGAAAAATGGTGATGAACTCTTTCCCATTTTTGTTGAGAAAAGGCAAGATAAAATAGACTTAAATTGTAACAAATAGGAATTAGTTTATACAGAATTAATTTCCTGTTAGTAAAGGATATTACACATCCAGTATTAATAAGGGAAATGTGACAGCTATTTCTTAGAGGCCCTGCAAATAATCTAAATAGCATGTTTAGTTTGTTTTAGTAGTAACCTGTTGGACTCAAGAAAGAAGAATAAGATAACTTTCCAAAGTCTCTCTTATACTTGAAAGATACATGTACTGAAACATCGGTATGCCACACTATAGGTCTGTAATATAATCCACTGACTAATAGTTCAACAAAGAATACTTGTTATTGATATGTGTGTCTATATGTAAGTGCTTTGGAAAAGATAGAACATTTCTAGTGACTTGAGATTTGATTAATAGCCTTGTTGGTAGTATTTTATACATTCCTAAAGACCATTGTGAAATACTCCCTCTACAAATCCTTCATGCCTTTAAAAGTCCCTCTCAAAATAATCTGTTTATTCGGCAGGTAATTGCCAATGTGTTTTTTGGTGGGAATCTTTCGTCGGTTTTCCACATTGTTGTAACAGTGATGGTCATCACTGTAGCCACGCTTGTGTCATTGCTGATTGATTGCCTTGGGATAGTTTTAGAACTCAATGTGAGTACATTCAAAGATTTACCCCTTCACTCTAAAATTCTCTGTAAAAGACAATGATTACATTTAACATAAGATTTATTTTCCTTAACAAAAGTATCACTTTTGAAGTGGAATGAAAATATGTTTGTAATAGTAAATATTTTCAATGATGATTCTGTGCACTTTATGGAACTATATAGTTTTAAAGCAGTGGTTGTTTAGTGACCTATGAGGTTGTCACAACTGGGTAGGCAGTGCTATTGGCCTCGAGTGGGCAGGGGCCAGGGATATACATCCCACAATGTGCAGGCCTCTCACAGCAAAGAATTATCTGATCCAAAATGTCAATAGTGCTGAGGTTGAGAAACCCTGGTTTAGAGTTTATTTTTGTATATCTCATTTACTACAACACATAAATGTTACTAAAAATAGCCATAAATTAAGGTGATATGGACTTTTCTTAGCTGAAAATAATATATCTAGTGAAATTTATGAAAATATGAAAGGATTCAAGTTATATCCATTCACTTGCTATGACACAATTTCTTTTATTTAAATATTTTCTCTCTCCAGACCTTTCTTTTATAGTCTGCACTGCCATCATCCAAATAGAAGTCCTCATAATATCACAGTTGAATTAATCTCAGCTGTGTTTCAACTATCCTATATTTAAGTTCTGCTTTCAGTTTATTGGCATTTTCCTACCAGAGCAAGTATAAATTCTGTTGCTTCTACAATCTTGTCTTCTGTGTAAAACTATTTCCCATTTACTTCCCAAAAATCTATGCTCAGCTCTAGTCAGTCTTATTTTTTGGCCTGTGAATAAGCCATATCAATTCTTTCCATTATTCTTTGTCTTATCTGCTTTTATTTCCTATAACAATTATTTTCTTTCATTTCTGTCTACATTTTACAAAGACTTTAAGATCCAGTGCAACTTCTTTTTTTTTTTTTTTTTTTTGAGACGGAGTCTCGCTCTGTTGCCCAGGCTGGAGTGCTGTGGCCCGATCTCAGCTCACTGCAAGCTCCGCCTCCCGGGTTTACGCCATTCTCCTGCCTCAGCCTCCCAAGTAGCTGGGACTACGTGTGCCCACCACCTCGCCCGGCTAGTTTTTTTTGTATTTTTTAGTAGAGACGGGGTTTCACCATATTAGCCAGGATGGTTTTGATCTCCTGACCTCATGATCCGCCCGTCTCGGCCTCCCAACGTGCTGGGATTACAAGCTTGAGCCACTGCGCCCAGCCAGATCCAGTGCAACTTCTAATTCCTTTATTCACTGATCAAGTATTTATTAATTACTATGTGCCACACAATAGAATATAAGGATGAATGTGTTAAGAAAGGATCTATGCATTCTCACAAATAAACATAAAAGTTCAACTGCAATATAGGTGATGAAGACAGAGGAGGCTGGGAACGGTGGCTCACACTGTAATCTCAGCATTTTTGGAGGCCAAAGTGGATGGATTGCTTGAGCCCAGGAGTTGGAGACCAGCCTGGGCAACATAGTGAAACCCCATCTCTACAAAAAATTAGCTGTGTTTGGTGGCACGTGCCTGTAGTCCCAGCTACCTGAGAGGCTGAGGTGAGAGGATTGCTTGAGCCCAGGAGGTAGAGGTTTCAGTGAGCTGCAATGGCACCACTGCACTTCAGCCTGGGCAACAGAGTGAGACCCTGTCTCAAAAAAAAAAAAAAAAAGAAAAGAAAAGAAAAGAAGAAGAAGACAGAGGGAAGCGAATGGATTCCCAAAACACATTTTTGAGAAAAGATTGGCACAATTTGGTGACACAGATTCCATTGGGAAGACGGGAGCAGAATGACATCTTGGTTTTATTTTGTGGAACTAGAATAATTATACCATTTGCTAAGATAGGAATGGAAGTTGTTCTACCACTACAAAGTGGCTAATCTTCTCAATCCTTACAGAATTTCTCATCAGAATCACCCACCGGTTAGCATTTATTGGTCATGCACCACAGGGAGGGCAAACCTGTACAGATGGGATCCCAAGTCATCATTTACTCATTTCATTGAGAATTGAGGCATAGGTGAAGGTGTTATTGTCAATGCCCAAGTTACTATGTCATCCAGATGCCATTTTGATTTGAAATTCCATACAAAGACAGGAAGGAATTCAGTCAGGGACCCTACTGGGGACTTTCTTGTAAATGGGAAGTGAGGAGTAAGCAGTTTCCAAAACCTCAGGAGAATGGTAATTATCTATTCTACCAACAGTGGAAGGAAAGCTCATAGGAAAGTAAGCAAGTGTCAAAGGTAACTTTTACCTTCTTCCCAATTTTGCATAGGCCAAAGGCTAGATCTTTAGATGTTTTTAAAACCTGATTATATAGACACACATTAAAAATTAGAGTGCCAAATTGTCTGTTATGACCTGATAGCCCAAGACAATTACACTAGTTTTAAAGCACTTTGTAAGAATTAATAAACTCTAGGATCTCCATTCTCAGACCACCTGAGAATAAGTGTTTTCCACGTCAGTATGTCTTTTGGTGTGCATAAGAACATATTCACATCTTTACTCAACTCTTTTTTGTGTGGATACTTACAATGTCTAATAGAGCCAAATCAAGCATCATGTTTGTTAGTAACTAATACATGCTGGATCATGCAACACTTTAGAAATAACTTAAAGCATGCTGTGCTCCACTTCATAATAATAATGTGGACAGGGCGCAGTGGCTCATGCCTGTAATCCTAGCACTTTGAGAAGCTGAGGCAGGCGGATCACCTGAGGTCAGGAGTTCAAGACCTGCCTGGTCAACATGGTGAAATCCTGTCTCTACTAAAAAATAAAAAATAAAATAAATAAAAATTAGCTGGGTGTGGTGGCACATGCCGGTAGTCCCAGCCACTTGGGAGGCTAAGACAGGAGAATTGCTTGAACCCAGGAGGCAGAGGTTGCAGTGAGCCAAGATTGCGCCACTGCACTCCAGCCTGGGTAACAGAGCAATACTCCATCTTAAAAAATAAAAAATGAATAATAATAATAATGTGAGCTACCATGTATTGAGTACTTACTCTGTACCAGGTGCTTTGCAGTATCATCTCCTTTTATCTATATTAAGTTGACAGATGAAGAAACTAAGGCACTGCATGATTAAATAGTCTGAGGTCATACTAGTTAAAAGTAAAAAAATTCAGATTTGAACACAGGCATTTGGACCCTAAAGCTCACATTTTAAACCATTACACTACTCTGAGATTTCCTAAGCATAAGATTTTAAATTGTGTAAAATTCTTTTTTAATGAGCTTCACAGATGAGATGAATCAGGTCTTGCAAAGTAAGGAAATGCTACTATTTAGTATCACCAAATAATATAGAATAAAATGAATTGAGGTATATTAGTTATTAAATTAAAAAAATAGAACTTTGTTTTCCTTTTTTTTCTTGTTTGCATGGCAGTAGACAACAATGAAATATTTTTCCAAAGCAAACACACTAAGTTTTAAAGGTTTCATTGTAGAAGCAAATCAAATAAATATAAGCACTATTCTTGGTAACAAGAATCCAGCATCTTAGCACTAATGTTGCTATTGGAGAAAAGAGGCATCTGCAGTAATTGGGCCCTATGGGTTTCTACTTGCAGCAGTACAAAGAGAGAAAATGAAGCAGCTGGTGCCTGTGGCCAGCGTAACCAGCTCAACAAGCCTTATGTGTGGTTTACAGTGGAAGGAAGAAAGCAAGCCAAATGCCAGCAATGGCCCAGATAGAGAAATACAGTCTTTGGGGTGAGCAAGCCATAGTCCCAATTGCCAAAGACTTCCTGAGCAAGAGAGAGTTTCTTTTTGAAGTATTGGAGTGAATTTCATGAGTTTAGATTGATTATAAAGTAGAAATTTAAAAGACGTATAAGCATTATTTTATTTAGTTTCCAGCTTCCTTGCATCATTTGAGAAATGTCTATTCAGGTAGGAACATTCAGACACTTTTTCAATCTGTACTGGCAATAAAAATTTTCAATAGCTTCTGTCCTTTCTCTCCAGCAAACTGCAAAATGCCCTGACATCCATAGTGTTGTTATCAATTAATAAGTATTGTCCCGCGTTTATAAATTAGACTATATTTTATTGTCTTTTTAATAAGCAGTTATGATTTTACATCCTGTCAAGCAATTTCAAAAATTATTCCAAAGCCAGTGGTGTATCCCTAAGCAAGTCTAATTAAATAGAGCAAATAATCTGGACTAGTTCGTAGGGAATAGATCAGATGCAACCACACTATCGTTTTACTCCTGATCTTGACTTCTAGCAACAACCTTTAGTAAGACTGAGTTTTTAAATATCAAGAAAGTAGCTGGTATCTAAACAAGATACTCAACTGGAATCCTTCTAGTAGAAATATGAGCTATATAGTCTTTCCTCTAATTGCTACTTTCTCAACACTTAAGAATTATAACAAACAGAACACCCATTGCTTCGCACTGCCCAGCAAGTTAAGTTTGGAAGAGTACCAAAAGGCTGACTGATGACAGCTTCTTGGCAGAAGCTGGGGGCAGTTTTCATTCTGATAGTACTTTCACAATCTACAGTTCCAGATGAATTAGCCACATGTTTGTGCCTACAAAGAGGAGACTACAACACACACACACACATACACAGACACACACACATACACATATTTGTATTTGAATTACTTTTTGTTGTTTTCATAAATTGTTATTTTAAAGAAATCAGAGGGTAATACTTTTTGTTATAAATACAGACCAAGTGTTACAGTATCTTTCATAACTTAAAAAGCACTGTTAATTCCAAATATTATGATAGAATCTATGGAATCCATAATACATTTCATTCTAGTCATATAACAATTAATTGTTTATTTTTTGTGTACCTATGTAGATATTAATTTGTATTCAAGTGCTATGAATGGCAAAAGTATATTTTCCATATATTCTAAATTAGAACATGATTTTGGTATTTTTTAGTATTTTCTCATTCTTATGTCTCTTACTTTGGGAATATTTTCCATGCAGTGTGGTCCCTACTACTCTTTCTCTGGATACTTTTGTTTTGTAAAATTCAAAAGTTGTATAATTGGGATCATAGTCATAATATTTCTGGTATGGAGAGACTGCTTTGTATAAAACACACAGCAATTTTATTAACTGGTGTGAGAATATAGTTATTTTAAAGCTATTTTTAAGGTACAATTTATAATTTTACATCATCCAACTTCAAATTCACTTTGCTGTTATTTTCCCTGGAGAAAATTTACCAAAATAATGTGTCAAAAAGCTTTTAAACCATAGGTGATAGTTGCATAGGGTTTCATTATACTATTTCTTTCTACTTTTGTATATGCTTACAAATTAACTTTTAAATTTAGAAAAACATAGTTTATGAAAACTTGCATTTAGTTGTAAAGTAATATCACATTTGTTATTGATTTTATATATTAAAAACTTACATTTTATTATTTCAGAGAACAACATTGGTGAAATGCCATATTAAGGGAATGAAAACTAAAAACCACATGATCAGATTGGTGCGGTGGCTCACACCTGTAATCCCAGCACTTTGGGAGGCTAAGACAAGAGGATCACTTGAGTTCAGGAGTTCGAGACAAGCTGGGGCAACATAGTGAGACCTCGTCTCTGCAAAAAAATTAGCCAGGCATGGTAGCATGTGCCTGTAGTCTCAGCAACTCAGGATGCTGAGGTGGGAGGATTGCTTGAGCTTGGGAGGTCAAGGCTGAACTGTGATCATGCTAGTGCACTCTAGCCTAGGCAACAGAGTGAGATCCTGTCTCAAAAAATAAAATAAAATAAAAAATTTAAAAAAAGAAAAAAGAGAGAGAGAGAAAACAAAAAATACGTGATTATCTCAACTGATGCAGGAAAAGAATTTGACAAAGTTTAGCATCATTTCTTGATAGAAACTCTTTTAGCAGTTTAAAGAAAAGTCCTCAACATAATAAAGGCTATTTATGAAAAACCCACAGCTAACATCATAATTAATAGGGAACAACTGAAGGCTTTTCTACTAAGACCCAGTAAAAGGTAAGGATACCCACTCTCACCACTTCTCTTCAACATAGTACTGGAAGTACTAGCAAGAGCAATCAGACAAGAAAAAGAAATAAAAGGCTTCCAAATTGGAAAAGAAGAAGTAAAATTATTTCTATTTGCAGATGACATAATCCTATATGTAGAAAATCCCAAAGGTTCCAAAAATAGCGTTAGAACTGATTAATTCAGTAAAGTTGCAGGATACAAAACCAACATACAAAAATCAGTAGCATTTTATACACAAATAGTAACCTAGCTGAAAAGAAATCAAGAAAACAATGTCATTTATGATAGTATCAAAAAATATTCTGGAATAAATCTAACCAAAGAGGTGAAAAATTTGTATACTGAAAACTATAAAATCTTGATGAAGGAAATTGGAAAAGACACAAATAAATGGAATATATAAATAAATGGAAAGATATCCTGTGAATGGAATTAATATTGTTAAAATGGCCATAGTACCCAAAACAATATACAAATTCAACATAATTCCTATCAAAATTCTAATGGCATTCTTCACAGAAATAGAAAAAACAATCTGTATTGAAAGGAGAAATAAAGTTGAAGGCATCACACTTCCTGATTTCAAATGATATTACAAAGCTGCAGTAATCAAAACAGTATGGTACTGGCATAAAAACACAAATATAGACTGATGGAACATAAAAGAGAGCCAAGAAATAAATCCAAACATATAGGGTCAACTAATTTTCTACAAGGGCACCAAGAGGACACAATGGGGAAAGGATAGTCTTCAATAATGATGCTGGGAAAAATGGATTTCCAAATACAAAAGAGTGAAATCGGACCCTGATCTTACACTATACACAAAAATCAATTCAAAATGGATAAGATACCTTAATGTAAGGCCTGAAACTATAAAATTCCTAGAAGAGAACATAGGGTAAAATCTCCTTGATATTAGCCTTGGAAATGATTTTTTTGAATATCACACTAAAAGCTCAGACTATAAAACCAAAAATAAATAAATAGGACTACATCAAACTAAAAGACCTCTGCAGTGAAAAAACAGCAACAACAACAACAACAAATGAAAAGACAACATACAAATTGGGAAAAAAATATTTGCAAATCATCTAACTGATAAAGGGTTACTATAAAAAAGTTACAAATAATTCTAATAACTCCATAGCAGAAAAATGATTAACTGGATTAAAAAATGGGCAAAGGACCTTAGCAGATATTTCTCCAAAGAAGACATGAAAATGGCCAACAGGTATATGAAAAAGTGCTCAACATCATTAATCATCAGGAAAACACAAATTAAAACCACTAGATGATATCACTTCATAACCTTTAGGATGGCTATAATCAAAAAGAACAGAAATAACAAATGTTGACAGAAGTGTGGAGAAAAGGGAACCCTAGTACGTTGCTGGTGGGAATGTACATTGGAATATTCAATATGGGAAATAGAATAGAGGTTCCTAAAGAAATTAAAAATAGAACCACCATATGACCCAGGAATCTCTATTATGGGTATATACTCAAAAAAAATGAAATCACCACCTCATAAAGATATCTATACTCCCACATTCATTGAAGCATTATTCACAATAGTGAAGAGATGGAAACAACTTCAGTGTTCATTGATGTATCAATGGATACAGAGAATGTCATATAGATCTGTCTGTAACATGAAATATTATTCAGCCTTGAAAAAGGAGATCCTGCCATTAGCCTCAACATGGATAGACCTGAAGAACGTTAAGTGAAATAAGCTGGACACATAAAGCAAAATATTACATGATCTCTCTTATGTATGGAATATTTTTTTAAATATCTAATATATAGAGTTAGAGATAAAAGATTAAAACTGTGATTACTAGGGGCAGGAAACAAAAGGAGGAAATGTAGAGAGGTAGGTCAAAGAATTCAAAGTAGCAGATATGTAGGATTAACAAGTCTACAGATTTAATGTACAATAAGAGGGCTATAATTTATAAAATTGTATTATATTTGGGACTTTTGTTAAATAAGTAGATATTAGCTGCTCTCATCACCAAAGAAATAATTATGTGATATGATAGATATGTTAGTTCAATACAATAACCATTTTACTATCTGTATGTATTCTATGACATCACGTTATAAACCTCAAAGATACACAATAGAATTTATTTTTAAAAAACATGTTTTATGGTTTAAGAGAATATTGGTCATAAAATTTTAATGTATGTTACATTGTTAAATATACTATAAGTAAAATTTAACATAATTAGAAAAACATATTACCTAAAATGTATTAAATGTTAACATTTATATTATTTGCTAAGTTTCTATTGCGAATTAGGCCTACTCAAGGGGAAAGTCTCTTCCTTTGATATCAATAGCTGTTGGTATTTTTTATAATAGACAATTCTACCACTCATTGTTTTAAATCTGACATTCCTCCTTAGGTTGGGTTTATTCCTAGCTAATGCGGGCAAGGGTGAATGAGTTATAGTCATTTAGCTCTGCTGTCAACTTTCTCAGTAATTAATGTGCTTAGTTTTATTTGAAAGAGCATTTAGAAATGCTATTTCACATTAAATGCCTTAGGGTTATGGTTTTTCTTTCTCACACAGATAGGCACAATTTCCATACAAGCTCAGGTAAAGAAGAAAGACATCGTGGCCCCTATTCAGTTTCCCAAAATTTCCCTCTTATACACAAATGACAAATAGACCATTCATGTTTGAAGGGCATAGTGGATACACAGTAGTTTTAATGAAGAATATAAGGAAATACGATGAACTGAAAATACAGGAAATTTCAAGAGTGCCAGAAGTCAGTCCTATTATCTGCTTTATTTTCTATATTATTTTCTGACAATATTTTCTTAAGTCTGATAAACTGTTATACTATTTCATTATTTTCATTTGTAAATATGCCAGTGGAAAAGGCAACACCTATTTCTAAGTGTTTCTTAGAATTATTTTTCCTTCCTTTGTTTGATTCATCTGAACCCATCACATGTTTAACATGTGCATGAAAAACACATTTTGTAAATGCTTTTCAAAGCTGTCCGAAGAATGTTTCCATCTAGTCACATTATCTTGTTTCTTGTTTTCAACATGCAGGGTGTGCTCTGTGCAACTCCCCTCATTTTTATCATTCCATCAGCCTGTTATCTGAAACTGTCTGAAGAACCAAGGACACACTCCGATAAGATTATGTCTTATGTCATGCTTCCCATTGGTGCTGCAGTGATGGTTTTTGGATTCGTCATGGCTATTACAAATCCTCAAGACTGCACCCACGGGCAGGAAATGTTCTACTGCTTTCCTGACAATTTCTCGCTCACAAATACCTCAGAGTCTCATATTCAGCAGACAACACAACTTTCTATTGTAAATATTAGTATCTTTCAATGAGTTGACTGCTTAAAAAAATATGTATGTTTTCATAGACTTTAAAACATAACATTTACATGTTTTAGTCTGTATTTATATTATATAAAATTAGTATTTTGGCATTTTTCAAGACTTGGCTTTCATGACTCTTTAGTGCAATATCAAAGATAAAGAAAAGAAAAATTGAATGTATTTCACCTTTAACTGGAACAAAATAAGTGTTTTGTTCTAATGACTGCACTACACTAATGCTGATTGAAGAAGGGAGAGTGAAGCCTTTAGCATTTTCTGCCATCCCCCTTTTATTTAATATGCAAACCAGTATATTGTGTTCCAAAATAAGTAGGTGATTGTGGGTTGGAATTTTGTGTAGATGTCTTTTAGTCGGGGAGGGGGGGCATTTTATTTGTCCTTAAAAATCTGTGGAACTGAAGAGAAGGGAAACCCAAAACTATTGAAATGAAGACATATCCAAGAGCAAAGAGAACTCCATTATCGTTTCAGCAGCATCCCTTATTCAAAGGGAAGTGGGTCCCTGGAGAAATGAGCACAGACCTCTCCTTGTGAGGAAGCCTGAATCATAAACTGGCTGTGAGGAGCAAGGTGAGTGAAGGATCAAAATCACCTCCCATCCTCTGCTGCTGTGGGAATACAACGGTAGCGCCATTCTAAAACAGAAAAAAAAAAAAAAAGTTTTCTGTGGCGAGAACCTAAGAGACTGGTGATATGGACCTGTTGAATTTTCAGTGCTGTCAGGAATATACAATGGGAAGCTGAACTTTGAAACTAGAAACGTGTAAGAAGAATCAGGGCTACCGAAGAAGCTTTCTCAGTCCACTGGGGGTTCCTCAGAGAGATTTCTGGGAGCTCTTGTTGACTGGGTCTTTGGGAGCAGATAGTGAGATGGAGTTTATCATAAGTAATGGGAGAGAGGGGAAAGCAGGATTGGTAGGGAGAGGTAGAACTGCAAGGCAGGCTGACCTCAGCCAACTCCACAGGGAAGCTGGTGCGTACATGACCCATCAGAGTTGTCCCTCTTCGGGGGTAATAACCCGGTTTTGATACTGCTGCCTCCATCAGTCATTGAATGTGAGCATCTGGAGAAGGGTGAGTTCTTGGGCTAGGCAGCTTTTTGCAGCAGAGCAAACCCTAAAGGAACTGAGAGCTGGAGGTGGTCTACTGATAGCTTGGTCACTACATGCTTCCTTACAGGGGTATCTGGGACACACAGCTGTGCCCACCACAGATGCCCTCAGTTTACCGAGGATTTTAAAATGATTTTTTAATGAGGATTTTGTGTCTTTGTATCTATGACAGTCTTTAAAAAGTAACATGAAAATTTGGGGCCATCTGGATGACTTCCTTATATAGAGTATCACCTAAGATTTCCATTTCATTTGTATTCCAACCAGGTTTTCCATCTGTGGTACTATATTAATTGTTACCCAATAACAAGAAACTATCACAAGCAGAGTTAATACATATATGATAAGTTCATACAAATCAAATGCAAAAAACCTACAGGAAGTGTGTAAAGGGTAGGTTCATAGTAGTTTGAATAAAGTGGCAAGAGCTGAGTCATTGTGTGACTCATAGTGAGAAAGGCCTATTGAACACAAAGGAGGATGCATTTTAGCAGGTAGAACCATGCTCAGGGTTTTAGTGGTGATTTGTTTTTTCAATAAAATATTATCCTTGCCACTAAATTAATTTAAATTCTGTTGAGTAACTTTTCTGTATTTAACTTATAAATTTGTTTTTTATAGTTAAGGGTCATAGTATAAGCAGTTTGTGCCTGTTTTTAGATTGGTACGTGTTTAGGTAAAGTATAATAAAAATGCTTTCATTCCATGTAAGAAATGAGGAAATGTAAGCAAGTTTTGCCACAGTCTGTCCTTACATTGCTCCAGACTGACAAACACTGACCTACATAGTTATTAAATAAAGTCATGAGGGATGAGATCTCTAAACATGTACAAAGAAAAGTATGTCAAGGATAACATAATTTAGCACGTAACCATCTCTTATCTTGTACTTCAGTGTTGCTTCATACTCTTCAAGTAGATGAAAGCTCCTGGTAGGAAGGGAGCGCAGCATTAGTACCTAATAAATATGTATTGGTTTGTTTGTTTTTAATCAACTGTAGAACAAGACTGCTTATGACCCAGTTATTAGCTGCATGGATTACCGACATCTTTCCAATTATAATTGAATAAATCCTGGGAACTCACATTTATTTTGCAAGAATACTTGTATGCTTATTTTGCCACCATGCATAACTACAAGAACCCCACCCCCCATCTATTTTCTGCCTCAGTTCAATAAGAGATTCCCCTGAAAATCTTTCCATCCCTGCCACTTGTTGCCCCTAACAAAGCAACTTGAAGGTTTTAAACCAGTTTTTGAAGCTGTCACTACACTTAAATGTATAAAGTGCTTCTTAACTTTCAAAAGGTGGTGGTAGGCAGGAACCATATCTTTACACACAAATGAGAAAATCTAGCAATACACTTCCTTTAAGGATATAAGTTGGATAGCATCTGTGTAATTTAGAAATTGAGTCATTGTTCACTTATTATAGAGTCTTTATTATCAACACTAACTTGAACCATCTTCAAATATCAGAATGGGTAAACTGTCTATGACCATACCACCCTGAACACACCAGATCTCATCTGATCTTGGAAGCTGAGCATGGTCTGGCCTGGTTAATACTTGGATGGGAGAACAGGTAAACTGCCTTGCCTGGACTATTTCCAGTGACGCCAAACAATAATTGTTGCCTCTTGTCTTTCTTAAACGGAGACTGCATCCATTTTACCAAACTAAGAAGTTTTCAGTTAGTCCTCTGCTGAAGTCATACTATATACATCTACTTAATTAAAGATATATTTATTGAACAGAACAGGTCTCCTCCTGGTTTATGTGCTGTAGCCTTGCTTAGGAAAGGAATTATACCCTGTCTTTTAATTAGGGGTGGCTATTGACTGGAGCAAGTGTTGTCGGGTTGTCCAAGAGTGGCCCAAGCATGAATCAATGAGTGACCATGAGTGAACTCATGGTCACTCATCAGTGAGGGTACCCGTGAATGCTTTACTAACTGTGGCAAGGATAATAATTTGCTACCTCAATAGAATCAGTGCTCTTAAGAATTTATGCTTATTCTAAAAAATGTGTAAAGAATTTGCCATGATAGCAGAGCAAGTATGTAGAGTGGACCAGAGATGCTGTGAGCTAGAGAACACATAGACCAGGAGAGAAAAAAAAGAGCCCAGTCTTTGTCTAGAGTAGTGGCTTTTAAACTTGAACATGTGTTGGAATCACCCAGAGGCCTTGTTGAAACACAGATTGCTGGGCTTCACTCCCACAGTTTTTGATTCAGTACTTGGAGTGGGGCCTCAGAATTTGTATTTCTGAAAAGTTTCCAGGTGATGCTGCTGCTGCTGCTGCTGGCTCAGGGATCACGTTTGAAAAAGGTTGGAAGTTGGACATAAGAAAGTGCTAGATGGAGCCATTTATTTAGAGGCTGGGACACAATACAAGCAAGATGTAGGAATACCATGCTAGATCTCAGGGAAGAAAATGAGACTGGAGATGTAGGAGGGAGAGCAATTGGTACATATTAAATGTGTTATACTTTGCCTCTTTGAAAAATCATTTAGAGACACAGTGAGAAGAGGAGAAACCAAGACAATGATATTAGTGAAGAGCAATGACAAAGGACATGGGAGGAGAATGAACACGGGAGAAAATAGAGATTACAATCCAAAATCAACACACCTATGCTGGTTAAGCTACAGGCCTGGTTCTGAGCCTGCCAGCACTCAGGGAAGGTTGTCTGAACTTTATGGCTACCATTATGAGAAGGAAGAAAATATATCAGTTTCTCAAAAGAACATCAAGTTTCCCAAGGACTAAACTCTCAGCAGAATGGCTTACTTGGAAAATTACATAGGGAACATGAGTAAAACTGGGTTATGAACGATAACATCATTCAGATAAAGAATTTATGTGGTTGTCTTTTATAAGACACTTTTTCATTCCATTAATCTTTGCTCATTGATAATAAAGATTATGAATACATTTAGCTTTGGCATTTTTATGATAGTATTCATGTATGGTAATATGTAAATGCTCCATTAAAACAAAAACAAACAAAAAACCAGATTTATTCTGTTCTTCATTTCTAACTCTCACTTGATTCTGGTCCTTACCAAATGATATGATTTGGCTGTGTCCCCACCCAAATCTCATCTTGAACTGTAGCTTCCATAATTGCCATGTGTTGTGGGAGGGACCCAGTGGGAGATAATTGAATCACGGGGGCAGATTCCCCCATACTGCTCTCATGGTAGTGAATAAGACTGACAAGAGCTGATGGTTTTATCAGGGGTTTCTGCTTTCACTTGGCTCTCATTCTTCTCTCTTGTCTGCCACCATGTAAGACATGCCTTTCATCTTCTGCCATGATTGTGGGGCCTCCCCAGCCACATAGAACCATAATGTGAGTCCATTAAACCTCTTTTTCTTTATAAATTAGCCAATCTCGGGCGTGTATTACCAACAGCATGAAAATGGACTAATACGCTAACTCACACACTAACTAATGCTATGGCCGCTTACCTGAGCACACTGCCTTCAGACTCCTCCTGCCAAGATAATTTATGTATCACTTCAAGAATCTTCTTATTAAACAAATGCTTTGATAACTAATGCTTTCTGACCACTTGCTTGCTCAAAAGCTTTCCATGAAACTCTTATGCTTATAGAATGATGTACTCGCTCCGCAGTCTCTACTCAAAGCTTTTCTAACATGTCCTCAACATGCTATTTTGGTCTTATCACTCACGACTGCAGGAAGGAACAATTTATTCTAACGTAACTAAAACATTTCTTTACCCTAAAAATGCTCTGTACACCTTTAACTTTTACCCCTGAATTCTTATCATTCTTTCATCTGAAATGTCCAATACTCCCATCAAAATTCTATCAATACTCCTGTCATTCCTGACAATTCTAACTGCAAATTAGTTCTTCCTGCTCTGGAATTCTTGTAGTACTGTTATACGAAGGAACCTTGTCTGGCCAATCAGTCTAAAAATTCCTGGAGAACAAAGAGTGTGTCTTAAAGCCTCTTTTTATTCTTCATAGCCTATAGTGTGGCACCTTGGAATGTAGTAAATGTAGCAAACACTTAAGTATTTGATGTGAGATTTATGGTATAAAAGAGAAGACGGTTAATTGCACCTCTAGCCACACAAATTATTTTATTGGATATTTTCAGCTATAATGATTCTCATTCAGTAAAGTAGCAATGTGACGTGATCATTCATCCAACAAGCCAGCTTAGATAATTAAATTCGGTTATTTGTTTTTCTTTACTATGCATAGACCCTTCAGAGAAGTTACTTGAAATATTCTTAAAACCACTCAAGTACACACCAGTCTGCACATATTTTTTTCACTTTTCTGTCACTAAATAAACATGTACCTGTAGTTGTCTTAATTATAAGCTCCTTGACACCTGAGACAATGTCATAGTTTTATTTTTTGCCAGTGTATGCTCATATGTCTTATTTAAGATGCTTGATAAACATTTAATGACTTGAATTTATCTAATTTATGTGTATTTAATCCCTTTTAATTTATACCCTAGCAGGAAAACCTATATTAATCCCCTTCACTTAATATTATTTCAAAAGAAACAAAGGGTCAAAACTTTAAACCCAAATGCATTTATTGTTTAGGTACAATCATCACCTTGCTTAACTTCAGCAGACAGCTCAGTAATTTAATATAGCGCTGAGAAGAGGCAGTTTAAAAACAATTTAAGAGAAACACCTCAAGCTATATCTCAGCTTGCAGTTTAAATTTTCAAAGACTTTGGAAACATATTTCCAAGCCCCAGTGGCAGTGATATATTTGTCATTTTCAAAATTTTGTTTTGCCAGAGGATAGCAAGGCCAGTTCCAGAAAAAGGAATTCAGTTCGGGCTTCTTATAGTCAAGTCCCATCACATAACAACATTGTTCTTTAAATCTTTAGGTGCTGGAAGATAAAACGATGAAGTATCTTCTAAGAAAAAGGAAAAATTATTTTATTTCAGGAAGGCAGTCTTTGAGTGATTCATAACTTTTCTAACAAAATTTAGCCTTCTTGTAAAGTCTTAAGAATTGTCTAAGCTACAGTTTTTAACTACTGTGTCCCTACGTGAATGACGTAGAGTGGAAATTGAGTAATATGACCTTGGGTTTTACGTGCTCTATGTCTCAAAGCATTTCAAAATAAATTTAGATTTTTTTTTTAAAGCTATAAATATAGACGAGGGAAAGGAAATAAGCTTAAACATTTAGAAAAACAGGGCTTAGAAAATCCTAGGACTTTGTAGGGGCTACTCAATTGTACAAACATAGTGGGAGATGTTCCATATTCTAGAAGACAGCCTGACCTTTCAAAGTAGACATTTCTTAAAAGAAAATAAGCAATTTAAAAAAATGTTAGCTTCAGGTGCAGAGTTTCCTAGGAGCAAGCAATTTTATATGTGAAACGTAAATGTCAGCTGTGGACATGTCCCTTCCACAATTCAAAGCCTACTCCATAGTTCCTGCAAATTCTTCGGGCTTTCTTTCTCATATGTCCTTATGCTGCCATAAACCATTACTCTTTTGTTCCGTATCTGTAAAGCTCCATAATATTTTAGATGCAAAACACAATCCTTTCATCATTTCCATGAAAATCCATTTACATCATGCAGTGTGTAAATGTTTTGATACTGTTGTTGCATCTCTTGAAGATTTAGAATGGTTGCAAGGAAGGGTCATATCCCAGAGAAAGGCCTTCCACCAGTTCTCAGACATCCCTGTCTGAGCTCCTCCTCTCCTCCTCTCATGTTGCATCTCCTTCTCCGAATTAACAAGGAATATTTCCCTCTAACTTCCTCAGGGAGGTCCCAGCACCTCCAGACTTCTAGGAGACCCACTATACCCCCTCAAAAAACAAACAAACAAAAACCTTTACCCCACACCTTATCATTGTTTTAATCCCAACACAAATGCTAATCACTTTCTAAAAAAAAAAATCACAGCTCGGCACGGTGGCTGACGCTTGTAATCCCAACACTTTGGGAGGCTGAGGCAGGTGGATCACCTGAGGTCAGGAGTTTGAGACCAGCCTGGCCAACATGGTGAAACGTGATCTCTACTAAAAATACAAAAATTAGCCGGGCGTGGTGGCAGGCGCCTGTAATCCCAGGTACTCAGGAGGCTGAGGCAGGAGAATCCCTTGAACCCCAGAGACAGAGGTTTTGGTGAGCTGAGATCGTGCCACTGCACTCCAGCCTGGGCGACAGAGTGAGACTCCATCTCAAAAATAAATAAATAAATAAATAAACAAACAAATCACATGGAAGCTATCAATACAAATATGTTTTCCATTCCCTTACACGTATGTACTCTGTCGTTTATATTCTGAATTACATTTCTGGTCACTTTGTTCTCCGTGAAAAGAGAAGCCCAGAAAAGTTCTGCCTTGCATAAAACTAAAACTTGGGTTAATGGCTTTAAATAGAAACCGTCCCATCCAGTTGGGTAACAGGGTTGACCAGCTCCCACTGTGGTTTCCCGATGCAGTGAAGCCACGTGGCTTAAAGCTGTGCTCTGACAGATCTATTGAGCTTATCTTTAGCCAGTGTTATTTTTCACCCCAACACTGTACTGTTCTCCAAACAACAGCTGTGTGTCTGCCTACTTCGTTTGCCCTCTGGATAAATCTAGCCTTTTAGAATTAGATTAGAGCAGGCCCAGCTGTAGTGGGTGGATAATCATCTGCTTTATGAGTGAGGGGAATTTGAAAAGCCTACATGTTTTCTCAAATATCATCTATGGAATGATACTATGGTGTCTGACACATTGTTGATGGCTTTTTAGTATTCAAAGTAGGAACATCCATTAACACTGGAGCATAATTAGAGGATCTAGATGAAGAATTAGAAAGTGTAATTCTAAGAGAATGAGAATGCCGCCCTCCCAACTTCTCTCTACTTTCCTAAATTCCGGTAGAGTATAAGATTCTGTCCAAATACCTCCTACTCTAAGAGGTTTCCCAGCCTTCAACAGCAGACGATAACTTTTCTTCCTCTGTAACCTGTAAGTGTATGTCTTGCTAGAAGGAGTCATCCATTATAAATAAGAACTTTCTAACAATTAGAGCTGACCAGTGTTGGTACAAACTACTCTGGGTCTTAATGAACCCTCTGTTCCTGGAACAAATTAAACAAAGTTTTGACAAACAATTGCCCGCAATGTGCTGGATAAGAATTGAACTTGATGATTTTTAAGTTCTCCTCTCATGCTGAGTTTCTAGGTACTGCCTTGTGTTTTCTGTTGAAATAAAATACAGCTGTTATGGAACACCCTTAATATTTACTTTTGCATGTCTTTTATAGAGAGAGGCCACTCATTTCTTTTCCATGTTGAGACCACCTTGTACAAAATAAGTGTTCAAGAAAATAGATGGATTGGACAACGCCAGATGATTTTTGAAGGGGTCTTAAGAAAGGGAAGGGAGGACAACCTGGAGACAATAAAGCAGATATACAGCAGTGCCATGAAGCACCAGATTTCCAGCATTTAGGACCCCAGGAAGCATGGGATTTCACAGGGAGCTAGAGACACCCTACAACAACTTCATGTTTATTTTACCACTGGGCCTATCCATGTGCTAGAATTTTTGTTGCCACTGCTGAGAAGCATGCAAGACTTGCTCTTATTCTCTTCCTCCTTGTCATAATTCCTGCTTTCTTCCTTAAGGAAAGGATCATTTGCAGGAAACGTTAAAGAAACTGTTTAACAATTGTGGCAAATAGATCTGCAAATTCTGTAATTGCTCCATTTGAATGGAGAAGGTTTACTAAATGCAGAATGAACCCTAACCACAGATAAAAACAAATGCATCCAACCCACAACTGGGTGCACAAATGTGCGGCATCTACTGGTGATTAAGAGCTTGGAGGTGGTTGTACTGCTTTATCCCAAAAAGTATAGTCTGTGGACCAAAAGTATTGGCATGACCTGGGGTCTTTTTAAAAATACAGAATCTCAAGCCTTGCCTCAAACCTACTGAACCAGAATCTGCATCTTAATAGGAGCCACAGGTCACTCATGTGCACAGTCAAGTTTGAGAAGCACTAGCATAAAAGAGACCTTGTCCCTCGGGAGCAGGACCTATCAGAATCAGCTAGGAAACAGTTAAATAAGCAGTCACTTATTGGAGAGTCTATTACGCCCACACTGGGGCTTTTGTCACGCATGAGAATGAGGGGTAACCTTTCAGGAACCTGGGGAAGAAAAAAGGTTCTTGGCTATAACACTTAAGCCCATTTGTATCTGTTCTACCTGTATTCATGTGGTCAAAAACATTTTTTTCCAATTTAGCCAGGCAGAGTGGCATGCACTTGTGGTCCCAGCTACTCAGGAGGCTGAAGTGGAAGGATTGCTTGAGGCCAGGAGTTTGAGATCAGCTTGGGCAACATTATGAACCATGCCCCACCCCATCTCTACAAAAAAGTATTCAAAAATTAGCTGAGTGTGGTGGCTCAAGCCTGTGGGCCTAGCTACTCACGAGGGTGAGGCAGTAGGAACACCTGAGCCTGAGAGACTGAGCCTGCAATGAGCTGTGATCACACCACTGCACTCCAGCTTTGACAACAGAGCAAGACCTTATCTCAAAAAGATAAAATAAAACTTTTTTTTGCCATCATTGCCTAAAATTGAAACACACCATCCATACCTTTTATTTAGGTCACACTGGCAAATTCTTTTTAACTATGGTAGAAATAATGCTACAAATGAAGAAAGCTTAAAGACAACCTGTTGATTTCTAGTTTGTATTTTAAAAACCCTAATGAATAAGTCAGTTAGAAAGTTTTCAGGATGGGAATATGCTTTGAATTTAGAGTAGTCATATCTGTTATCAAACAAATAGGAGATGGGCTGTGGACAGGGTAATCATTGCAATAAACATTTAAAGCCTGAATATACTACTTACTTTGAATGCAAAAAGAGGATAATTTAATAGTTAAATATATGAGAGTCACAAAAATTACTCTAAAATTTATGTTGCTTCTAGATTAAGTGGTTGACTAAATATAAAATATTCAATATCATAAGACATACTCTCCAAGTTGACTGAAAAGCCACTTAAAATACATTTTGACTTTAATAATAATGAACATGCAATTATTTTGGTGACATTAATAGCTTAATAAAAAATATAATCTATTTATAAGCAAGCAGTAACTGCATCACATAATTTAATTTAAATTTAGTGAGGTTCTGGTGTTCAGGGAAAGGGGAATATTCCTCATTCTAACCTCAAGAACTTTTGATAATAAGGGGAATCACAACAAAAATGTCCTTAAAAAAGAGAAAATCCTGCCTTTTGCAAACGTGGATAAACCTGGAGAACATTATGCTAAGTGAAATGAGCCAGACACAGAAAGACAAATACTGCATGATCTCACTTATATGTAGAATCCAAAAACTCATAAAAGTCAAGAGTAGAATGGTGATTGCCAGGGGCTGGGAGGGGTGTGTTGGCAAAAATGTTGGTCAAAGGGTAAAAAGTTTCAGTTATGCAGGATAAATAAGTTTTAGAGATCTAATGTATACCATACTGGCTATAGTTCATATCAGATTGTATACTAGAAATTTGCTAAGAGACCTTAAGTATTTTCACTAACATGAAAAACAAAAAATAAGTAACTATCTGAGGTAATAAATACGTTAATTAGCTCAATTATGGTAATTATTTCACAATATATACAGACATGAAAATGTCTTGCTGTTCATCTTAAATATATAACATTTTTGTTTGTCAATTGTGCCTGAATAAAGCTGGGGGAAAAGGAAGTAAGCCCAAAGAAGTTACATCTAGATGAAGGCCAGTTGGTTTCCTAAGTCCCGATTGTGACAGAACATGAGATCCAAAGTTCCAAGGCTGAATCTGAATTTCGTCACTGTTTATGTAAGCAAACGATATGAGCTTTTTGATCTTCCTTTCCTCATCTTTAAAGTGAAGAAATTATCATATGCTAGGTTTCTGTGAGAGTTTTTCTTATGTTTATTGATCATTTGAATTATTTTATATACTGTATTTTACTTATTTTCTCCCAGTGGGTCTTGGTTTTTTCCTTGATGAATTAATAGTATTATGCCATTATGAATAATTTAATATTAATTAAAATAAATTTTGTATTTGTCTTTTAATTTTATTTTTTACTTAATGAAGTTTTCATTTTACATGGTCAAATTTTTTTTTATCTAAGAGCTTTTAGTAATTTTGTAAAAGTCATTTTCAACTCGAGTAGATATTTTACACTTATTGTCTCCTATTTTTTAATTAATCACAGTTTATGTTTGTCTTATTTTATTAAAAATTATAAAATGCACATTATAAGTAAAACATAATAACATAAATATTAAAAAGTTAGCACACTTCATATTTTGGTTTATTACCCTACAGTCATTTTTCTATGCATATTGTCACTAGATTGAGGTAATACTATATAGAGGTTTTGGGTCCATTTTTTGACTATCATATTACGAGCATTTCCTCTGCCATTAAAATTCTTCAAGGCAGACCTGATTTTTAACAGCTGCAGAACATTCCACTTTTCCTATGTTCCATAATCATTTTGCTATTGTTCTGTTTTTAGGGTATTCCTCATTTGTGTTATAAATAAACTTAATGAACATTCTTTCATGTGAATCTTTTTACCATATTTCATGTTATTCTTAATACAATTTTTTAAAATAGAATTACTGAATTAGAGAATATAAAAATTTTAAGGCTCTTCCTTTTTTGTGCTGTAAACTCAAAATCGAGGTAAACTATACTAATTTAAAATGTCACTAGTATACATGAAGGTCCATTTGCCACACATCAACAGTGAATATTACCATCCAAAAATATTAAGTATCAGGCAAGATCTGTTCCAAATGGATTTAAAGCATAATGTTTTGACTCTGTATTCCTAGAGACATACTTTAAGGGGGAAAAGGACCTTTTTTAAAACAACAAAAACAAACACCATTTTCTGTAACCTTATTGTTGGCACCTGTGGTGTTGTAGGCATTGTATTCCATGGTTGCTACGTGAGCATATGGTTCAAGGCAAAGGAGTAATTATAATGGTGTCCTTAAAAATCAAGATTTTGGACATGGCATAAAGGAGATGCAGATATAACATCAATAAATTTTGTAGGCTGTGCGAGATGGCCCGTGCCTGTAATTGCAACACTTTGGGAGGCTGAGGCAGGCGGGTCACTTCAGCCCAGGAGTTCAAGACCATCCTGGGCACCATGGCAAAAACCCATCTCCACAAAAAATACAAAAACTAGCCAGGTGTAGTGGCATGCACCTGCAGTGCCAGCTACTCAGGAGGCTGAGGTGGGAGGATCCTTTGAGCCCAGGAGGTTGAGGCTTCAGTGAGCAGTGATTACACTACTTCACTCAAGTCTGAGTGATGGAGAAAGACCCTCCTCAAAAATAAATAAATAAATATATAAAATACATACATAACATTTGGTAAAATTCCTGTCATCTTAAAATTGAACAGGAAATATGCGTATGAATTCAAAAATGTTTTATCTCCAAAAATTTAAAAAACATATTTCCTTGTTCTATAAACTGCAATGACTGAGAAACAATGACCAATGCATAATACAATGAACACAGCAATGCCAATATTGTGGTCTCCAAATGCCTTTCCCACTGAAAAGAACCAGGGCTCTTTGGAGAAGTGGTTCCTTGTAGGAGTGGGACAGAAAAGTTACAAGATAAAAATGGAGCATCATTCGGTGGTAGAAAACAAAGAGGCAGAAGTATCGAAATTACTTGCAAGTCATCTTGGAGCGGTCTGTTTCCATTAGTCAAAGATGGGACAATATGAGCATCAATCAGAATAGTAACACTAGTGGTCTAAAATACAATTTGTATATGTTTTTAAAACAAAACAACAACAAAAACTTATTCATTATCCTTGGAGAATTCCAAGGAGCCAATGCATTATTTGAAAACTGGTGGCTGGGCGCAGTGGCTCACGCCTGTAATCCCAGCACTTTAGGAGGCTAAGGCCAGTGGATCACCTGAGGTCAGGAGTTGAAGACTAGCCTGGCCAACATGGTGAAACCCTGTCTCAACTTAAAATACAAAAAAAAATTTAGCTGGGCGTGAGGGCAGGCGCCTGTAATCCCAGCTACTTCAGGAGGCTGAGGCAGGAGAATTGCTTGAACCGGTGAGTCGGAGGTTGCAGTGAGCCGAGTTCTCACCACTGCACTCCAGCCTGGGTGACAAGAGCGAAACTCTGTCTCAAAAAAAAAAGAAAACCGGTAAAAGGGTGAAAATCAAGCATTTTTGTAGGCTTTCTTCTAAAAGTTCTACTGCTGGGTAACCAAAGAATTCATGGGAGAAATTTCTCTTTATTAAAATATTCTGGATAATAAATGCAAAGAGAATGATAGAATTAAAATATCATCATTGTATGACCCTCTAATGAAATATAAATCTAAGCAATGATCACCAATAGCTCCTAACATCAGCAAAATAAAAAACTTGATAGCATTTGTCATCAAAGGAAGATTGCGACTCCACCTATGTAGGAATGTAAAAAGAAAAAATCAAACTTGAATTATCAAGCCTCTAAATCTAACTTCCAATCTGTAAGAGATAAAGAAGGGAAACTATAGATTAAAAGAGACTCAAAAGACATGTTGATCAATTACAATGTATGAATCTTCTTTAGATCCTGATTACAACAAACAAGTTGAGTGACAGAGTGAAACAATGAGAAAATGTAAATACTGATAGAACCTTTGAAGATAATAAATAATTATTTAAATTTTTATGTGTGAAAATGATATTGTGATTATGTTTTGTGAAGGATCCCATCTTTTATGCACACTGAAATATGTATAGGTGAAATTATACCTGAGATTTGCTTCAAAATAATCTAGCAAGTAACAAGGGAAGCAGATGAGGGTATAAATTAAACAAGATTGTCCATAAGGTGATAATTGTTGAAACTTGGGGATAGGGACACAGCATATTATTATTAAACTATTCTCTTTCTTTTTGTATATGTTTAAAGTTTTCCATAATATATATCTTTTAAAGAATGAAACATTTTGGAGTATCTTTTAAGAGGGAGGAAGAGGGATTGAGTCTAATTACAACCTTCCAGGGAAGAAATTGCATAGTCTGCCCCTTTTGGAACGTTAAAGAAAATGTGTGAATTCATAATCTTCTGGTCATTATGCAAGAAATGTTCTCCTTGAACCAGCATCTGTGCCAACTTCATAAAGAATATTATCATTAAGAGGACAGCATAGCTCTTGCAACCCAAGTGATACTTATTTTCTTGGGCACAAAAATGAAACAGAATACCAGGAACTCTCAAAACTCAACAATAAGAAAACAACCTGATTTTAAAATGGGCCAAACACCATAACAGACACCTCAACAACAAAGGTATACAGATAGCAAGTAAACATGTGAAAAGATGATCTATATCATATGTAATCAGAAAAAGGCAAATTAAAACAACATTGAGATACCACGATGCACCTATTATAATGCTCTAATCTAGAACACTGATAACACCAATTGCTGGTGAGGATGTGGAGCAATAGAAACGTTCATTAATTGCTGGTGGGAATGCAAAATGGTACAGCCATTTTGGAAAACAGTGTGGTGGTTTCTTATAAAAATAAATATACTCTTACCATATGACTCAGCAATTGTGATCCTTAATAATATATTTACCCAAAGGAATTGAAAACTATGTCCATACAGAAATCTGCACACAAGTGTTTGTAGTCGATTTATTCACGACTGCCAAAGCTTGGAAGCAACCAAGATGTCCATTACAGGTGCATGGATTAATAAACTGTGGTTCATCCAGACAATGGAATATTATTCAAGGCTAAAAAGAAATGAGCTATCAAGCCGTGAAAAGACATGGAGGAAACGTAATTGCAAATTATTAAGTGAAAGAAGACAATCTAAAAAGCTTATATACTCTATGATTTCAAGAATATGCCATCTGGAAAAGGCAAAAGTATGGAGATAATAAAAAGAGCAATGGTTGCCAAGGGTTATTGGGAAGGGAGTGATGAGTAGGTGGAGCTCAGAGGACTCTTGAGGCAGTGAAACTGCTCTGCATGATACCATAATGATGAATTTTTTTTTTACACTTGTTGAAACCCATAGACTGCACAAAAGTAAGTATATATGATCTGTGAGTAGTTATGATGTGTCGGTGTGAGTTTATCAATTATAACAAATGTACCACTCTGACTGGTAACGTTGAAAGTTGGGAAGACCATACATATGTGGGGTCATGAAGTATGTGAGAAAACTCTGTACCTTTCTCCTAAGTTTATCATGACCCCAAAACTGCTCTAAAACATTTATCTTAAAAGATGAAATGGAAGTAAAATACCATCATTGAGGGTTTTCCTTTGTTTGCTTTCTGTTGTTTATTTTTTAATATTAAAATAGAGTATTCTAGAATTTAGAAAAGAAAGCTTATCATGTAACTCTATTGAAGACTTATAATTATTACCTGCTGTGAACTAAAAAAAAAAAAATAGTTTGCTAGCATAAAAATATGACTAAAAGACATACAATGTGCAAATGGGGCACCCAAGTGCAAGGAGTGAATACAAGTCTCTCCATCATGGGTTCCTTCTGATATTTACTGTGGACAAGTTTCTGTGTAATCACAATGGCAAGAGAGCTCCCTTCAACATCACACAGGGAGAATCACTATCTTTTTTTTTTCACTTTTCATCTCAGCAGCACCCATTCCTGGCGCTGTTTGCAAAACAGTATCCTCAGGATGCACTAACATACATGACTCATTTAGGATCACGGAATCAAAAGTTGAAAGATTCTAAGGCTCTGAATCTCTCACAGTGAGAGAAGATTTCAACATACAAATTATATAGTGTTGAGGTAATTTGCAAGTACACAGTCTCACATTCTTCAGTAAACTTGGCACAGGTTTAAAGTCTTAAACCATCTGTTCTTGGATGGCTTCATTTTATTTCTCTTGGAGGCAGCTGGCCTCTCCTTTGGCCTTGACCCACAGGTCAATGTTCTTTCTTGCTCAGCCTACCATCATCCCAGGCCTCCTCTGAGTTTCACTTCCACAGATTTCCTAGGCCCTTAGAGAGCCAGGGTCCTTTCCAGGCTGGAGCCCAAGTCAAGTTCACTGCACTCAAATGGAAACTGTTCTAGTAGTTTCAAATGTGAGCTGAGAGTTTTCCGATCAACCTTCCTCTGGAGCCTGGGCAACAACACAGTTTACCTCAGCTAAACAACCTCCCATGATAAATGTGTTTTGGGTTTCTCTTATGTTTCCCCTTTCCTTCCTTGTACTTCAGAATTTTACAGAACTTGTAGTCTCCTCTTCTTTATACTTCTGATCACATACACCTGAGGATTCCCCACCAGCAGCTCACATTCCAAACTGGAATCACAGTTTCGTTGAAAATGCCCAACCTCTCAGTGCACCATTAGACCTGTTAACTTGGCCTCAATGTTGAATCCTTACCATAGACCTTTCAGCTCAGTAAAACATGGAGAATCATCTTTCTAAACTTAAATGCAGATTTGTGACAGTTGTGTGTGCATATTCCTGGTACCCACCCTGATCTCCTGGGGTCCCCTCTTCAGAGGACTGGCCTTGAGCTGCCTTCTGAGTGCTGACCTTCTGCACTTGTACTCTTTACAGAGAAGCAGAAGTGCCTGAGACACTACATTCCTGGGGAAACCCATAGCCAAGTACTGACTTGTGTGGGAGTTTAACAGTCTTTGCCTCAAAGAGGGACAAATCTGAGACGTAATATATATTCCCTGTGGAATCACTGTGAGGCTGAGAATCTACCTGAAATGTCTCCCATTTGTCTTCTTTTGCCTTCTCAGTCCTAATTCTTCAGCCAAGAGTACATCCTGAATAAATCACAAATATTAACACATGAATTCTTATCTCAGAGTCAGCTTCTCAGTAACTCAACCTAAGAGTCCATGCCGTCAAAATACCAACATGTAATTACAGTCAATGCCTGGATTCTGCAAAACTGATCATTCTAGATTTAGCGAACTTTAGGAGAGAAAGTTTGTACCTCCATTCTAGACAAAAGAAATATATAGAGATAAAATTATCCCACTGTATTTTTTTATATTGTATTTTCTTTGATGATAGCTTTTTAAGAAAACTTGCATTCAATTTTCACATTTTTAAAGAATCAAAGTTGACTGTTTTTTAGTATAAATTTTCAAGAAAAGAAGGATTAACTTTTCCATAAAATTAGTACCTGAATACCAGTATCTAACCTATAATTAAAGTTTTTCATGTTACAAACATGTTTTCAGGTACATGAAAATAATAATTAATGAACATTTTTTGGTGAGTAAATTTGCCTTTACTTTTATAATTTTTTCCCAGAATTATAAACATTCGCATATTGTACACTTTTATACTATGTATAAAAATCTGGAAGGAAATATGCAAAAAATTATATGGTGAGGCCTGTTTTTCCTATTTTCTATTTTGAGATTTCATGAAAAATATACTATATTCATAATGACAAATTGGTAAATACAATATAGATAATATAATCAAGTGAAATAGAAATGTTTAAAAAGCCAAAACTTTCTAAAATAAGTGAGCTCACATAATTTGTATAGATATTCAAGATATCTCCTACACTAGCTCATTAAAAAAAGTTCTGGATTCTGGATGTTTATATTTAAAAATTACATACTATGTATCTTCCACCTAGTAGATTGCCTAATACTGAAGCATAATTCATATTTGCTAAATAAATGATTTTATGATAGAGAATTATAGAAGAAAAACAACTTTTATTTAGCTTTGTGTTCATTAGCTGATTAAGCAAAATATTCAATAAGCATCACTAGGATATGAGGCAGAGGTTTTTGGTGCTCATATTACACGTAGAATTTCAAAATTCATATTTACACGTAAAAAAAATCTAAGCAAAAAGGAGTATCTACTTACATAAGCAGATTGAACATTAAACAGAAGATATAAAAGTTTAATATTAGCCATCCTTAAATGCAAACATCAGTACGTCAATGATCTGTTTGAGATTTACATTTATTGTCATAATCTGGTTATCATTTTACATGTTTGGTCACTGCTTACAATATATAGCACAGTTCCAATGAAAGCCTTTAGTCTAGAAGTTGCTTTACACACTGTTGAGTACTTCTGATTTTATTTTCAGACATCTCATGCTTCAAATGTGAGCTACTCTTAACCCATTGGAAAGAACATGGAGATTTTTAGCTAATTTAAGAAATAGAGGACTTCTACTAGGAAAAGAGTTATGTTCTCAGATCAACACTAGATATAAAATGAGGTTGTTAGCCAGGCATAGTGGCATGTGCTGCAGTCTCAGCTACTTGGGACACTGAGGCAGAAGGGTAGCTTGGACTCAAGAGTTCAAGGCTGTGGTGAGCTATGATTGTACCACACCACTCCAGCCTAGGCATCAGGGTGAGACCCTGTCTTGAAAAATAAAAATAAGCTTAGTGTTGAGGTAGGAATTTCAGTCATTTGTCAGAAGAATGTTCCCCATTATCCTTTTAATTTTTTTCAAATAAATATGTGACATCTCAATATCAATGTTCAAAAAAATTAAAACATCTAAAATAGCAAAATGTCACCAAACCTTAGCTTCCGTTCACTTTTCATTTTGTAATCATTGTCAGAGCACATTTTTTGATCAGCTGTTCTGTATTGTAATAGCAAAACCATAGGAAGAGTCATAATTTTCAGTAACACAAATTAGACATCATATAAGCTTTACAGAAAAAAAAAAAAAAAGGATGATTTAACATTAGATAGGTTACCATGGCAAGACTCTAGATAGTCTGTCTCAGGGGGTCCGAACAATAAAATAATTGTCAGTGTGTAGTGGACCCCTGTGGATTCAGGCTCAACTGTGACATTCCTTAAAGATCTGTTGAGTTGCATGAGCTTGTGATTATTCATTGAAGAAAGATTTTGTAGCATCTACAAAATTTGACCTCTGCAACTTTAACTTTATGGAAAAAGTTAGACAAACTTATTTTCCAGGCAATGATTTAAAAAGGACAAATATTTATGAGGTACTAGATTGTAACATCTTAAAATGCAAGGTGCAATAAAACACATGAGGTTTTTCTTCACCTAAGAGGTATTTTTACTTGTCTCAGATTAAAAAAACATAGTTTAATACACATGGACGTTACTGAGATATTTGAAGGGATAGTAAACCTTTTATAGCACATATAATTAATGATGTCTTACATGAAGTCAAAGCAAGAAGTCAGTGTGAATGACCTTTGAACTGAAAAAAGACAGGCTGAAATGTCTTCAGTAATTATTTTGGCTGCATAAAATCTGAATCAATAAAAGAGATTCCAAAGTTCTTTTACAGAACCCATAGGACTCAATATATTTTGTATTCAATAAAGTCTTGGGCAAAATTATGACAAATCATTTGTATTACAATACGAAAACTTTTAACATTGTGGTCCTCATGCATAGCTCACCTTTGCCACTTTCGTGAAGGAATTACAAATCAAACACTTTTTCTTGGGTTATTTTAGTAATTTTGACTGGGTATACATAGTCTATGAGAAAAATATAAAGTTTTTTCCTAAGATATTTTAATATGCTTCTTATTTAGCAGTTGATAAATATTCCTTATATTTTTATATCAATTGATCTTCATTTTGTATTTCTTAGAAATATGAATAAATGCAGCTAGATGAGCCAGAGACAGTGCCAGGCTTTTCACTGTCCATTATTTCTTAATCACACATACGAAACATCTAAGATATTCTTGCTAGTTAAGAGTAGCAGTTTGGTTGAAATCCTAGCATGATTCATTGCCATAGGCATAACACGTAAATCACCCAAGGCACTGAAACTTTCTCCCAGCATGTTGAGGCTTTCTAGCTTTTGCCATTTGTTCAAATATAAGCAAGTAAGTTGTGAAATTTAGCTCATCTGTGTCAATGGCCAGTTTCCTTTGCTCTATATCCTATCAGTTAGAGATTCACCCCAGCTGACTCTTCCAACTCCAGTCCTAGTACTGCCCTTTGTTGTTCTGGCTGCCCAGCAAACTTTTCCACAACAGGCCAAAACAAATAGGACCATTGACAGATATTACAAAACGGCAGTTACTCTGCCAGCAGATGAACTGAGTCTAACATAAGCCTGGAGCTCTCTGCTGCCAAAGGGTCAGTGCTCTTCTCATAAACAAAAGGTGTACTATAATTTCAGGATGATTTTTCTGACTCATTTATAGATCTTGCCCAAGGCCTAAGTATAAGAGAGGTAAAGACAATGTCTCTCCAATAGGAGATGGACTGGTAAATAAATGATTGCCCAGCCTCATCAGGATATCAACAGCCCTCCAAACACACCTGGCTACACCTGTCCAGTAAAAACCCACTGGACAGTACTTTTAAGTAAAATATACTTTGCCAACTAAAAATGGGAAACCATCAGAGGACTCTGAGAAAAAGAGCTGTGGTTTCAAAAAATTATTCTAGCTGCTCTGAAGAACATTGGCTGAAGAGGACCAAGAATGAGAGTGAGGGGATGAGTCCAGAGGCCGTTGGTATACGGAAAACAAGATGGTGGCTTGGTTTAGAGTGCTGGCATATAGATTATGCCTAGAAGAAACAATGTTTCATGTTAGAAGAGTTATATGAAGACCTTCTTTGTGGCTAAAATGACATAGCAGAGCTGGTTACTAAGGCTACTTCTAGTACCCCCAGATACAACTATGTCATCTGTATGCCTATTAGCTAAACTCTCTGTGCCTCAACTTCCTCTTCCATAGAATGGGCAGATAGAAATGCGTGAGATCGTTTTGAGAATTAAAAGCATTAATACATGGAAAGCTATTAGAAAAGAGTTTTACACATACAAATTATGAAAAAATGCCAGCTATTATTATTAACTTTCCATTCTCTATGTTACAAAGTTTCAGATGAGAGGGCACAAATCAGTCTGTCATGATTTACCTTAAATTATTAAGGTATAATGTAAAAAGAAGGTAATAAGAAGACATCCTTGTTTTACCCCATTGGTAAATATCATATATGATGAGCCATTCCTTCTGCTTATTCTGGTCTTACAGCACCATGAATGCCTCTATTTAACATAACTCCATTTCACTCACTGCTGATTTCTGCCCACACAGTCATAATACAGAAAGGGTCTTTAAAGGACACAGACAAGAATTTGTTATACCAACAGCTTTTATTTTCTTTCAGGGAGAAGTCAGGGTATTCCTTCCTTTCTCTCTTTGGAATCTCCAAGGAATCTCTGATGGTGCCCATGTCTCCTCTTCATGTTTCCACTCCTGCTAGGCAGCACGCCTCCCCGCAACCTCTTGTTCTCAGTAATCACTGGGCCGCCCCCATCATGGTTCTGGTTCTCACCTGAGTCCAGTTTGTGGTTTCTGGTAACCACACATTCATCTGATATCCTTCCATTCCAAGAGAAATTAGACCTCTGGACTGCTTCACTCACACAGAATTTCTGAGTTCCTAATGTATGTCTGGGTTGTTCCCAGTTTCACTTCTCTGTTTTTCATCATCTGAGTGATCAATTCTCCATATTTAATTCCTCCTCTTTGAAAGGCTAAGGGTGATTTCTATTTTCCTGGTTAGACATTAAATGCTATTTGGAGAGTTATATTTGTACTGCTGATAATATTTGTAGAGTTGATCAAGTGAAACACATTGGCAAAGATCAGGGCCCACCATTTACAACATTACATAAACAGCTAGAAGCAAGAAATCTGTTTTGAGTACTTTATCTACCATAAATTTTCAAAATAATTTTAAATAATGTTTAAAGTTTTGTTATGAAGATAATAGCTGCTTATATTTTTTTAAAAAATAAGGAAGTTTGAAAAATAAGACTTTAATTACTATTAATATAACTCTCCTATATCGTTCTTGTGCACATCACAGTAGTGTTGGGACATGGGGGGAAGATGCAATATTTACATTTACACTAACTAAATTTCACCCTATTAAATGAGCCGTTTAAGATCACAGGGTCACCAATTTAACACTGAATCAAGATCACAGAACTTGAGAGAGGTGGGAAGAAGGCAATGGGGATTTATTAATCAAGACTCATTTGACCCCTCTTCTATTAACAATGGCAGGGACAGTTACTAAAGAGGAAGACACCAGCTTTGTAATCTGGGAGCTTTCTGCTAGCATGGAACAAGAAAAGACAGAGGCAGAAAGCGAAAGAGAGAAGATGACCCCAGGGGCAGAATGGATGTACTCCTCTGAAATACACTGAGGCATCCAACTCCATTATTCCACTCTAATTCCTGAATAATTTCTCCCCAAAGACACATCTCTTGAGCTATTTCTTCTTATCCAGGAGCACAGAGCACTGATTGTCCTCTGCCTATGAAAAAACCAGGATGCTACTCATGTGACTAATTAAATCTTGCAAAATTAATTATACTCTTTATGGTAATTGAAAAGGCCTCAAAAAATATAAACCAAATGTTACAGGATCATCCAGTTTGAAATAACTTATCTCAAAAGATATAAAACATTCCGGAATTAGAAAAAAAATTAGAGTTTATCACATCTATCATTTAGCCAACCAAAAAGGTCTATATGCCAAACTAACAATAACTATGAATTCGCCTCTAAAAATCATCATTAAAATGCATTTCTTGATTTCTTGTCATTACTTGCTTTCTTGTTAGTCCGTATCCATTGTATCACCTCCAGATTCCAGGAAAGAATCAGATGACAGCCTTGTCCTCAAAGGAAAGAACTATCCTGAGTTGTACAAAGACTGTAGACAGCCTTGACTTCTGTACTGACGGCCAAAGAAAAGTGAAGTAAACTCACTGCCCTGCTGGTGAGGACGAGTTGGCAGCTCTCTCTTAACGAGTGAAATCCAAGGTCAAATATTTCTGTAGCTTCTAGTTGCATCAGCCTCACTCCCATGGAGCAGATTTGGAGAGTTTCATTTAAAAAAAAATTTTAATTAACAATATATTTTACAAATGTCTACTGTAGGTTGTTCAGAATCAGAGTATATTATAAAAGTCTATCTCAGTTGGAAGTTAATAATAAGATCGGGTGCGGTGGCTCACGTCTGTAATCCCAGCACTTTGGAAGGCCAAGGTGGGTGGATCACCTGAGGTCAGGAGTTCAAGACTAGCCTGGCCAACATGATGAAACCTTGTTTTTACAAAAATACAAAAATTAGCTAAGCATGATGGTGGGTGACTATAATCCCAGCTACTTGGGAGGCTGAGGCAGGAGAATCGTTTGAACCCGGGGACAGAGGTTGCAGTGAGCCGAGATTGTGCCATTGCATTCCAGCCTGGGTGACAGAGAGAGACTTCCTTTCAAAAAAATAAAAATAAAATAATAAAACATCAAAAAGTATTACAAAATTATAAGCAAATTAACAAACACAAAGTTGAGAAAATATATACAGGCATATGGTATAGAGTGTTAGAAATGTGTAAAAGAATCTACTTTCATTATATTACTCATGTATCTGAAAAAAAAATTATTTGAATGGTTTCCATCTTAATTCCTAAACAAGACATATCTCTTGAGCTCTCTTATCCATGAGCACAGAGCAGTTTGCACACTGTGTATGAGGACATTGCACACTGTGTATAAGGATACTAAGATGTTACCCTCATGACTTTAATTAAATTTTGTCAAAAATTAATTATAGTCAACCCTTGAACAACATGAGTTTGAACCGCATGGGTTCACTTATACATAGATTTTTTCTGCCTCCATACTTCTTAGATAGCAAGACCAAGCCCTCCTCTTCTTCCTCCTCCTGTGGCTCCTCAGTGTGAAGACAATGAGGATGAAGAACTTCTTGATGATCTACTTCACCTTAATGCACAGTAAATATATTTTATTTTCCTTATTTTTTCAAGAGCATTTTCTTTTCTCTAGCTTATTTTATTCCAAGAACAGAGTATATAATGCATATAACATACAAAATATGTGTTAATTGATTGTTATCAGTAGGGCTTCTGATCAATAGTAACCTATTAGTAGTTAGGTTCTAGAAGAATTAAAAGTTACACATTGATTTTTGACTACACAGTGGGTCAGCACTCCTAATCCCTGCATTGCTCAAAAGTCAACTGTATACCAAATAATATTCTCCACTGGAAGGGTCTTTTATCTTTTTAATCTCTCCTTTCCTTCTCTCTCCTCTTTCATCCCACTCTCTTCCTTTTCCACCTCATCTTTCTTCTTCATATTTCTTTACTTAGCATAAATCTGGTCCTTAACACTCACTCAAGTTTCTACTCCACTCCTGGAGTAGAGTCTTTTCACCCAAGAAGAATTTCTGGACTGAAGAGAGTGCAGCAGCTCTCAGTATCATCAATGTCAGTTTCCTCATGTGTGAAATGGTGACAATAAGGACTTCCTAGTAGGTATTGGGGTGAGGATTAGAGATTATATATATAGGATGTTCAGTATGGTCTTGACGTGTTAGGAATGCACAATTAAATATAGCTGCTGTTATAATTGGTTGGTTGCTGGACTAGGAATTGAAGGAGTTGAATTTCAATAGGTAAATATTAAATTAACAGAAATTAATAGGAAATTTAGTGTGTGTTGAGGAAATTTTGCATAGTTTAGCAAGACTGCCATCCATAATAAAAAAAAAAAGTGGTAAAGCTAGAGAGGTAGGTTGGAATTGGGGGATAAGGTGTGTGTTGGCAGTGGGGAAAGAGAGAGCCATGTCAAGGGGTTTGGATGCCATCCAGCAGAAAGTGTGGAACCAGTGAAGGTTTGAATGTAGGGTCAAGTGAGAGCTGTGCTTTATTCGGAGGCCACTCTGGCAGCGGCATATAGGATGCTTGGGAGCTAGAGAGAAACCAAAGCAAGGACAGAAGAAGAGAGGGAGCTAATTTATATCCAAGCAAAACATAATAAAAGGCTGAAGTATGATAGTAGCAACAGAACTGAAAAGAGAGATGATTCAGGAGTCATTTTTGAAGCATTAATTACAAAATTCGGCATCCAATAGATATAGGAAGTCAGGAAAAAATGCTGCCAACGTAGTGACCTAAACTTTGAGTTTAATGGCATCATTTCTCAGGGTGGAGTGCGGACAACAGGCAAAGGAGAAAGAAGACCTCATAAAAAATGTGAAAGGAAAGAATGGAGAGGGAATTTGACAAGAGGGAAGAGATGGAAAAATACTGGGAATGGAAATGATGATTAATATAAAATAAAAATGGTTACATTCTATGGGGTTGTTTAACCCATAAAAGGAATTTTCTCAGGTAAATTAACAAATCTGTAAAACCTAGATGACTAATCCAGGGTATGTACTAATTTGGCTGTGTGGGAGGCACTGCCAATGTACACTTTAGGACATTTATTTGCTCTTGCAATTACATTAGCATAGAAATAGTCAGAAAATATGCAAAAATGTTTCTGAAGGAAATTCCCACTCCTTAGTTTTTCTGCTCTGATTAAGATACAAAATTATCCATCCGGAAATATTTGGGCACAGTTCACCCTTCCTCAAGGCAGAAGGATGAGTTAACTTACCTCTTGGTGCCCCTTGCAATGCTCAGATCGTGTGACCAAGGGCTCTGGGCTCAGTTTCAGCAGTTAACAGTCACAGTGGAAACCCAACACTAAAGCAGGATGGAGAATCACTGCTAGAATCAAGGTACTTTGTCACTTTGAGAACAGAGTAAGGAACATAAACAGTGTATTGACAAAGTTGTTTGCTTATCATTTTCAGCACCAGACATTTAAAACTGGGCAGGAAACACCTTTGAAAAATGATAATCCCAAAAGTCTAGAATTAATAGAGTGGTTTCATCTGCATTTTTGGTCATTTGGATTTTTGGCACCAAATTATCGAATGCATTCTCAGGGTGACAAAGAGGAACAATTAAATTCTAGAATTTTTCTTTTTTTGTTTTTTGTTTTTTGAGACGGAGTCTCGCACTGTCTCCCAGGCTGGTGTGCAGTGGCGTGATCTCGGCTCGCTACAACCTCTGCCTCCCAGGTTCAAGCAATTCTCCTGCCTCAGCCTCCTGAGTAGCTGGGATTACAGGTGCCTGCCACCACGTCCGGCTAATTTTTTGTATTTTTAGTAGAGACGGAATTTAACTATGTTGGCCAGGCTGGTCTCAAACTCCCGACCTCATGATCCACCCTCCTCGGCTTCTCAAAGTGCTGGGATCACAGGTGTGAGCCACTGCATCTGGCCTAGAATCTTATTTTCAAATAATTATTCTTAAAATGCCTTTAGGGAAAGCTTTTATACAAATACTTTTTTTTAGTAATTAATCAGTATTATTTCAAATAAAATATTTCAGCAAAATGTCCACTCATTTTAAGCCTCAGAAAACTCTTTTTAAAATGTTATATGTTTTCTTTCAGTACTTTGGTTTAACTTACACACAATAATTTCTCCCCTAAATGAAGTCACAAGGATTTATTATAGCAATTAATTTTGTACTTGTTCTGCCTAAGGCACTCAATTAGCATGGATGTAAAAAGACACAATTTTATTATGCTAAATTATCTCACATATGATATGTGATTAGGACTAAATAGTGTTAGAAGTCAAAGTGGCTATAAATAAATTCATATTAGAGGACTGAATGAATGAACATCATGTTTTTCTTATCTTTTGGAATTTTATTACCTGTGAAGTTGCAAGATCCCATGAGCATATGACATCTTAGAAGCAGTAAAAGTGCTAAGTTGGGGATATAAGGATATTCATAAATAGCCTTATAATAGTGAAGGCCTCTTAGTGGTGCATCCTCACATTGGCAGCTATCTGAAATAACACTAACCAGTTCTCTTTCCTCCTTCAGCTTCATGGAAGTACTCTGCTAAGTCCTTAAGTCTCACTCTGAGATTTCCGACAGCTGAAGTAATAATGTCTTAAATGTGTATAATGTATATAGGACTTTCCTTGTAGAGTTCACTGGCATAAGTACCAATGAAGGAAATAGTATATATCTGTTATAGTATATCCATAGTCTATAACCACATTCCCATAACCAAATATTTTATAGACTTTGAAAGTAAGGGTTAAGTCAAGGTCATGCAGTTAGAAATTAATTTTTTTAACACTAAGTCTAGTGTTCCATTTATTACCTTATTTTTATTAACTTAGAAGGCACACTCAGCATGTATTATAATGTTAAAGTTTGCAAAACACAGGTTAGTGTCTGAATCAAGATACCATGTCTTCCAAGCAGCTTGCTTAATTTGCTCAGAACCTAATGCCAACTTAAAAGAATTCAAAGAACTTGGATTAGGTTGCTTTTAATAGTTCCCATTATGACCTACTAAATTAAATTACAAATTGAAATGCAGCTGAAATAACTCTGTAACTAGTGTTTTCTTTTTTTTTCTTTTTCCTTTTTTTTTTTGTGTGTGTGACAGACTTTCTCTGTCACCCAGGCTGGAGCGCAGTGGCACAATCGCGGCTCACTGCAACTTCTGCCTCCCGGATTCAAGCGATTCCCCCGCCTCAGCCTCTTGAGTAGCTGGGACTACAGACGCCTGCCACCACGCTGGGATAATTTTTGTATTTTTAGTAGAGACGGGGTTTCACCATGTTGGTCAGGCTAGTCTCGAACTGCTGACCTCAAGTGATCCACCCACCTTGGCCTCCCAAAGTGCTGGGATTACAGGCATGAGCCACGGCGCCTGGCCAACTAGTGTTTTTATGGCTGATGAACAGCCTTCAGCTTAGCATGGAGACTCACGCCTATAACCCCAGTGCTTTGAGAGGTTGAGGCAGGAGGATCGTTTGTGCCCAGGAGTTCAAGACCAGCCTGGGCAACATAGCAAGATCCCTGTCTCTACAAAATAAAATAAAATAATTAAGCCAGACATGGTGGGGTGTGCCTATAGTGCCAGCTACTTGGGAGGATAAGGCAGGAGATTTGCTTAAGGTTGAGGCTGCTATCTCAAAAAGAAAAAAAAAAGAAAAAAAAAGCTTTCAATGTCTAACACCCATATCTGGAACATTTATTTTCGAACATGAGTTCCATTTGCCAAATTCTAAGGAGATATTTTTAAGGCTAAAACTTTGTGTGTGGGATTTTCTTTTCTTCTTTTGAGACAGTCTCACTCTGTGGCCCAGGTGGGAGTGCAGTGGCGCGATCTCAGCTCACTGCAACCTCTGCCACCCGGGTTCAAGTGATTATCCTGCCTCAGCCTCCGCAGCAGCTGGGATTAAAGCACCTGCCACGGCACCTGGCTAATTTTTGCTTTTTCAGTAGAAATGGGGTTTCACCATCTTGGCCAGGCTGATCTTGAACTCCTGACCTCGTGATCTACCCGCTTCTACCTCCCAAAGTGCTGGGATTACAGGCTTGAGCCACCGTGCCTGGCCTGGTTTTTTCTTAAGAAAATCACAGCACCAAGATCAGAGAAGCATGGGATATGGATGGGATTCCAATTAGTGCTATTCCAATTAGCGTCTATTTCAATTAGTGCTATTGATCTTTGCCACATGCCAGAGTCTGTGCTAGGCCCCTTCATGAACATTATAACATTTAATTATCCCTGAACATGGTGGGATAGACATGGCAACCCCAGCTTCACAAATGATGAAATTTCAGGATTATGAGACTTTTTGATATTTTGTCCAGAAGCTTAGTAGCAAAATAAATTGTTGTTACCATCTTACATAGAAACTCAAGGATAAGCTAGCATATCATGCAATTTTAACATTGATCATGAATGGGTCAATGCATTTATAAATTAGGCTGACATTAGCAAAATAACTTATGTTTGAATAAAATAGAACTTTGGCTGGGCTGTGGCAATGGAATAGGTTGTGGAATTTCATTTATATACTGTATAACCATTTATTAAGGTAAATACTACTTGTAACTACAAACAATGTAAATATAAGAAAATGGTAGGAAAACTTTAATTAGATTTATTTGAAATCTGTCAATATTCACTTATTTTAATTTGATTCTGGGTCTCCATGATGCTATGGTAGAAATCAATAATGATTATTATTACAGCAAACATGTATATTGTACTTACTACATGCCATATACATCCTATATGTTCACTCATTTAGTACTCACAATAACAATTTGATTTATGAGTTATTATTATTCCCATTTTAGAGATGAGAAAATTACAGCACAGAGAGGTTAAGGAAACTTCCAAATTTACACAACTAGCAAGTGACACAAAACCCAAGCAGTCTTCCTCCTGAACAGAGGTCTTTTAACCCTACTCTATATGTCATATATTTTGGACTTCTTACAGTCTAGTTCAATGACCTATGAGGTAATATGTGATTTTCATAGTTGTGCTTCGACACTGCAGTTCCAAATTGCTAGTCCTGAACTCAGAATTGGAGAACCAAATTACTTTCAATTAAATTCAACACATATTTATTGAGTGTCTGTCATTTACCAGAAAATCTTCTTAATGCTAAGGATTGATCAGGTACCCCTGTGCCACTGAAATGGCAGAAGATAGAGAGAAAACAAACAAACAAACAAACAAACAAACAAACAAACAAACAAAGAAAACCTTTCGCCTGGATTCTCCATGAAGCAGAGTCTAGACAAAGGCTGAATTAAGTGAAAGTGGTTCATTTAGAAGTCTGATCTCAGTAAACAGGAGTTAGGGATGGGGGAGTGAAAGAAAACCATGACGGAAACAATCAATGGACGCAATAAGCCAGCCACCCCTCTGGTTGACTAGGTGTTCTATCTATCCCCTGGGACACTTTGTGAAAAACTTTCCTGATTACCTGTCTGAATTCATCTCCTGCGCCTTTTTTGTTCCAAGCAGACACAATTCCTACCTTTAAGCCTTTGAACTTGTGATTTTTCTCTGCCTAAAATGGTCTCCCTCCAGATACAGGATGATTAACTCCTTTCATTTCTTAAGATTTTTCTCAAAAGTGATGTTCTCAGTGAGGTCTTTATCCCATCAAGAATGGCACAACTCCCCACAACACTTCCAATGGCCCTTCCCTCCTTTATTCTTCAACTTGGCATTTATCACTTTCTAATATTTTCCTTAACTCTATTGCCTATTGCTTGCCTCTGCCACTAGCATGCAAGCACCTGAAACTGTGGCAAGCACATAAAATCTGCTCAGTAAGATTTTGTTGAGTGAAAAAATAAACAAATGGTTTCAGAGGCATCCATATGCCTTTGGGGTAGTTATGACAATTACAACAAAGATCTGAAAAGTAAAACATTCAGTTTTGACAACAGACTGTAATTTTGAGTTCATAGATAGTCAGTAAGCTTCTGTATCAGAATGTTTTGAAACAAAACATTTTCTAAGTTTATTTCTGATTAATATATTAAGAACAATGCCAAACAAATTGAATGGCAGGGTTTCATTATAGACCACAGAGAAAAGGAAATCCATGATCTCACATCAGCAAGTTATTTCAAAGAGGAATAAGGAGCAGAAAGTCTTTCCCTTTCAGGAGAGGTGATATTGGGAAGTAAAAAGAGAGGCAGAGAAAACAGCCTTTCAGATATATCTTATATTCTGCCTATACTCATCAGGGTTAAAATCATGGGAGGATGGAATACTAGGTTGAGGAAGGAGCCAAAAATGGAAAATTTTTGTCCCATGTTCCACTTGGTATCTTGGGAGTATGTTACCATGAAATAAACTTCACACTGATACAGGGAGAGAAAGGAGGATTATAACAGTGGGGATTCAGTGAAGGGATGTGGTTAAACACAGTGCGGAGGCAGTGAAGGGATGTGGAGGCAGTGAAGGGATGTGGTTCCTCCTCCAGCAGGATTTGTGACTCCACAAAGCCTGCACATAGCATAAAAGGGACCCAAAAATTCCTGTCTATAACAAGCAGGCACTGCTAGTATTTCAAAAATTAGCTGGGTGCTTACCCAACATGGTTGCAAGATGAGGCCAAAGTCCTCCTATAGCTAAAGATTTCCAAAAGGGCCCCAAACTTAGGAGCAAGGGGGAGACACACCAGAAGAAATGCAGGATCTGTAGTGAAAACTAGGATTAAGTAAGATAGGAGGTAGTTATGGAAAAACAATTAGGTTCTGACCTAAGATGAACATACCACAATTTCCTAGCCATAGATTTCATTCATACACACCAGCAAAACACTCAAGAACCGAACTAGCGTGAGCACAAATTAATAGACATCAACAGTTGCAAATCCATGAGCTGGATCTGCACAAAGACCATCATGAGGCACTCACTCCTCCAATGAGAATCTTATGCTTTCCATCGAGTTGCCCTCTTATAAGGGAGGCAGGAACAGGACAAAGTCCTAATAATGAGTTGAATTTGGAATTGACTAAATGTTTACTCAATAGAATTTGCTTAACTAGAAAGAAACTGTCTAAACTTAAGAAATTGATATACCTTGAACTGGAAAATTGAAATTTTAACCCTTACCCCAATTAACCCCTGTATTAGTCAGGGTTCTCTAGAGGGACAGAACTCATGGAATACATATATACACATATATATATGCATTATATATATAATATATATTATAACAGTGGGGAGGTAGTGAAGGGATGTGGCTCTGTAGAGGGACAGAACTCATAGAATACATATATATGTTATATATACGTTATATATAAAATATATGATAACAATGGGGAGGCAGTGAGGGGATGTGGTGTACATATATATATAAAGGAGAGTTTATTAAGTATTAACTCACATGATCACAAGGTCCCTCAATAGGCCATATGCAGGCTGAGGAACAAGGAGAGCCAGTCTGAGTTCCAAAACTGAAGAATTTGGAGTCCAATGTTTGAAGGCAGGAAGCATCCAGCACAGGAGAAAGATGTAGGCTGGGAGGCTAGGCCGGTGTCTCCTTTTCACATTTTTGTCTGCTTATATTCTAGCCACACTGGCAGCTGATTAGATTGTGGTCACCCAGATTAAGGGTGGGTCTGTCTTTCCCAGTCAAGTGACTCAAATGTTAATCTCCTTTGTCAACACCCTCACAGACACACCCAGGATCAATACTTTGCATCCTTCAAGCCAATCAAGTTTACACTCAGTATTAACCATCACAAGTCCACCAGTTGTCAACCCATACACATCTTCTGAGATCATACATAATCTTCAAATAAAGACAATAATAAGGTCATAATTATGGCTAACATAATACAACTATCCTTTGAGCAACCGGAAACGCACCAATCCCCAACACAAATACTATTACATAAAGTTAACAATGCTCAAATGCTGACGTGAAGTCAGTAAATCTTATGTCCCATGATAAAAGAGAAAGGAAATAAAATGAAGATATTTTCCTAGTACAACTGTATACATGCACAAACACGTTTTTAACAAAAGAAGGAGGAAATACTCATGACAGTTACAGTCCTCGTTTCTGCAGCTGGTCATGTGGTTGTAGCTGGTATTGATGAGTACCTTCTTCCACTACCCATTCTGTATTCCCTTTGCCTTAAGCAAGCATCTTAGCTGGTAGTAGGTCATGTTTTTGTTGTTGTTGTTGTTTGTTTGTTTTTTTCCTGGTGGAGTGACACAAATCTTCTTTCTTGAAGGGTCTGGGTCATCTGTAGTCCTGCCTGGATTGGGCTGTTGTAGTTTCCCATTGATCTTAATGACAGGGCATGGTAAAACTAAGAGACACCCTAATGAATCTGCTATATTCCATGCAGACTCTTCCTTACCTCTATTGTAGAGTAGTAGACTGATTTCATCTTGATAGTCTGGGTCAATCACCCCTGCCAACATTGTAATTCCCTTCTTAGCCTGTTGACTTAAAGGTAGAAGGAGCCAAAAGTGTCCAGTGGTAATCTTAACTTCCAGTTTAATGGAATCATAATTGTGTCTTCTGGTGGCAGCATTCCTCCCTCTGGAACTAAGATCGCTAGACCAGCAGAACATAATGTCACGGGAACAGGAAGCAAACATTTTGCTAGTGGATCACTAGGAGTGATGGTGAGTGGTGCCACTTCCACTCTCCCACTGGCTGAATTATCAACAAAATTGGATTAGTTATAGATAAATAAAAATCCACACATTCTTTGCACATCTGTATAATGAGTGAATTTTCTACCCCGCAACTATAGCATGAACATTACCACTTAAGTCTAGCATAAACAGTTACAGATTAAAGTACTGTGATCCATTCCAGACCAACCTAACTGATTGAGTCCTCATGTGCTACTTCACATTGATTAATACAGGAACAGAACAATTTCTACTAGAATCTACTAGTCTGAGAAAAGATATATAGACAGAAAAAAAAATAAGCTTTTATAGTGACTGAAATGTTGGCTGTCAACATAATCAGATGTATATTAAATACAAAAACATAGATATAGGAAAAAAATACACATAGCTTACTTTCTTCTTCCATGGTTCCTAATAAATTTAGTACAGACTTTTCTCCATATTAATCATTCAGTCAACCAATACTCAAAGTAGGAACTGATACCCTGAAGCATTTCCAAATGGAACACTAACCAAACATATTGCCATGTGACTTTAGGTAAAAAGAATGAATCAGGACATCTCTTAATAAATGTAATACTTTTGAATGAAAATGTAATACTTCTTCCTTTAATTTAATGTTATTTTTTTTCTTTAACTGTGTGTTTGTCTGGGAAAGACTAGTTCCATATAATCTATAACAGGATCTCAGTTTTTGCATTGGTCATGTAATGAAGGAATTTAGTACAGCTGTTGGTGAATCTAATTACTATTTTTGAAATAAAAATAAGGAGTTATATCCTGTTGTTGTTTTTGTTTGACAGTCACTGATAGAGTTTCCTGTCTAAGCAACTAAGCTAATGTCATAGCAATTACTTAAATGAAAGGTTGGAGTATAAGACTCACTGGGGAAGATGGTCATGAAGACCTATTAACTAACAAAAAACAACTACTCTATCCATCTTACAAAAATTCTCTACACAACAAACAGGCAAGAATTATTAAAATACCGTTTGGCAAAATTTGGTCTAGGTATTCCAGTCATTTGAAATACTGTAACTGGTTTCAATGTATACACCAAAATTAAAGACATTCTATGAGAAACCCAAAGGTAAAGTAAGAAAAAGACATATTTTGTTGTTTTTTCCATGTGCAATTTACTAAAAATGGTTAATTTGCCCCATTAAAATAATTTATAAAAATTTTCTTCTCACTGCTAATACTATTCTCTGCCTGTTGTTCCTAGTCACTGCATTGTATGCTTAATCATTGATATTTGTTCCCTTTCTTCTAGTACCAGTTCTCACTTACCCGATTACAGTTGCTCCTAAATTGTAGTACATCATACCCAAAAAACATATTCTCTGTGGTTTCTTTAATGTAAAAATGTCTAGAAGTGAAATCAAATATTAGTGCTAGCAATGAATTCACTAATTGGAAAATACTCTTGCAAGGTCAAGGCAAGTAAGGAAATAAATAATCAAGAAATAGATCTGGTGGCTTTTATGTTCAAACAGAGTAATAATTAACTGGTTGATTTAGAGAATTATAATCTTTTCATCTCATTTAACATTACAGAAATTTCTAAGACCAAGAGCAAGGTAATCAACAAATTTCAGTGAAGTGTTTCCTTTAAGATTGTAAAATTAATAGCCCAAAAGCAAAGTTAAACAGTCATTGTGTTGGAGTATAATTCCAAAGTTAAAATTATTAATTACAATCAAGTTATTAAAAGTTAGGTATGAAAACTAAACTGAATTTCATTACGTTTTTGATAATGTATCATTTTCAAAAAGTTGAAAAATTGACTAAAACAAATGTAGAATAAACATGTGTCAAAGATCTATTTAGCTCACTAATGAGGGAAACAGAATGTTAAACCTGGCTCCAAGGGCAGAAATACCACCAACAACCACCACTAGTCTAGATATCAAAAACTTGTTCTTTTCAGTGGTTATAAAATATTTTCCAATTGACTTAAGGTCACAACTATACAAACGACAACAAATCCCCAGAGATTATTTTTGAAAACAAAAGAAGACTAGTCTCGTTTTATCTTGACATATGATTGTAGTACAAAGTGTTAATTAACCTCCTTGCTAAGGTTGGCACATCTAGAGCCGTATAATGTTGAACAACTACCCAGTCTAGAAAATTAACTTCAGTGAAAATTTCATAAAGAACCTCAAATTACATTTTTAATAGATTTATTATTCAAAGTTTTTCAAAATTGCTCTTGTTGGCTATTTTGGTCCGAATCTAGGAAACCAAACCCAAGATACTCATCTCAACAGATTTTACCTATAGTATCTATAAATTTGAGTATACTGTTTTCTGCTCAAGGTCCCTAAAATACAGTGAAGTTCCTGGCCTGTTAAGAAGTAATGGTATTTATAGCCTATAAGATCTCAAATGCATATTAGTGACCATTTTTCTGGGACTGTTCTATGGGCATAGGTTTCACCTACGTAGTGCAACCTTTGTTCCTTCATGGTGGTCTTGTCAGAACTGATGAAAGAAGATTTATTCTCATATATGTCACTTCCAAGAATGGTCTTGGTTGCACAATCAGTTTGTCTATGTCCTGGTAAAAGAAGGACAGATTTTATTGACCCTGTGCAATTAACTATATTGCCATAACAAAAGATCAGAAAGACTCAGGAAAGTATTCTGTTCCTCAATTCTGAAGCCTCAGGGAAAATAAGTTGCCATTTAAAGAGTGTTTCGGCCGGGCGCGGTGGCTCAAGCCTGTAATCCCAGCACTTTGGGAGGCCGAGACGTGGCGGATCACGAGGCTCACGAGCATCGAGAGCGCATCCTGGCTAAGCACGGTGAAGACCCCGTCTCCATACTAAAAATACAAAAACCTACCGGGGGCGAGGTGGGCGGGCGGGCCTGTACCGTCGCCAGCCACTCGGGAGGGCTGAGGCAGGAGAATGGCATAAACCCCCGGGAGGTGGAGCTTGCAGTGAGGCTGAGATGCCTGGCCAGCTGCACTCCAGCCTGGGGCGACAGAGCGAGACCTCCGTCTCAAAAAAAAAAAAAAAAAAAAAAAAAAAAAAAAGAGTGTTTCATTTTCATTTGCAAAAGTATAGTCTACTATATCAAGAGTTAAGGAGAGATTCAGAAAAAATGTGGGAGAGGTTTCTAATATACCCATTAGAAAAAAGAACACTAAACATAATAACAACAATTAGATTTTCCTACACTTTAAATCTTAGGTATTAGGTCAGCAGTTTGCTTTCATGAGGTTGTCTGCAGGACTAAAAGGAGAGTACCTAAAATCCTGACTCAGTCTCCTAGTACTCTCTGACAGTTGTCTAAGTGGTGACACTTAAGATCCACATTCTATACCCAGATTCTGTATCTTGAAGTATCAGTAGTTAAGAGTATAATCAATGAAATATTTTCATTAATAACATAAGTATAACATAATTACATTCATGGTATTTAGGGAAGGTAGAGATGCTCTTTGATATGCCAACTATTCCCATCGGATTTTACAGTAGTGTGCAGCTATTTAAGAAATATAGAATATAACCTATAACTCAATTATTTACATCTTCCTGTTTTATGAAGTAAAAGGAAAAAATTTTGGAATTGGCCATGGCCCTGGGAATTTCCAAAAATGGTTTAGATATAAAATATATATTGAAAATAATACTTCTTACATTGTAGGATCTGACCTTAGGTAGGTCAAATCATAAGACTTATCAGTAGATATTTGGTCACTTACAAAAGACTCATAGATGCCTGAGAACTGTGAATGGTTTTGATTGGCTACCTATTAATCAAAGTGGCAATAAAATATTTAAATTAGAAGTCAGGAAATTTTATTTTGTTTGTGAATAATCAAGGATATGAAAAAAACACACTACCACAAATTATTAAAAATTATTAAGGTGAGACAGAATCCCTGTTCTGTGAGCAGACTACACAGAATAACTTTTTACTACCTCTTGGTAAGAGCAGATGGAATTCTCTAAGACTTACTTGCAATTTTAAGAGAGAGTAAACCAAATTCTAGTTTTACATAAATGTAATATTTGACAGAGGCTCATTCATAAGCAGCTACTTTAAAAATTATCTTATGAATAGCACCATCAAACCTGAACAAATTTGCCAAAAATTTAACACATTATAATTCTTCTTTTTGGACTTATCATTTGCAGGGAATTATAAACCAAAGCAACTAAAATTCACTTTCTACAAACCTTCTGCAATTGTCTGTATCTATTCACATTTTTTTTTTTACTTTCTTCTTTCATACTTTAGAACAGGCACACATTTTACCTTAGGATAATACTACTTTCCCCTCTCCTTTTATCAACTAAAACATATTCCATTACCTTGATTTACAATCATAGCACCCTGCCACAGTTGCTTTTAGTAACATTTCAATCGCCAATATGAATTTTAACCATAACCAAAGTAACCAGCTTCCACTTCACAGAGATAATGGAGATATAGATAATTGAGACATTTTCCTCAGACCCAAGCAATTTAGCAGATTATCAAAAATCATAATCAAATATAACATGACTTTATACATGCATTCTTTTTGTATTTTCTTAAAGTAACAGAAAGGAATATGCATGTTAGCATGAACCAAAAATACAGTTTCTCTTTAGTGAACAAAAAATATTGGCCTTTGTTTCAGTATTCTGTATTACTTAGAAATTATCTAAGTATCCAGTAACATCCACCAACTAATTAGATTTCATGCTAATTCCAGCTCTCAAAGTTAACTAAGGGGCTTGAAAATGGTTTAAACTGATACATTACAGAAGATACTTAGTTTTATTTTTAAAAAGATTGTCAGAATTGTAATTCAATTTACATGATTGTTATTTTTTCTCAAATTATTTTTTTCATAAATTACGTGAGAATAATGTTAGCTTATCTAATCAAGAAACAGTACAAGAAGTGTGGAAATCCAGATTAACTAATCTTTTCATCAAAAACAAACCCAAGTCTTAAATGAAAAAACAAATAAATAAATATGTTTTATTACACTTCATACAGGTAAAAGATATATTGCTGTATTTTAAAGCTAAAATGTTTAAAAGTCTAATGTTTTTTCATAGCTTGACCTTAATTAAGTAAACTTGATTCTAAAATTGAAAGGTTTCTGATTGGCCAGTTTCTGTAGGAAGGGCTTTTTGCTTCAGAGTCTAGATCTCTTAAAGGCTTAGAACCTTAGTTTCTTTATTTTCCAGAAATTCTGGAAATTTGAGATTTATGTAAGTGCTTATCCCTAATAAATAAAAATCGAGCTCTGTTATTTTAAAAGACATTGTAACAAATATTTAATACCTTTCAGAGATACAGAAATATTCTACACTCAGTCAATGAGAGTCAGTCTTTTCACTATCACAGACACATGGAAAGCCTGCATACAAATATAAAACATGTATCAAAAATTTATTTAACTTGTTAATAAGGAAACTGCAATATAATAAACATGATTTCAAGAGCAAGCACACATGAAGAGGTACTAAAGAAAAGAAGGGCCGGGCACACTGGTAGACCTAGCACTTTCAGAGGTCAAAGTGGAAGGATCCCTTGAGCTCAGAAGTTCGAGTCCAGCTTGGACAACATAGTGAGACCTCGTCTTTACAAAAAACAAACAAAAGTTAGCCGGACATGGTGGTACATGCCTGTAGTCCTAGCTACTTGAGAGGATGAGGAGGGAGTATCACTTGAGCCCAGGAGGTTGAGGCTGCAGTGAGCCATGATCACACCACTGCACTCCAGCCTGGGCAACAGGGCCAAACCCTGCCTTGAAAAAAAGAAAAAGAGCTGGGCACAGTGGCTTCTGCCTGTAACCCCAGCACTTGGGAGGCCAAGGCAGGTGGATCACCTAAAGTCAGGAGTTTGAGACCAGCCTGGCCAACATGTGGTGAAACCTCATTTCTACTAAAAATACAAAAATTAGCTGGGTGTGGCGGCAGGCACCCGTAATCCCAGCTACTAGGGAGGCTGAGGCAGGAGAATCACTTGAACCTGGGAGGCGGAGATTGCAGTGAACCGAGATTGCTCCACTGCACTCCAGCCTGGGCAACAAGAGTGAAACGCTTCACACAAAAAAAAAAAAAAAAAAAAAAAAAAAAAAAAAAAGAAAATAAGAATGTTGGAGTAAGATTGCTAGGTTAGATATAAAACTGATTTATGTCCTATAGGGAAATCAAATAATAATCTTAGAGCAATCTTTTGTACTACACAAATCCTTTGCATCTCTACCCAATGAAAACCCACAAATTAACATGTAACTTCACAGCACAGGTTCTAATCAATAGTAAATAGTATATCAAACAAAGGGGCATTCTCCCACAGTTAAACTACCTTTAAGTGGACCTGTTAGACAAAGTTCCCATATGATACTGAAAGGACACATGGTCCTTTTGCTTCATTTCCAATGTGTGAGTAATTTTTCGTAACAACGTTTAAAGTTGGGATTCTTAATAAACATGAGAGTTCCTATGTCTTCAACTAATCCAAATAATAAAACTTAATTAGATGTTTATCTGTGACAAAATTCATATTATTTTTCAAAAGTTCATATTTAAGCTAAACTTCAGTTGTTGTCAGATACCAACATGAAGTTCCTTAAAATCCTGGAGGTCGAGGATAAATTTGATCATAAGGTTAGAGAGGGATCAAATTGATATGAGTAGTATTGGGCTTCAGGGGGCAGACAGCATTCTAAAAATCAATACTAAAAGACATTTTTTTTTTTCCACATGGTAATGTAGGGCATAATTTGAGTCTAAATGGAACTCAGGAATGCCCAGACATGTCTGAAGAACTAATTAGGTAGACCACAGGAGTTGACTCCTGAGTTCTAGGGTAGAAGGAATTTTGAACAGAAGCTGAAGGAGTTTGAGAAATACAAGGATTAAAAGCCCGTTGGTGTAGCACACAGCCTGACCTCAGGATATTGAAGACTCCAGGAATGGGCACCTCTCTAGTATCTTGAGGACTTACAGCTGTGAGAGCACCAGTGATAAGCTTCTGTAACCCAGAGAGATGTGTGCTTATGGTGCAGCCCTGCAGCAATAGTAGTGAAGAGCTCTTGCCTTCAAGTAACTGAGAGCGAATAGAACCGAGTAACATAAGAAGACTATCCATGAGCTCAAATTAAGCAATTTTACCTTTAATCCCAAGATCTCCAGGAAAAATATGAGAAATACAAATCCTTGTTATATTGTGAGAAATACAAATGCTTGTATTTCTCAACACTTGAGGGGCTATAGCCACTGCATTAGCAAAGAAGAACATGAGTCCACAAAATATGGATTTTCAACACTGCATAACCGTTTGTACCCAAAGGTAGACAGTCTAATGAAAGAGGCAGCTATTGAGAGAAAAAAATCGGTTGAATGATTTCTGATATTTTAGAATAAAAAGCAAACTTACTGGTGTGCATTTAGAAATCTAAGCTTTTCTTTTAATTTATGACCTATGCAGAACTATTAGCACATTGATAGATTTTGTGTTTTGTTTTGGAGAGTATTTATTAAATGTTTTAAACAAATAAAACAATAGTAGCTTATAGGGGGCATTTAATTATATCTCCTTTTCCTCACCTTTGGTCAGAACATTTAATAAAAGGGAATAGGAACCAAAAAATGATGTTTGGAGTTGCCCAGGTGATAAAATAGGTTAGAGTGTTATTATTGTTTTTTTTCTGGGTTCATAATTAGGTGAGTGGATGGAAGGGACATTCCTCAAAACGGGGTGAAAGCATTCTGTGAAGATGCTCCAATTCAGAGGATTGTTCAAATGTTTCATGTTCTTAATTTGGAAAGTAATTTCTGGGAGATGATTGTTCTCAGGTATTGGGCCTGCCGTGAAGGATGAGGATCCTCTCCTAACCGTCCGTCCTTACCGCCTCACCACAATATTCTCTGTGCTCTGGGTTATGAGGTTGACGTGGTTTGGTTCTGTGTCCCCATCCAAATCTCCCATCCAAGTACTAACCAGGTCTGCCCCTGCTTAGGTTCTGAGATCAGATGAGAACAGTCGCTTTCAGTGTGGTATGGCCCTAGACACAAACCTCATCTAGAATTGTAATCCCCATGTATCAGGGGAGGGACCTGATGGGAGGTGATTGGATCATGGGGGTGGATTTTCCCCATGCTCTTCTCATGACAGGGAGTGAGTTTCATGAGATCTGATGGTTTAAAAGTGTGGCATGTCCCCATTTGCTCCCTCTCTCTCCTGCGGCCATGTAAGACTTGCCTTGCTTCCCATTCAGCTTCTGCCATGATTGTAATTTTCCTGAGGTATCCCCAAGCCATGCAGAACTGTGAGTCAATTAAACCTCTTTTCTTTATAAATTACCCAGTCTCAGGTAGTTCTTTATAGTAGTGTGAAAACAGACTAATACAGTGGTTTTACAGTTATCTTATTATTATCATTTCCTCTGGCCACCAATTCAACCCCTAACACACATGCACATATACAACATATGCATACAAATATCTGTTACAAATAAATTACATCTTCATAATTTTACACTCAACACTCCTTATCCATAAATGACATATTCAGAGCTGTTGAATTCATTAAAACATTAGTGTGGAAGATTCCAAATGTTTCATATTTTCCTCAAACCTCTCTCAACCACAAAGAAGTTGTTGGGTTTGAACACCAATCAACCCCTTTCCCAGTCCAGCCTCCCTGATTCAACCTTGTTTCTGCTACTCCCACAAAAAATTTTGAGAGAAAAAACAAGTAAATGTTTAGCTACACTCCATTTTCTTTTCTTTTCTTTTCTT
>NW_016809484.1:561203-648067 GCF_001698545.2 Rhinopithecus bieti | reverse complement strand
CCGTCTCAGCCTCCCAAAGTGCTGGGATTACAGGCTTGAGCCACCGCGCCCGGCCTCCATTTTCTTTTTCTTTGAGTTATTGCTGTACCAGTCACAACATATCATTGATTTCTTTTGTAAAACCAACAAGGTAATAACAATTTCTGCTCTAGAATAGCTTCTTTGTTAAAAGAAAAAGGTGCTGCCCCTCTGCATTTCCTATTTTGTCATAAATTTGAGCTGCATTTTACTCATCTTTAAAATAAAAATAAAGGTCAGGTCCACTGGCTCACACTTGTAATCCCAGCAGTTTAGGAGGCCAACATGGGAAGATTGCTTGAGCCCAGGATTTGGAAACCAGTCTGGGCAATATAGTGAGATCCCCGTCTCTACAGTAAAATACAAAAATTAGCCAGTCGAGGTTGTTCACGCCTATAGTCCCAGCTTCTCGGGAGGCTGAGGAGGGATAATCACCTGAGTCCAAGGAGGTTGAGGCTGCAGTGAGCTGTGATTGTACCACTGCACTCCAGCATGGGCAATAGAGTGAGACCCTGTCTCAAAAAATAAATAAATAAAATAAAAATAATTATGCTTCCTTGTTGTCTTGTAACATGTAATAAGAATTAACTGCATCCTTAAAATATATAGCACTCCTTAGTACCTTATAAGTAAATATAATAAATACCAAACATTAACATCGGTAAGAGATTTTTCTCTTTATGGCTTGCTAGAAGGCACTATGTATTGTAGTTTGCATTTTCTTTTTTTTTGTTGTTGAGACGGAGTCTCGCTCTATCGCCCAGGCTGGAGTGCAGTGGCCGGATCTCAGCTCACTGGAAGCTCTGCCTCTGGGGTTCACGCCATTCTCCTGCCTCAGCCTCCCGAGTAGCTGGGACTACAGGCGCCCGCCACCTCGCCCGGCTAGATTTTTTTTGTATTTTTTAGTAGAGACGGGGTCGTGTTAGCCAGGATGGTCTCGATCTCCTGACTTCGTGATCCGCCCGTCTCGGTCTCCCAAAGTGCTGGGATTACAGGCTTGAGCCACCGCGCCCGGCCTGCATTGTTAATAAAACTTCTTTTATAGAATGTTAAGACTTTTATTTCATATTTTTAGAAGTACTTTCATATGAAAATATTATAATTTGAAATTAGCTACAACTACTGCTTTTGCTAAATAACACAACTTTCAAAATCAGACTTTTAAATTTAAGAGGTGTCTATTGTTCCAACTTCCTACTCAGGGCAGGCCTCATCTCTATAACCAATCTGATAAATTGTCTTCTAAATCCTACTGATTTTTCCCTGGGGACTACTGGAAGAGCGATGCATTGCATTTTAAAATTAAAATAAACATGCAGTGGACATGAAAAGCCAAAAGTTGGTAATGAAAAGGTCTTATAAAATTGGCATACATCTGGCAAAACTATTAAAATTTAAAAAAGAAGATAGAAATAAAATGGATTTGGAATAAAAAAATGCAACATAATTACAGCTTTTTAAGGCTAAAGCAAAGGATGTTTAAAACTTCAACTAATCAATTTAAAACTTCAACTTTAGATCAGAATGAAAGATATAAGATTCTTCTACATGATTCTAATGTATACTTTTTTCTCAGCTAAGATTTTTCTACTCTTAAAATGACTTTAATTGTTTACTAGGAGCATAGGTATACTGTATACTTTTTTTTTTTTTAGATGGAGTCTTGCTTTGCCATTCAGGTTGGAATGCGGTGGCGCAATCTCGGCTCACTGCAACCTCTGCTTCCTGGGTTCAAGTGATTCTCCTGCCTCAGCCTCCTGAGTAGCTGGGATTACAGGCACACACCACCATGCCTGGCTAATTTTTGTATTTTTAGTAGAGACGGAGTTTCACTATGTTGGCTAGGCTGGTCTTGAACTCCTGACCTCAGGTGACCTGCTTGTCTCAGCCTCCGAAATTTCTAGGATTACAGGAGTGAACCGTGACGCCTGGCCCATACCTCATTTATTGTGTTTCCCTTTATCATGTTTCACAACTATTGCATTTTTACAACTTGAAGGTTTCTGGCAACCCTAATCAGGCAAGTCTATTGGCACCATTTTTCCAACAATGCACTCATTTTATGTTTCTATGTCACATTTTGGTAATTATCCCAATATTTCAAACTTTTTCATTATTATTATATTTATTATGGTGATCTATGATCAGTAATCATTGATGTTAATTACTACTGCAATTGTTTGGGGGCACCACAAATTGCACTTATATAAGATGGCAAGCTTAATCAATCAATGTTGTGTGTGTTCTAACTGCTCCAATGACCAACCATTCCTGGTAACTGATTGATTAAGTTTGCCGTCTTATTGGTTAAGTTTGCACATCTCTCTCCCTCCCTTTGAGCCTCCCTATCTTTTGAGACACAACAGTATTGAAATTAGGCCAATTAATAACCCTACAATGGCCTTTACGTTTTCCAATAAAACGAAGAGTCACAGGATGCTCACTTTAAATCAAAAGCTAGAAATGATTAAGCTTAGTAAGGAAGGTATGTCAAAAGCTGAAAAAGGCTAAAAGTTAGGCTACATGCATCAGTTAGCCAAGTTGTGAATGCAAAGGAAAGATCTTAAAGGAAGTTAAAAGTGCTACTCTAGTGAATATACAAATTATTTTTAAAAATTCAAAATGATCATAATGCTGATAGAAAGTTTTAGTGGTCTGGATAGAAGATCAAACCAGCCACAACATTTCTGTAAGACAAAGCCTAAGCCTGAGCAAGGTCCTAACTCTCTTTAATGATATGAAGGCTGAGAGAAGTCAGCAAGCTGCAGAAGAAAAGTTGAAAGCTAACAGAGTTCGGAGGAAAGAAGCCATCTCTCTAACATAAAACTGCAAGGTAAAGCAGCAAGTGCTGATGCAGAAGCTGCGGCAAGGTATCAAATCTAGCTGAAATCATTGATGAAGGTGGCTGCACTAGGGAATAAATATTCAAGGTAGATGAAATAGCTTTATATCGGAAGAAGATGCCATCTAGGACTTTCATAGCCAGAGAGAAGTAAATGCATGGCTTCAAAGGATAGGCTGACTCTCTTGATAGGGGCTAATGCAGCTGGTGACTTTAAGTTGAAGCCAACAATTACTCACCATTCCAAAAACCCTAGGGCCCTTAAGAATTATGCTAAATCTACCCTGTCTATGCTTTACGAATGGAACAACAAAGCCTGGATGATAGCGTATCTGTTTACAGTATGGTATACTGAATATTTTAAGTCTACTGTTAAGAGCTACTACTCAGAAAAAATATTCCTTTCAAAGTACTACTGCTCATTGACAGTGCACCACATCACTCAAGAGCTCTGGTGGAGATGTACAGAAAAATTAATGTTGTTTTCATACCTATTAGCAGATCCATTTTACAGTCCATGAATCAGGGAGTACTTTTGACTTTAAAGTCTTATTTAAGAAGTAGATTTCATAAGGCTATTCCTGACAGTGATTCCTCTGATGGCTCTGCACAAAGTAAATTTAATGCCTTCTGGAAAAATTCACCATTCTAGAGGCCATTAAGAACATTTGTGGTTCATAGGAGGAGGTCGAAATATTAACATTAATAGGAATTTGGGAAAAGTTGATTACCATTCTTATGGATGACTCTGAGGCATTCGGTAGATAAAATAACTACAGTAGATAAAATTCAATACATAAAGTAACGACAGATGTGGTAAAAATAATCAGAGACGGAGAGATAGAAGTGAAGCTTGATGATATGACTAAATTGCTGCAATTTCATAATCAAACTTGAACCAATAAGAAGTTACTTCTTATGGATAAGCAAAGGAAGTGGTGTCTTAAGATGGGATCTCTCCTGGTAAAGTTGCCATGAACATTTTTGAAATGACAACAAATGATTTAGAATATATGTATATATTCTTTTTTTTTTTTTTTTTTTTGAGACAGAGTTTCACTCTTTTTGCCCAGGCTAGAGTGCAATGGCACGATCTCAGCTCACCGCAACCTCTCTTCCCAGTTCAAGTGATTCTCCTGCCTCAGCCTCTCGAGTGGCTGGGATTACAGGCATGTGCCACCATGCCCGGCTATTTTTGTACTTTTAGTAGAAATGGGGTTTCTCTATGTTGGTCAGGATGGTCTCGAACTCCCGACCTCAGGTGTTCCACCCGCCTCGGCCTCCCAAAGTGCTGGGGTTACAGGCGTGAGCCCCCGTGACCTGCCATGGTTTAGAATGTTATAAAAACTTGGTTGATTAAGTAGCAGTAGGGTTTGAGAGGATTGACTCCAATTTTGAAAGAAATTCTACTGTGGGTAAAATGTTGCCAAACACGATCACATACCACAGAGAAATCTTTCATGAAAGGAAAAGTCTATTGATACAGCAAACTTCATTGTTGTCTTATTTTAAGAAATTACCACAGCCACCCAACCTTTAGCAACCATCACCCTGATAAGTCAGCAACTATCAACATCAGGGTAAGACCCTCCACCAACAAAAAGATTACAACTCACTGAAGACTCAGATGATAATTAGTGTTTCTTAGCAATGAAATACTTTTAAATTAAGATATGTACATTGTTTTTAGACATAATACTATTGCACACTTAATAAACTACAATATAATGTAAACATAACTTTCATATGAAATGGGAAACCAAAAAAAATATGTGACTCGTTTTATTTCAATATTCGCTCCATTACAGTGGTTTGGAATGGAACCTGCAATATTTCCAAGGTATGCCTGTATTCAGAAAACATGCCTTAAGGAAGAACTGCTATTCAGCTCTGGTTAACAATGGTTACCAACTGAGGAGCTACAAAAAACTTCAAAAGTTTTCATCTTAAATTATTAGATGTTTTTCAGTTTCTTGTGAAACTGTGGTTATAAAATATGGTTATTTTCTTTTACTAAAACATGCTACTATATAACTTCATCAACTGTAGGAGTGATCTGTAAACTCTGTAACTGTTCAGTTTCTATTCCTGTACTGGCATATAATTATGTGTATGCCCTTTGAAAAGAATGATCATATCTCATGAGACGTGAGACTGTAAAACTCCTAGAGGAAAACAGAAGAAAGTCTCCTTGACATTCGTCTTGGCAATGATTTTTTTGATTTGCATGCCAAAAGCACAGGCAACAAAAGCAAAAATAAACAAGTGTGGCTACATAAAACTAATAAGCTTCCGCATAGCAAATGAAACAATCAACAAAATGAGAAGGCAGCTTACAATTGAGAGAAAGTAACTGCAAACTATATAGCTGATAAGGGGTTAATATTCAAAATATATGAGTACTTTACACAGCTCAATAGCAAAAAAGATGAATAACCTGATTGAAAAATGAGAAAAGGACCTGAATAGACATTTCTCCAAAGAAGAAATAAAAAATTGCCAACAAGTATATAAAAAGGTGTTCAATATCATTAATCATCAGGGAAATGCAAATCAAAGCTATAGTAAAATATCATTTCACACCTGTTAGATTATCAAGAAGTTATTATCAAGAATAACAAGCGGCCAGGTGTGGTGGCTCATGTCTATAATCCCAATCTGGGTAATATAGATCTTTACCAAAAACAACAACAACAATAACAACAAGCAAAAAATTAGCAGGGCACAGTGATTCATGCCTGTAATTCGAGCATTTTGAGAGGCTGAGGCAGAAGGATGGCTTAAGCTCAGAAGTGTGAGACCAGCTTGGCCAACATGGCGAAACCCTGTTCCTACAAAAAATACAAAAATTAGCCAGATGTGGTGGTATGTGCCTGTGATCCCAGCTTCTTGGGAGGCTGAAGTGGGAGGATTGCTTGAGCCCAGAAGTTCAAGGCTGCAGTGAGCCATGATTGTGCCACTATACTCCAGCCTGGGCAACAGAGTGAGAGACTCTGTCTCAAAAAAAAAAAAAAAAAAAAAAAAAAAAAAAAAAAAAAAAAAAAGAATTAAGGAAAAATAAGAAATAACAAGCATTGGTCAGGGTGAGGGAGAAAGAGAACGCTTGTACACTCTGTTGGGAATGTAGATGGATGTAGCCACTGTGGAAAACAGTATGGTGGTTCCTAAACAAATAAAAAATAGAACAACCATATGATCCAGTAATCCCTACTCTGGGTTTATACCCAAAGGAAATGAAATCGCCATCTTATAAAGCTATCTGCACACCTGTGTTTATTGCAGCATTAGTCACAGTAGCCAAGATATGGAAACAACCAAAGTGTCCATTGATGGATAAATGGATAAAGGAAACTGTGTGTGTGTGTGTGTGTGTGTGTGTGTGTGTGTGTGTAAATGGAATGTTATTCAGCCTCCAAAAAGAAGATCCTACTTGAGGTGAGAGGTTTGAGACCAGCCTGGCAACATGACGAAATACCATTTCTACTAAGAATACAAAAATTAGCCAGGCGTGGTGGCGCGTGCCTGTAGTCCCAGCTACTCAGGAGGCTGAGGCAGGAGAATCGCTTGAACCTGCCAGGCGGAGGCTGCAGTGAGCCGAGATCTCACCACTGCACTTCAGCTTGGGTGACAGAGCGAGTCTCAAAAAAAAAAAAATAAATAAAAAAAATAAAGAAAGAAAGAAAGAAAAGAAAAGGGAAGAGAAGAGAAGAAAAAAAAAGATCCTGCCATTTGCAACACCATGGGTGAACCCAGAGCACATTATGCTAAGTGAAATAAGCAAGACACACAAAGAGAATTGCTGCATGCTCTCTTATATGTGAGACCTTTTTTAAAAAAATTGAATACATAGAAACAGAGAGTAGAATGATAGTTACCAGAGTTGGGGGATGTGGGATTGGGGTTGAGGGTGGAAAATGGGCAAAAGGCTCAAAAGTTACAGTTATATAGGATGAATAAGTCTAGAGATTTAATGTACAATTTATGGTCAAAGAAATGAACAAAAGGAATTGTGATACCTCTACAGGTAGGGTCGGCAGGTAAAATGCAAGATATTCAGTTAAATTTGAATTTCAGATAGATAGCAAATAACTATTTATAACAGGCAAATATTGCAGGTGACACACTTATGCCAAAAAATTATTCATTGTTTATCTGAAATTCAAATTTAACTGGTTATCCTGTATTTTTATTTACTAAATCTGGTTATCTTACTTATAAACTTCAGTTTTCTAATGTATGTAATGAATAGTTTCAGCACATATTATCTAAAGTCTTTTTCAGGTTTAATGTTATATGATTTCTGTTACAATCAGATATTTTTAACAGAGCACAGTCATTTGCCATACTTATTCATAATTCATACCCTGCAACACAGATGATGATACTGTTGTATTACCATTTTATTGATAAAGAAACTAAAAATGACAAAATTATTTTTAAAAACATTTTTCAGATATGGGATTTTGAATTTCCACTAATGAACTATGATAATTGCAGAATGCCTAGCTTCAGTGAATTGACTTGATTTTGATATTTAAAATATATATTAATCCTGAAATAACTTAGGTAATTCATCAGTTTTGCTAGACTGCTATGACTGATGTCAACTGAAGTACAGAACTCACAAACAAAAAGACTGTATTCTAAAACCACCACTAGCATGCTCCACCAATTTCTTAGAATCAACTTCCTTAAACTTTTTTTCTTTAAGTGGCATATTTCAGAAAGAACTGGAAGAAAGTTCTTGGATGTTGAAATAGTGTTAATCATAGCTCAGCTTGTTCTGTGGTATTGACAGATTGCAAAATTTATAACATACATAAGAATTACACCTGGAGTAATGAGGCAATACTTCATTTAAATCAAAATATGTAGAGAAGAAAGGAGTCTTATATTTGTCAGACATAAAACTATAGTTTAGTAGCTTTCCATGTAAAAGGTCATTGAATATCACAAATAGTCCTCATGTAGTAGGAGACTGAGAAGTTAAAACTGATATGATATTTTTGAAGTCTGGATTAAAAAAAAAAGTAAAAGAAAAAATGACATGGTTTCCTTTAACACAGTCAGAAAAAAAGATCTTAATCCCATTTTGTTTTCATTCCAAAATAATTATTTATTTACTTAGTACATTCCTAGGTCTCTGAATGAAAATATTTGTTCTTTGTTGATCAAAATTATGCACTCTATTTATTACAACAGAAAATTATAAAGATCTAGAAAATATATATCACTATCTCTGAAATATACACTGTAGCCCTTGTAAATATGCAATCATATAAAAATACGTCAAACAGGAACATCACCTTATTTAACTAAGCTTATCCTGCTACTTACTTGTATTGTGGTAGCTGATAAATACTGTAAGCCCAGGAGAAAATACTTCAGTCAGAGATCTGCATCACTCTTTCCATTACCTTGTTATAATTGCAGACTCATACCTGTATGCCAGAGATGCCTGAGTGCCCTCTATGCTAGACATTGAGCTAAGTCTGTTAACTGTGTTCTCTTATTTAATTTTCTCAACAATCTTATGGAATTGCTATTATTTTCCCAAGTTACTAGATAAGCTAAACAATAAAACCCAAAGTTCACACACTTACATATATCTAATACGTTATGTCATCATTTTCTGCCTATCATTTTTCCATTTCTACTGCAGTTACCAAGGAAAAATAATTAAAGTAGCCAATAATGAATATTTAAAACATTAAAAAATTGTACCTTATATTTGCTAGAAACAGTAATTTCAACATACTAGGTGGACTTTTGGCAGTGTGCTCTTCCCATCATACTATTTGTAATCTAAATATTCATTTTGTGTAATTTTCCATGTCGGGTTGCCTTTGATTTTCCTAGATTGTTGTTGTTATTGTTGTTAGTAGAGGAAAATACACAGTGTCATTAATTCTGCTGCAAATCTCTCATGGGGTGGACCTTGTTAGGAGTACAGAATGATCTGATTCAACTTCATCCTGTTCTGTACAGTTTTCAATGTCTTGGGTGGATCCTACAGCAGAACATGGACTAATAATAACAAGAGTTCACATTTTTATAGAGTCTTTGTTCTTGGTCTGGTCAAGGGTGCTCATTCCAGAATATATCTGAGTTTCTGATCATCTCTTAATTTTTCCTCTCTCTATTTTGCCTCCCTGATCTTCATATTCCTTAAATGAAAATGGATATGTCTACAACCTTAAACTCTCCCCAGACTGAAGTGTGTCCTTTGGGACAAGGCAGGTTCAGGTAGGCAGTACCTTTGAAGCTGGCCTAGGAGATAGAAGATCTTCAGCATGCTGCTTACACAATATTATTTATTTGCTCTGGGATAACTTTTAAGTCTGCTATGATTGCAACAAGGTAACTGTAATGCTACTGCAAAATAAAGTAAAAACCAGAAGAAATAACTTTGGATTCTAGTTTTGCTACTTTACTAGTATCAAGGCTTTGGGCAAGTCTTTGCTCCAGTTTCCAGAACAGTGAAATAAGGATATGAGTGTCAATCTATGCAAGCCCTTAAGTGGCTCAAACTAGATTCAGTAAGTGAGAGTGCATTGCAGGGGGCTGTATGTGACATCTTGTTATTAATAGTTCATATATCTGAATTCAATAGTTTTAACACAATCAGCTTGATTACTCAACATAGATAGTGAGAAAACTCAGAGATCACAGAATATCTATAGATTCATTATAGAGATAAGGAAATTGAAGATCCCACAGTAAAGTGATTTACTCAAGGTCATTACAGAGCAAGAAGCCAGAGCTCTCAGCTTGGAGGAGGAAATTCTCTGCTTCACAGATGGCAGCTTCCAGAGACACAGCTGGCTCCCATTTGTAACATTTGTTTAATAAGGGCTTCCACTACCCTCACTGGACACTTACTCTTTGCCAGAAACAGTAAATTTCCTAATGTCACCCAGATAGTAAGAGTCAAATCCAGGGATGTAAACTCAAATCTGTCTGGCTCCAGAGCCTGAGCTCTTAACCACTGTGGTACTTAGTTAACCGCACACACACTCAGCCTCCCAGGAGAAAAGGCACAGGATGGGGCAAGGAGCCCTGCCAGGATGAAATATGCTGAGACTTGTTAGGTTTTATGCCTGGAAAGCCAAATCAGTCGCTACCTGGCTCAAAGTTGTACATTTTGAAATACATGGAAACTGACAAGCAGTTAAGGCTTTAGGGAGCTCTTTAAAACAGAAAGGGAGAGATGCAGCTTCCAGTTACAGTTAGAATTGAATAGACAATGTAAAATTCTAAATACCAAGATTTAGTTAATTGTATCACACAAAATAGAAAAAAGTTGATTTTTTTGTCCTTATCATTTTTTTTTAAAGGAACACCTGCATTTGAATGGTATTTGAATTTTAAATTACCAGGGTACTTTTAACAAAACTGATACTTTAATAAAAGGGCTTATTTACTTCCAATGAGTAAGAAAATTACTGCCAACAGAATTACAGAATCCAGAAATAGAAATTTATTTAACAAAAGGATATCTTAAAGAGGGAAATGAGAAAGTAGATTTTAGTTCACTTTGTGTTGATGGAGGAGAATCTGAGCTTGAAATTTGAATGGGCACTGAACACCCTGCCCTCTTTAATGCTCATAGCACTAAATTACGTGTCTGCATGCCCGTGCACGTTTCTCCAGGCCTCACCTCTATTCTGGAATGTGTGCATATTAATAAAGAGTTTTTCTTTAGCACTGAATATGATAATATAGAAATATAGCACCATTTTAAGAGATAGCATACCAAACTCAGGCATTTCTTCTTCTGATACTTAGAACTGAAAAATTATTTATATTTTGTGAGAGCAGTAAAAGACCCTACACTGATTACTGACCAACTTCCTTAAGATTTTAAGTTGATTGACAGTCACAAAAATAGTACTGAGGAGCCCAGGGGTCCGTAAGCCCCTCAAGGACAAAGGCAATATCTTTGTGATCTTTGTTTTCCTAGCCCAATTCTTGGTATAGCAGATATCCAATAAAATGCTCCTTTTATTGAAATAAAATTTAATTCATGAATATATAATCCTCTTGGAAATTCTATTCTAAAAAATGTTCAGTGATTTTTCATGTTTCAAAATATAAAATCTGATGAGTTAAAAACTGATTAAAATTGAGAACAAAGCACATCTATTTTGGTTCTTTCAATCTCTAGAAGGCTTGTTTGTAAATGACCCTCCAGAAGAGAAAAGGTATAAAAAAAAAACCTCTGTAATTCCAAATATAGGACCATGAAGAGTGTAATTCATATTTTCCCTTTAAAAATAGTATTGCCTGGCGCGGTCGCTTATGCCTGTAATCCCAGCAGTTTGGGAGACTGAGGCGGGTGGATCATGAGGTCAGGAGATCGAGACCATCCTGGCTAACACCAAAAATACAAAAAAAAAAAAAAAAAAAAAAAAAAATAGCCCGGCGTGGCAGCGGGCGCCTGTAGTCCCAGCTACTCGGGAGGCTGAGGCAGGAGAAGGGTGTGAACCCGGAAGGCGGAGCTTGCAGTGAGCCGAGATTGGGCCACTGCACTCCAGCCTGGGTGACAGAGCGGGACTTCATCTCAAAAAAAAAAAAAAGTATTATATTTATTTTCTTCAAGCTTTGATATAACAGTGAATACTGAACTTCATACAAGAAAAATAGGGATTTATTCATACTTTAGGAATAAATTAGTGAAATATGACTTTTATTTCTTCTGTTAAACAATATAAAATAACTGGATAAAAATATCTCCCACATTCAATTACTCTACAAAAAATATTTGTTATCTCTGGTACTTAAAGAAGGGGCATGCATTAAACTTGAGAGTATGAATAAATATATTACCACTTCATTTGGGTATGTCATTTAACTCACATATTAAAATAGATATGATGAGACTTAAAATGGCTACAATTATTATGGTTATTAAAAACTACATAAACAATACAGCCTTTAGCTATTATATTTGACTTTGAAATGTTTAACAATTGGCTTTAGTTTCAATAGACAAAACTAATTCTGTCAGTTTTTATTATAATTGCATACATTGGACCTCAAAGTAAACATTTAATCATTTAAGAGTTGTTAACAAGTTTTCATATTTTCCTTTGTATATTTCTAACTTTAGTGCAAAGAAGAAAACAGTTCTCAATGAAACAAAATCAAAATTTTTTTCATGAATAGACATTTCTGTGTTAAGGAAACTATAATATTTCAACAAACATATCTGTTGAGTTTATTTATTCTTACCTATTAACTGTTGGTCAGTTTGAAAAAAAGGCATTAAAATAAGATTACGAATTGAAATAGGAGGAAAGGGAAAAGGAGATATACCAATGATAAAGATAAATACAATTACAAAACCTGGTTAATTACAAAACCTGGCCCAGGATTTCTGACAGCCAAAGAAAATATTTTTGTTATTTTGGGATAAAGCTCTCATGCAGCATTTATATAGGGAACATCATATTCTAACAACACTTTCTATGTGTTAATACATGTAGGAATACTCTGTAAATTATGAAAGCACGACACAGAGATGAAAAGATAATTAACTATTATGCATATATTACTGGATTGAGACTAAAGGTACAATTCTGACTTTCAGCTCCCTGTTTTATCAACAAAGTCTTATGCATAAATAACATAACATATTTATCTGAGATTGGGCAGCTTCTCTGAAATACAAAGTCTGAAATAAGACTTTCATTAAAATTGAAATGCAACAACCCTGATCTTGTTATATAAAACCACAAACACATACAGTCTAAGAAGACATAAAATAAACACTTCCTTTAGGTTGTAATGTGCAAAGGTGAAATGCATAGAAAGATATTAATGACCTTTGAAGTGTAATTTTCAGTTTTAAATAAAGCTTTTCAAGTGGTACTTATAGTAGAATAAAACATACTTAAAATAAGCATTTATAAATGTTTTCATTTTCCAAATAGTTTACAAAAATTTTAGACAAACTCCAACCATTATGGCCCACTTTAACATGCCTGTCTGCTTTTTATATAAGCACACAGGTATTTATTAAGCATGTAAACCTCCTTTCCATTTATTACTATCCAGCAGGATTCCAAAACCTAGATTATTATTCAGAGAGATATAAAGCTAAGTGAACCTTCCTTTAGCATCATTCTACCCATTGATTTTGGTACTAACCCCATCAGGTAACCATGTGAAGAATAAGTCTTCTTAGTAGGACAAACTCACCTTCCATCTGTTCCATTTAAAATGGACTACCAGCCCCTTTGAGTTGAAGTCTTTCCCCTACTCAAGTTCCTTTTAGGATTCTCCTGAGGAGGGAAGGCCTGAAGGTTTCCTTCACTCTTTTATTCAGTGCACACATATTGGTGGAGAGTCTCCTGTGTTCTGGGCTATGCTTTCAGGAGACAAAGGGTAAGACGTGGTCCTTTAAGGGCACGGTGGCTCACATCTACAATCCCAGCACTTTGGGAGGCCAAGGCAGGCGGATCACAAGGTCAGGAGTTCAAGACCAGCCTGGCCAACATGGTGAAACCCCCGTCTCTTCTAAAAATATAAAAAATTAGCCAGGCGTGGTGGCATACACCTGTAGTCCCAGCTATTCAGGAGGCTGGGGCAGGAGAATCACTTGAACCCAGGTGGCGGAGGTTGCAGTGAGCCAAGATCATGCCACTGCAGTCCAGCCTGGGTGACAGAGCGAGACTCTTGTCTCAAAAAAAAAAAAAAAAAAAAAAAAGAAAAAGAAAAAGAAAAAAAGAATAAACCCTTCCAACTCTGCATTGTGTAAACGAATAACTGAAACAAAATGTCATGGGGCCTTGCCCTACCTAACAGAACCTACTGGGGGCCAAGAAAGGGAAGCACTACTTCTATCTCTGCAATGAGAGAAGTCTTCCTGAGGGGATAATACCTATGCTTAGGCACTTAAAATGATCGGCTGGGTGGTGAAGGGAGGGGGAGATTCCCAAACGGGGAAATTGAGCACAATCTTGGAAACATGGGCAATTTTGAAACAGCTCTGCATAACCAGAAGATTGGAAAACAGCAGTTTTCTCCTGTTATGTAAAAAGATTTATAGCAGCCAGGCATGGGTGGCTCACACTTGTAATTCCAGCACTTTGGGAGGCCGAGGTGGGTGGATCACCTGAGGTCAGGAGTTTGAGACCAGCCTGGCCAACATGGTGAAATCTTGTCTCTACTAAAAATACAAAAATTAGCTGGGAGTGGTGGCGGGCACCTGCAATCCCAGCTACTCTGGAGGCTGAGGCAGGAGAATCGCTTGAACCCTAGAGATGGAGGTTGCAGTGAGCCAAGATCGCATCACTACACTCCAGCCTGGGCGACAAGAGCAAGACCCCTTCTCCAAGAAAAAAAGAAAAAAAAAAAAAAAGAAAAAAAAAGAGAAAGATTTATAGCACCTGTGATTATTATTTTGCTAATCACTGGCTACAGTGAGGATAGCTTAGTACCATATGTGAAGACCACCAAGCTTGGTGGTGCTCTTAAGTGGTTTTGCCCAACATGAGCTTATTTCTTGGTTATGTGGATTCTGTTGTAGGTCCTGGGATTCTCCAGGGCAGCTGTGCTCTGGGTGATAGTTTAGCATTCCAAGAACCTTCAGTCTTGTGTCACCTTCATTTTAATACATGCTTTCTTGATTGTAGCAGCAAAGGAAGGGAACATAGAGACTCAAACACTGGCTTAAGTAATTTCACCAGGAAATAAAGCATTTCATGTCTGTTCACATTTCCACTTATCAAAGTCACAGGGTCATACCTCATTGCCATGGGGTGGAGCATATATTTCTCCCTAGGACCAGAAGGAGGACAGCAAAAAGTGGTGAGCACTGAAAATGCCTTCAGCGGTTATGAAATGTTATGAAAATGTTTTATGACTAAGATGAGGCCTAATCTTACTAGTATTAGGGTCCATAATATTACTAGTATGTCATACATTCAGGCTGAAACTAATTAAATATTTAATCTTGTCTTGTGATTGAAAGTTATGGACTTTCAAGTAGTTTCACTGTTACTCAATATTTGCATCATTGTCTGTGCAAGCAACTGTAAAAGCTTGCACAGCTCCGTGTTCAGAAGCATAAATGATTCATGAAATTGTTTAACTAGAGTTATTGTTTAAAGACTAAAATCCAGAGGTATTTAAATAAATTGCTTTACTCTTAGTTAAAATCTCTAAAAGCAACTTTTTCTAATAGGGTTCCAGTATTGCAATCCAAATGAGTCATATGTTTTTCTTGTCATATTTAAGATGCACTGAAAGGACTACGTGATGCAGTGAAAGAAATACCAATGCCTGCGTATGACAGACAAATGGCACATTGCTAGGCATTTAGTTCAGCAATCTTTCTTGTTGCTGAAATGGATAAACAACTAAAGGAGCATTAAAACCAATTTAATTTTAATACCTGCCAAATGTTATTCTATCAGTGGCTAACACAGGTTTATTACTTGATGTTAGTACTACAACAGAAGTCCCCTGCAGGATGTTCCTTCATGTAAGATCTCTCCATCAGTTTAATCCAAATATGTTTTTAAAACTGTAATTTTAAGTTGATTTCTTAATGTCACATGGTTTTCTGAAAATACATTTTTGGACCCATCAGAATGGCTGGCATCTTAAAACAATTGGCACTTATGAAAATATAAAATACGTAAATAATTAGAGTGGTGCAAAAGTAATTGCAGTTTTGTCATTACTTTAAAAAAAAAAAAAAAAAATGGCAAAAACCGCAGTTACTTTTGCACCAGCCTAGTACCTGTCTGTCAGGTGTAAAGAATCATGCAAAAGGCATGCACGTGGATACTAAAACGTTCAAACAAGCACACATCTGTGTCTGATTCCTTTACCCTTGTAAAACTTCCAATAAATGAATACAATCTATCAGTTAATTCTTAGTTTATAGACTGTCATCAGACATTCTGTTGTCCAGTTCTCATGTCAGAGTTGTTATAGGCTTTTACAAAAAAATGCCTCTGAAGACAGGGCAAGCTTAAACCTGCCATCAATTAGAAAGATCTGTGTCACAGGTGCACTTTTAAAAGAATGGCAATCTTAGATGTCAAGTTAAAAACACAAATTAAAACAAACAACAACCCTGGACGTCGAGGGTCAGACTCCAGGGAGGGCAAGCTGCAGGTCCCACTCTGCGAGTTTCTGTCCTCATTCCGCGGAGGCCCCAGTCCTCCCCGCGGATCCTGGCAAGGCAGGTAACCTCCCTTCCCCCCGACCTGTCCGGCTCGGGCGCAGCAGCCTTCCCCAAGCGCAGCCCTAGCGGTGGGAATGGGAACACCTCGTCTGGGAGCTTCCTTTCGGTTCAGCTTCCCCAGCCGGACCCCAAAGACCCGAAGCCCTGGGGGAAGGAAATTCCAACTCGCTCCCGGCCCACCCCCGCCCCGTTCCTCTCTCCGGCTCGCTGCTTCCCTCGCTCCGATGCCGCCGAGCTCGTCCCCACTTCTGGGCGGCAGTGCTGCAGAGGCGGCAGCGAGCTCCCGGACTCCGGGCAGGGAAATGGGGCAGGGTGAGTGAGAGAGCAGGCTCCAGCGAGGCCCCCAGCGCCCAGCGAACGCCCGCACCCCGCCCGCGGGACAGGGGAGGCGCTGAGTCGGCCCTGCCCGCGCTGGGCTGAGCCTCGCAGGGGTTGCCGCTTCTCCATTCAAGTCCTGGCTTGAGAGCCGAGCGGCAAGAGCGCGGGCCGGGGGAGGGAAGAGTAGGAGAGGAAGTCGCGAGGGAGAACAGGCGAGCTACTGTCTCCTTTGGGAAAGAACGTAGGAGCCTTGGGTGGGAAAAGAGAGATCAGCCCTTCCAACTTCTCTTCGGGAAAAGTTTTCCCAGGGCGTTTTGTTTGTGCAAACTCGGCCGGAGGAGCCTGGGAGTGCGCTGCCGGCGTGGCGGCGGTGCTAGTGCGCCCGGCCCCGCTCCTCTCCCTCCCCGAGAGGCGCCAAATGGCTACCCAGTAAACCCCACGGGGCGGGGGCTGCAGCGCCGCCGCCTCCTCTGCGGTGCTCTGGGCGCCCGCTAGACTTTGCAGCGACGGCGGCGGCGCCCGCGGGCTGGGAGCCGGGGCCCGCAGGTGGAAGCGCACCCGGGAGGCGGGCCGGCCCGGGCTGGGGCAGCTCGGGCGGGCTCTTGACGCTCAGCCAGCTTCGCTCCGGCCTCGGGAAGGCGCGCGTCCCGCCCTGACCCGCCGGTCTCTCCCACCCCAGCAGTGACGCGCCGCCTGGGAGCTGGAGCCCGCGCAGCGCCCCGCAGGGCGATGGACGGCCGAACCCCGCGTCCGCAGGACGCCCCAGTCGGGTAAGCCCAAAGCGCCGCGCCGCCCCTCACCGGGGAGGGCGAGGACGGCGAGGATAGCGAGGCCTCGGCCGTTTCACCTGGCTGGCAACTCGCTGCCCTGCCGGCGGCCTGACTCACTGGCTGTCCTCCACGCGGCAGGGGAGGCTGCTTCCTCCCGGCCTTCTCGGAGGCCGCCCGGGCGGAGGGCTCGGGTCGTTCTTGGTTGCCTTCCTACCGGGGCTGCCCTGGGTTGCTCAAGGCCAGCTGAATGCCAGGAATTGGGTGAGGAGTCCGAGAGCAAAAATTGTAACAAAGGGGCCCTTGTTTGGGCTCTGGGGGAGTGGTGGACGATACCTGTAAGTGAGCTCCTGGGGAGGGAGGGCAAAAGTTTCCTTGGCCATGGGCTGAGACCCAGGCAGGTGAGCAATGTCAAGGTGACTGTAAGGAGTGGGCTTTCTGCAGGCGGATGGAGGGGGACAGGAGGGTGTGCCAGCTGTCAGCCCGCATGACAGTTCCGGGAGCGAGCGGGGTGCGCGCCTCTGATTGGGGGTGTGTGTGCCTGTGGCCAATTGCTGGTGCCAAAACCCAGGGCAAATCAGATTGCAAACAACTCTACTTCTCTTTTTATCCTCACATGTTTGAGAAGAGAGGAAGGGGCTGTCACATGGTGAGTTAATGTTAAATGAGGCATGTCTTCCTGCCAGATATGCTAATAGTCACCTTGCTAAGCGTTTGAGTAAACAGTAATGAGAACAGGTAGTTCTGCAAGAGATGAAGAAAACCCGAAATTAACCTTGGTCTTGGTAAATAGTTCAGGAGTAACCTGGATGCTAGTTGAGCTTCTGAAGTGGGAAACTCATTTGATGTAGTACAACTTTTTCTCCCCCCAGCGTAAGTGTTCCTCCAACAGTTTATTTTCTTAGTTAATCTGAACGCAGAAATGCCCTAACGAGAATATGAGCATTCCAGAAATAGAAACGTTAAGGAAAAATGGACGTTGTCACTAATGAATGAGACTTGTACTATTTTCCTGATTTAAGAGTGTAGAAGTCATTTTTCCCTGGAACATGACAGGCGTTTCCTTAGAAGCAAGTCACAGCATGTTTATTCATCAGAGACCATGCGAACATTGGCAGTTGTCTAGAGGAAACATGGAAAAGTCTCAAAGCAACATGACTAATCTAAAAGATATTTAGTATAATTTTTACATAGAGGAAACGTAGTATGTGAATTATTTCATTTTGCTCCAATTAACTTTCTCCTCTCTGCAAATATTCCTCTCGCTGTTGACTTTCATTTCTTTCCCCAGGTTTTTCATTGTTTAAATATTATGATATATCCTTACATATATTGTCACATTAGGGTGGGTAAAGAAATATATTGGTAGAAAGATATTGAGCATACAAGCAAGGTTCCTAAGTGGAGCTGCAGAATTATGTGAATTGACAATGAGACAGCTGTCAGGATACTGAAATGTATTCAGGGATTGCAAAATAAAATAGAATTAAATCGGATTTGGAAATGGATTAGGTTAAGGTACTTTAAAAAACAAGAAAGAAAAACATACCTGCTTTCACAAAATACACCCATGGGTGTTCAGAAGTCACTAGGGACTTTAAGTAAATGGGTGAGGTCACGTGGCTCTGTGTTGAAGAAACAGAAAAACACTTTTTGCTGGCAAGCATAACTGTAGTAAGAACCTTCAGACTTTACTCTTGGTATTTTATTTTAATGTAGAGATGAGGTCTTGCTATGTTGCCTAGGCTGATCTCAAACCCCTGGCTTCAAGCAATCCTCTGACCTTGGCTTTCCAAAATGTTGGGATTACCAGCGTGAGCCAGTGCGCCCAGCCACTTTTGAGAATTTAAAGGTTAAACTGATAAGTTATTTGCTTAAAAGGAAGTACAAAAGAGCTTTATCTAATTTGTCAAACATTTTAAAGGACTTTTGCCCTCCCCTTTTCAAATTTAAGTAGGGAAAATGTGTCAACACCTTATCTAAAATAACACAGTAGTTCTATCATTTTACCTGACATTATTCTATTCAGAGAAGTGATCACTACCTGAAAAATATCAACATTAAAAAATTACCTCTCTACTTCATTTGTCTTCTTTCACTTGTCTAACTTGTCCTTTGGCATATGCCAGTCATATAAGATTTGTTGAATATTTTTTATTCAGTATTGCCTCTGTTCTTTCTCAAAAACCCAGAATATAAAAGGTTTAAATTGGGGGAAAAATATCTAGACAAAGGTATTTTGGAGGTGGCAGACAGCAATCTTAATATGTTATAATTGTTAGGTTTTGGAGGAAAATTTCTTGCTATAAAACTGACTAATTATATCATAACTCATTACTTTAATAGACAATGAAGCCCACTTTAGTCTTTATCCTTCGATGTTACTGTTGGAAAGAATTCCTCTGTAATTTTCCAAGTTTTACATTGTTGTAACATGTCATTTTAACATAGCACCAAGTTTTGTTCTCCACATTTTTTAAATGAGACTCTGAAGCTCAGAAACACTGAGTAAATGTATTGAAGTCCCAGCAAATTAGTAGTAAAACCAGAAGAAAAACTCTTAAGTGCCTAGTTCATTTTGTTAATTGCTTTTAATCTTTTCTTGACCATGGTATGATATAACAATCTACATTTTAACAGATAACTTATATTTAACCATTAACTCTGTAATATTTTAATACATTTCAGGAAAAATGTAGTTGATATCCTTATCTTCACTTTTATTAATTCTGTGATAAATTAGCCCATTCGGGGAATGATTGATTATTTTAGGAAAATAAAATAGTTTTATGGCCTCTCAGCTGCTGCTTTTTCTTTGAAACATTCTAAACAATAATTGTAACATCAAAAGGGATAGTTTGAAGTTTTTTTGGTGCCTTCACACATTTAACTCGCGTTTAGCATTCTACGACATTGTGAGTTATGTGGGTTGGGTGTCAGTTTCTTTTCAGTGGAAGCCATGGTGCAAAGAAATAGTGCCTGCCTGTGTGTGCTGGTGAAATCCCTGCCTTGAAAGGGTCTGATCCTGTGGTCATCTTGAATGTCTTTCATTTTGGCCTTCATTGTACTGCTTTAATCCCTTACCATTCTAGATTAGATCCCTTTCTTTTGAGACAGGGTGGAGTCTTGCTATGTTGCCCAGGCTGACCTTGACCTCTTGGACCCAAGTGATCCTCCCACCTCAGCCTCCTGAGTAGCTGGGACTACAGTCACCAGCCACTGTGCCTGGCTTTAGATCCCTTTCTTAATATCATGCAGAAGTATCCACTTTATATTTGTTGTTCTGTATCTTTTGGGCTTCTTTTTGGCATTTGTTTTGAGGCTAAAAGTTTAGATGTCAAAAGACATTGAGTCACAACGATTTCGGTTTTCCTTTGAGAAAAAAGTTTGCATGCAACTTTATATATATTCAAATGTAATATGTACATTCTTATATATTTACATATTTTATGTATACCATACGTATACATACATAGATACTCCTATCTAATTCATGTGTGTGTTTTCATATGTATGTGAAAGTTGACTGGCTTCACTTGCATAGTGATCTAGGTGAAAATGATAAATCATTTTATATTTGTTTCTACGAAGTGGAAATCCTAGGTTGGTTTGCGTTTTTTTGTAGAGAGCAGCACTGTTGGAGACCCTTGTTGGAAAATTGAAATTCTGCATTGGAAAAGAGAGTGATAGCCAAAAGTGATTTCCTTCTCTAACGTGGATATCCAGTTAGTAAAGTTATTTAAATTTCCTATATTAGTACTTAGTAAAGTGACATTAATCTCTTAGAAAAAGCAACATGATTGCTGACATCAACTTGGGTGCTTATCTTTGAAACTAGTGCTTACGTTCTTTACTTACCCAGATATACTTTACAAAAAAAAAAAAATCCTTCGAAATTTAAATGTCAAAAGCTTAATTGACCTTGCTCTGAGGGATCTTAATATTTTGATTCTGAAGCACATTTTCAGGAATGTACAGGGGGTACAAAAGCTCTCTTTATCATTTTGCAGCTTTGGAGCTATGGGGTTAATTGAAGGCATATGAAAAATTAAAGAATGATTTAACAGCTGCTTTCTTAAGCTTTTTTTGGAGAATGTTATTGGTTCTAAAGTTTCACTGATTGTGTGAACTGAGTTCTTGAATACTTAGAAGTTAAGTGACTTTTCTGAGGTTTCAACATGAGAGTCATCTGGGGTGCTTTCACACTAATTCTTGGGCTCTCACACCCCCGCCCATTCTGATTTTAATTCTCCTGGTCTGGGACCAGGGGATGGCTTGTTTTAAAATGCTGCTCAGGTGATTGTAGTGTGTGACCAGATTTGAGAATCATTGATTAAGTAGGTATCAACAGCTAACATGGAGCTGATGCCAAAAAGAAGGAACTCAAGATTGTAACTTTAGCATTATTTTGCCTTTTGAAAGATTCCATGTAGGTGCTTTACAGTATTATTTTAAAGCTTTTGCTACTTCTTTTGAATAAGTATATTAACTTCATTTTACAGTGAATGAAACTGAGGATCAGAGAGCTTAATTAACACATTGAAGGTCATACAACTCTAAGGAATGGAAGAGTATTAGAAACAAGCTCTGATTCCAAACCTATGCTTTTCATAGGGCTATGTTTTCTACCATGGATTATACTGAATGGCTAAAAATGATTGTTATTTAAAGTGGCCTTATAAAAGCATTATTTTGATTCTTTTTAAAATCGATGTTTATATTTTATATTGTTAAAACTTAAAATGTTTCCATGCATATAACATGTCTAGCATTTAAAAGAGAGCTTAATTATTGGGTTAGTCTTCAAAAGAGTAATGCGTGTCACGTACTTCCTGTGTTGGTATTGATGTAATTGTAACTCATAGTAAACTGGCAGTTATTCTTTCGTCATATGACAAAGTCTATAGCTTATGTGTTTTGATATTATCAGCTATTAAATGTATAATAATATTTCAAAGCTAGATTTTGATGTACTGAATAGAGAAAAATGAAATTATTTGTTAAAACAGCACAATACTTGTCCTTCAAAATCAGATTATCTCTACATGAATTAGAGGATATTGAATAACAATGTTATGACCTTATATTTTTGGTTTATATTTAACCATTAACTGTAATATTTTAATACATTTCAGGAAAAATGTAGTTGATATCCTTATCCTCACTTTTATTAATTCTATGATAAATTAGCCCATTCGGGGAATGATTGATTATTTTAGGAAAATAAAATAGTTTTATGGCCTCTCAGCTGCTGCTTTTTCTTTGAAACATTCTAAATAATAATTGTAACATCAAAAGGGATAGTTTGAAGGTTTTTTGGTGCCTTCACACATTTAACTCACGTTTAGTGTTCTACGACATTGTGAGTTATATGGGTTGGGTGTCACTGAAATGCCAGATGTGTTAATATAATAATAAATGCCAAACTTCATGTTATTAAGACAACTACTTTTAATTAATCAGTCAAAAACTCCTGAACCCTTACTTTATATAAAACACATTTTTCTAGGCACTGGGAAATAGGCTTCTAATCTTAAGAGCTTCACTACAGAAATTATATGTATCTGTAGGAATAAAAGGAACATGATGTTAGTGTATAAATGATACTTTGTTAATAGCTTAAAACATTATGTCTATGCTTAGAATTTAAAATGCAACAGCCTAACTTATGGGTCAGCAAACTATGGTCTAGCCAACTAAGTCCTGAAAGTCAAAACAGCCCTCCACCTGCTTTTTTTCCCCCCTTTTCTCCTTTTTTTTTTTTTTTTTATTGTGGTAAAATATGCATAGCATAAAATTTACCATCTTAACCATTTTTAACTGCATGGTCATTGGTGTTAAGCACATTCATATTGTTGAACCATCACCACCATCCATCATTATAACTCCTTCCATCTGGCAAAAACTGAAACTCTATACCCATTAAACAGTAACTTCCCCATTCCACTTTCTCCAGCCCCCCAACAACCACCATTCTTCTTTGTCTCTATGGTTTTGACTACTCTAGGTACCTCTTACAAGTGAGATCAAAGTCTGTCTTTTTTTGACTGGCTTATTTCACGTAATGTCATACGTGTTGCAATATGTATCAGTACTTTATTTCTTTTTAGAGCTGAATAATATTTCATTGTATGTATAGACCACATTTTGCTTATCTATTCATCCGTAAGTGGATATTTGGGTTGCGTTCACATTTTAGTTATTGTGAATAGTGCTGTTGCTATGCATATGGGTGTACAAATACCTCTTGAAGACCCTGCTTTCAGTTCTTTTGGGTATGTTGTTAGAAAGGCTGGATCATATAGCAGTTTTATTTATTTATTTTGAAGAACTGCCATACTGTTTTTTGTTTGTTTGTTTGTTTTTTACAGTGGTTGTACCATTTTACATTCTCACCAAAAGTACATGAGGTTCCAATTTCTCTTCACCAACTTTTATGTTATAGAGCCCCCCACCCCACTTCCCCGTAGCTGCTATCCTAATGGGTATGTGGTAGTATCCATTGCATGTTTGATTCCTGTTTCCCTAACGTGTAGTTATTTGGAGTACCTTTTCATTGGCCATTTGTAAATCATCTTTGGAGAAATGTCTGTTCAAGTCCTTTGTTTTTCAATCTGTTTGTTTTAATTCTGTATATATTCTGGATGTTAATCTGTTATCCTCCACCTGTATTTATAGAGTTTTACTGGCAAACAGCCACCCATGCTCATTTGCATATTATCCTCCAACCGCTTTCACATTATAGTTGAGTAGTCCAGATAAAGACCATATGGCCTGCAAAGCTAAAAATATTTGCCCTCTGGCTCTATACAGACAAAGTTTGCTGACCCACTGGCCTAATTTATAAGATCAGTAAATGAACTAGTCATTGTTTAATTAAAAATTTATTGTATACAGGAGACTTCTAAGTATGAACTGAAAGGTCGGTTAAAACAAAATTATTCATTATCTGTATGGAGTGAAATATATCTTATACTAGGGGATTTTGCAGAATGGAGATTGGTGATTGATTCCTTTTTCAAGTAAAGACTAGACTTGGCTGTTGGCAAACATTTTAGACTTCTAACGTTTATAAGATATTAGAATATATTTTAAAGAGAATTCCAGACTTCTGTGCCAGAGAAACTTTAGAAAAAATGACTGATATAGTTAAGAAGATATTTAGAAACAAATGTGCATAGGAGGAAATGGACCGAAGGTGGAAGGAGTTCCTACCTAGTTTTTTGAGTCTAAAAGTCAAAATGTCTTTATAATTTCCAGCAAGTATTTTTATTGTTGTTCAAGATACTTCATATACTCAAGCTTTTGGTGTTCTAACATTAGTATGATAGTTGTTATGAGATTTTTTTTATGACTTTGCTTTGCTAAAATTTTCCCCCCATCTGCTACAGTAAAAACAAACTAAAAGTATGAGAGAAAGAAGTTTCCCATGACTATTTATAAAAGGCCAAACGTCTTCAGTTTTGCATACAAACTTCATATCTGAGGAATGAATCCTTTGGAAAAGATTCTCAAAGATTGGCTAGTCTTTAGAAAAATGGTAGAGTGAGTATGAGTAATTTATTTCATATAATTTAAGTTCACTGTGCTGTTTATAAATTTAAATATTTTAAAACTGTTGACTTTAGATATAAGAAATCTGTGGAGTTGAATTTTGGAGCATTTTGACAAAGTGCTTTAATTGGAATTGTCATCTCAGTATGAAGGCAGCAAAGAATGTAAAGGCAGGAGATATGGCCTGTTAAGCTCAACTCATAGAAAGTTGAAAACTTAGTTCTATTTGTAGCTTGTAGCTATTTATTTATTTATTTATTTTTGAGACAGGGTCTTGCTTTGTGGCCCAGGCTGGAGTGCAGTGGCACAATCTCAGCTCATTGCAGCCTCTGCCTTCTGGGCTGCAGTGATCCTCTCACCTCAGCCTCCCGAGTAGCTGGGATTACAGGCATGTACCACCATGCCCAGCTAATTTTTGTACTTTTTGCAGAGATGTTGTCCAGGCTGGTCTCAACCTCCTGGCCTCAAGAGATCCTCTCACCTCAGCCTCCTAAAGTGCTGGGATTACAGACATGATCCTCCGTTCCGGGTTTGTAGTGTGTGTGTGTGTGTGTGTGTGTGTGTGTGTGTGTGTGTGTGTGTGTGTTTGAGATGGAGTTTCACTCTTGTTGCCCAGGCTAGAGTGCAATGGTGAGATCTCGGCTCACCACAACCTCCGTCTCCTGGTTTCAAGCAATTCTCCTACCTCAGCCTCCCAAGTTGCTGGGATTACAAGCACGCACCACCATACCCGGCTAATTTTGTAGTTTTAGTAGCGACGAGGTTTCTCCTTGTTGGTCAGGCTGGTCTGAAACTCCTGTCCTCAGGTGATCCGCCCGCCTCGGCAAAAGTGCTGGGATTACAGGTGTGAGCCACCGTGCCTGGCCATTTGTTGGGCCATTTGTAGTTTTCAATTCCTCAATTGAAATCAGAGCTATATAAACAATTATTATTTGTAATATAAACAATTATTTTTTAAAAATATGGTTTAATAGGACAGAGGTTTTCTTTTGTAATGACCTCAGACTTGTAGAAAATTCCTTTGGACATAAAGGTGTAAAAATACCATATATTTGAGAATAGCCAAAGTGTTTCAGAAGCAAGCCTCTGAAATGTGGTTGAATAAGAAGCTGAGTTATAGTAGTTTGGGTTCAAAATATGGTTGTACTTATAAAATCTGATGTTTTAAAATATGGTGTGTAGGTTGACTTTAAATAGGATTGAATGCTAAGGCATCGGAATATATCTTTAAAATAATATTAATCATTAGAAAAATTACATTGTTTCTCAGTGTGATTAATTTGAGGGATTAACACCAAGTAGTTGGTAGGCATTCTGGTGTATTTTTAAAGATTAAATATACCTTTTTACCTTATAGCCTAAAGTAAAGCTTTACATCATAGCTTCTGTAATTACAACAACATGTATTTGTAAGGAAGTAGAGTTAAGATGCTCAAATCTAGGTGAGGCATTTATCTACAGTCCTTGAGGATTCCAGCTCTCAAATCTGCCTTCATGCACATGCACACATACTATTTCTGGAGAAATGGAAGTGAGGAAGTATTAGATGATCCCAAGGGGAGTAGCGGGGGCTGAAGCCAAAGTTTTAATAGCTACCACAGTTGTGTATTGATTGAGATGTGCTGGAAAAACAGGAAATTGAGCTGCTAAACGGGAAAATGACTACTATCCTACCATTCCCAGACCTGATTGGATGTGCCACAGTTTCTAGGCCAGTTAGCCATAATCAAGATAATTACAGGAGTCACTGAATTCATTTTCTCCTTTGTGCTAAGATGAATGCAAGTTACACACAAAATGGAAGCCTCCGAGGGTAGAGCAACTCTTTCTCTTTTTTTATGCCTGATAGTCACTTGCTGTATCACTGCTTTAATAGAATTAGGAGAGAGACAAGGTCACTGTCTTATAGGACAGTATCTGTATTTCCTGGTCTATGGCAGCTCCTATAATTCGTAGGTATCCGTGATTCAGTTATTGGTGGCATACTCCTGAGCAAACTGTCCTACCACACTGTGGGGGTGAGTTCTTCCTGTCTCTTGCTCCTACATAAGATGTGTTGTTCCCCATTTCCAGGTAGCAGCTAGATACTTTAACTTAAAGCAAAAAAAAAAATATTGTTTCTGTGCTTCAGGAGAGCAAAGCTGAAAGTGGTAGAAAAAAACATCAGCAGGTGAAAAGAATGTTTAAATTTTATTTATTTCTACTAGGTAACTTAAGTAAAATTTAAATGATCCCTACTAGGTAATTTAAATAAAATTTAAAATAAAATTTAATAACATTTTAAATGTTTAAATTTATTTTATTTTTATTATTATATTTTGAGACAGAGTCTCACTCTGTTGCCCAGGCTGGAGTGCAGTGTCTTGATCTCAGTTCACTGTAACCTCTGCCTCCCAGGTTCAAGTGATTCTTCTGTCTCAGCCTCCCCAGTAGCTGAGACTACAGGCATGCACCACCATGCCTGGCTAATTTTTGTATTTTTAATAGAGAAGGTGTTTCATCTGGTGGCCAGGCTGATCTCGAACTCTTGACCTTGGGTGATCCCCTTGCCTTGGCCTCCCAAAATGCTGGGATTACAGGCATGAGCCATTGTGCCCTGCCAAAAATAAAATAAAATTTTCAATGTTCGTGATCCTATGATATCAGTCTTTTCAGTTTCCTCTTTCTCTGAAAGTAGGTAAACTTTATTGTGATTATTATCTATGAACTTTGTTCCTCCCTTTAGGAAAGTGAGATTTGACTTTGATTGAATGAAAATATTTAATGCTAGTAATCTGAAAAGAGGAAATATACTCATTTTCCTCTCACATTTGAATTGGGATGAGTTTTATATCTAGAATCTATTCCACTTTCTAGTTCACTTCACTTTACCATACATCATTTTGAAATACAATCTGATCTGAAACAAACAATATTCAAGAGTAATTCACACCATAGGTTTGTGATTCTATGTAGAAATATGTAGGAAATTCACTCTTAGATGACGCTAAGAATATATAGTCCTCAAGTTTGTGCTGGTATACTTGCGAAACCTAGAAACATACTTCCAACACTAATTTAGTTATATGGTTATAAGTTGTATAATCTTAAATTTATTTAGGAGAATTTTTACAGCTTTCTAATCAAATTCAAGATTCATATATATATGTGGGGTGCAACACTTTGAGATTGGAGATTTTAATTTTTTGTGTATCATTTAGGACACTAAGGTTATGCATGTTTGAATTAGTGGCAGTTCTAAAAATTATCTGAGGATTTTGAATATTTACTATAATTTTTGATAACCCAAATCCATTTTTTTTTTGTTGACAGCAGTGGGGTATTTGAATGTCTTGGATTTGGGACATTCACAGTTTCCATATATTGCTATAAAGCGTAGGTAAGGTAGAGACCAAGTTTATGGCATCCCATGGATATTTGGAAGGGTTTGAACACAAAGGTACCACAAATACCAGTGGTATTAAAGGAATAGCTTTGGGGCACCAAGAAATACAGTTTAGGATGCAGGGAGTGAGTAGTACAGTGAAATGATTTAATTCCATGATCAGCATCTTTTACTTCTACTTTTACTGAGGAACTCATCTCAGCTTAGTTGCCACTCAGTGGCTGAACCATTGTGGATGGTTTTTTTGTTTTGTTTTGTTTTGTTTTTGAGACAAGAGTCTCGCGCTGTCGTCCAGGCTGGAGTGCAGTGGCCGGATCTCAGCTCACTGCAAGCTCCGCCTCCTGGGTTCACGCTATTCTCCTGCCTCAGCCTCCAGAGTAGCTGGGACTACAGGCGCCCACCACCTCGCCCGGCTAGTTTTTTTTGTATTTTTTAGTAGAGACGGGGTTTCACCATGTTAGCCAGGATGGTCTCGATCTGCTGACCTCGTGATCCGCCCGTCTCGGCCTCCCAAAGTGCTGGGATTACAGGCTTGAGCCACCGCGCCCGGCCAACATTGTGGATGGTTTTGTACTCGTTATCACCGTGGCCCTAGGACTCTCTTTTTTCAGAATGTGGATCTCTGTCTCGCCAGTATGGACCTATGTCAAACATTCTTATGGAAGTGGAAGGAGTGCAAGAAAAGGAGGAGACACTTTAGGATTTGAGAAGGGAGATGTTTTTATTCTTAAATCTTAGAGAACCAGCCAGCTTCTTAAATTTGACACTTCTAATTAAATAGTATTCATTGTTATATGCATCTGAAGCTCAATAATTGGCTATCTCAAGAAAAAAATTTTTTAAATATTTATATTCAAAATAAAATGGAAAAATCTGGGAGATTTGGGGTAATACCCCATTCATATACAATTTTATTTTCATTTATATTTAAATATATTATTTTCAGTTGTGTATATGATATATATTTCCTTCTTTTCCCTTTGCCCTGTGTGATCTGCTTATGTATTTACACTACTGCTTCATGGAAAAAAATTAAATTTCATGGAGTTCTCTTCAAGGAGAGAATTTTATTTTTTATTTTTTGCTTTGGTTAGCTAAGTAGATGCATGCTTTGCTAAATGGAAATGGAAAAATAATTGTGTTTTTATTTGGGGATGTGGATGAAGATGAAAGAAGAAAACAAGCAAAATATATTCAGTGGGTGGGAAAATAAAAGCAGAACAGTTTCTGATGGTAGAAGAAGAGGCAGCTGTGCTAATGCTGGGCTGTATTGCCACTAAACAAGCAGTTTGAAGGCTTTGATCGCTTGTATTCACTTTGTAACTCGGGTACTGTTTGTGGAACACTTCTGTGATCTTAGGTTATTATGAAGTGTTTTCTGCCAAAGACTATATATAACCCCTTCAAAAGTACTATATCTGATTGTGGGGGAAAATATTTCATCCAAAATTAAATGGATGGTTGTGCCAACGACAGTTCTTTACAGTGGGATTTGTAGGCCATGTTATTTATTCGTTATTTTTCTAATAGGCAACATATTCAAATGTCACAAAAAGCAAAAGAGAAAAATGCCAAAATGGTGAGACATCTCCTTCTAGCATCTTGGTTCCTGTCACCCATTTCTTTCCCAGAGGCAATCAGTGTTATGAGTTCTTTTGAATCCTGGTAACATTCTAAACTAGCACTGTCCAATGGAAATATAAGCCACAAATGCAATTTTAAATAGTTTAGGAGCACATTAAAAAATTAATGTAAATAACATATTACATGACACATGGTTATATGATTCTAAGTCTTTCAAAACAATAAAGTTGTCTTTAACAAAAAAAATTTTATACCAAGTCAGATTTGAAATGTAAATTAATTCCATTAAAATGTCAGTTTCTTAGACACATCTCAATTGCTCAAGAGCCTCATGTGCGTAGTGGCTACTGTACGGTTAGTGCATCTCCTTATATTCATGAGCCAGTGTGTGTACATATATAGTTTCTCCCTTTTTTATACACACTGAGTGCTGCTTCATACATTTCTTTTTTACTTAACAATCTACTTTGTAATTATTCCATTTTATTACATAAAGAGCTTTATTTTTTTCCTAGCTATGTATTATATCTTTGTAGGGATGAATTTTAATTTATATAACCAGTCTCCTATTGATGGATATTTAGGTTTATTCCTCTCACTCACCCTTTGCTACTGAGTTGTCATTTTAATAACCTTTATGCAGTTTACAATTTGTTGTGAAACCCTAAAAGGAAAAGGCCATATTCTTTATTGCTTTCTTTTGTATAATTTGCAGGGTTTAATATCATTTCCACATATACCTAGAAATAATGATCAGTTATTGTATAGGTGATATTTGAGTTTGTGTGAACTCAAGCAAAAAGTCAGTGTTGAAGATGGAGACAAATTACTTGTCCATTGGAACGATAGGAGCTCAGTTATGCAAAGTATTGAACCGAGTATTTAATATTCATTTTTATAGCCATTGAGCAATGAATTGTTATTAAGACACCATTAAATGCCACACCGTTAACATTACTGTTTTATACCTCTCAGCACTCTATTATAAAATTCTGTTCTTGGTTTGAGCTTCTCATTTAGGATTATTCCCTGCCATAGTATTTTTGAAAGAAATATGCATTTCATTAACAGTACTATATAAGTGAAAATTCTGAATAACATTTTCATTTTATATCTAGAAAAAACAAAAACTTTGTCCATCATGGGTAAGGTTGTTTAACAAGACAGAAAGGGTATATTATTTTTTACAACCTAAATATCCCCATTTGAGTAATTACAGCAGAGTGCTATTTTATTTATAGAACAGGTCGTACGTTTGAGAGTGAAATAGACGTTAATTGTGTGACTAATTAGTACATAAGAATTCATACTCATTTATGTCAACACCCTGAAATCTAAATTGTCAATTGCCTTGCTATTTTGATTCCAGACTTCAGTTGGTAGAGGACATTAGTCTTTTGATGTGAACAATAATGGGCTGAAGAATAAGACTGAATAATGAAGGGTGTTTTCTTCTAGCTCATGAAAGAAAAGATGAGAATTTAGAGGTCTCATAAATGCAAGAAATCCAATTGTCATGTGGGCACATAGGAAAGAAAAACAAGTATGAGTATTCTTTTATTCTTTCTTCCCGGTGTTTTTTGAATGTTACTCTTCAAAATGGCTACAAAACTGCAAATATTGTGGTAGAAATCAGATTTGTCCTTTTTAAAAAAATAAACATTTTTTGGCAACAAATCGGCATTTTACATTATTCCCAAATAAGATGAAATTCTGGCCGGGCGCGGTGGCTCAAGCCTGTAATCCCAGCACTTTGGGAGGCCGAGACGGGTGGATCGCGAGGTCAGGAGATCGAGACCATCCTGGCTAACATGGCGAAACCCCGTCTCTACTAAACACTATAAAAAACTAGCCGGGCGAGTTGGCGGGCACCTGTAGTCCCAGCTACTCAGGAGGCTGGGGCAGGAGAATGGCGTAAACCCGGGAGGCGGAGCTTGCAGTGAGCTGAGATAAGGCCACTGCACTCCAGCCTGGGCGACTGCGAGACTCCCTCTCAAAAAAAAAAAAAAAAAAAAAAAAAGATGAAATTCTAAGCCAGAATTTACCATGAAAGAAAACCTTAAAGAAATGGGTCAGGCATGATGGCTTATGCCTGCAGTCCCAGCACTTTGGGAGGCCAAGGTGGGTGGATCGCTTGAGGTCAGGAGTTCAAGACCAGCCTAGCCAACATGGGGAATCCCTGTCTCTATTAAAATTACAAAATAGCCAGGCGTGGTAGTGCATGCCTATAATCTCAGCTACTCTGGAGGCTGTGGAGTGAGAATCTCTTGAACCCAGGAGATGAAGGCTGCAGTGAGTCGAAATCACGCTACTGCACTCTAGCCTGGGTGACAGAGCGAGACTCTGTCTCAAACAAAGAAACAAGCAAAAAACAAGAAAACCCACAAAAAAGGGAGAAACAAAACAAAACAAAAACCAAAAAACTTTAAAGAAACGATCATTTAATAGGATCAAGTATTCCATAAAACATTTTAAGTAAGCCCAATACTCTACATTTAACTCTGCCGGCTGCCTTACAGTTGTCTGATGCAATGAAACAGTGCACTTGGCACTCTAGCATTTAACAGCATTAGTTTTGGTTTCAAATAAAACTGGTCCAGCAAGAAGTCAGATAGCACTTGGCAGGCAGCTACTGTATAGCGAGCTTAGAGACAGAACCTGGACCTCAATCTGTGCTCTGCCACTTGCTGGCTTTAGGCACTTTTGTTTCCCCTCTCTCAGCCACAATTTCTTCCATTGTGGAAGAAGACAGTAATACAAAATGAAAGTGTGAAAATAATACCAGTATATGCCAGCCATTTGATTTATGTTTGTGAAATCTTAAGTATTATCTACATTGCTAGAAAACAGCTGATTGTGATGTGGGCATCATTATTGTACTATTTTGAAACCAGTGAAGGACAGTACACTCCCAGTTCTCATTTGCCTCTCCCAGGAAGTGGAGGATGAAGTTGGTTAGAAAGTTCATAAGTCCACTGTGAAACTTATTGTACCAGGGAACTTGTTCTTGGCACATTGAATGCAAAATGTGTACTAATCTTAATAAAAGTCACATTTCCTTTTAGAGGAGAAAAATGCCCCCACTGAGATTAGGAATATGCTACCAAGGTGATTGTAATTCTGATTCTTTCCTCGCTTCACCATTCTGAGAATTGCCTTACCTCTTAATATTTCACTTTTCTCTTACGTAAGATGAAAGTAACTCTAACTGCATTTCTTTGATTTTGTTAAGACTGATATGCAGTGACTAAAAATTTTCTATGGTAAAGTCATACACGAGCATCATTACTCAAAGAGGAGGTAGAAACTTGAGACACCCATTCTAATCATAGGTTATCATATATTGAATATACTTCTTTTACACATGGATTAAAATCAGATTTCCTACCTCCTATAAACAAGAAATTGAGGTATTATACTTTACCACAAATGCTGTAAAACTGTCAAGAAGCTGACTTCAGTTATTGAAAAGAGCAAGAGGAATCTGTAACTTCTGACTCCTCCATCTCTCAGGATGACTGCGACCCATGACTTAGTACAGGGGATAAGAGTGGGTGGCATTTGTTTCAGGTTGTTTAAGCTGTAACTCTTTCAGCTGTGGTGGCAGCACGATGGCGTAGTCTGAAAATTTGCCTCACACTCCCTTGACTAAAAGCTTTTAATAGTGCAAATACAGTCAAATAGGTTTATTGATTTGTATTTTTTTACTGGATTCGCTTCTTGTTGTAATATAGAAACTTCTAAAAATTTTCTTTCAGGTTAAGTTTTGATGTAAGAAGAAAGTGATTTTATTCTATAATTTCCATGTACTGTACAGCAATATTTTCAGTGCAATTGACTGCTATCAAAATCTCAACATAATTAAGATCTATTTTTTTCCTAAGTAAACTTAATGGAAATTTTCAGGTAGATAGAATAAAGTATAATCATGCATAAACTCTGCACTTGGAAAGTTTCTTAAGCATCAGGGTGCTCCTGGTAAATTTACCTTATAATAAATGTGTTTCACAAGTAGTATATAAAATAATATGGTGCCTTAATTGCTTCAGAGATTGAATATTTGTAAATGTATTCAAATTTACACTAATTAAAAGTGTCAGGGTCACAGTAATTTAAGAACAGTGACCAGTGGCTTGCATGACTCTGGTTATGCAAGTAATGAGCATTTATGATTCACTAGGTGCTGTGCTAAATGCATGCCATGTTGCTATATTTAATGGTCACCTCTAGCCCATATCCAGTAGATGTAGATGTTATCCAGATTGTACAGAAGAGGAAACTGCAGCTTAAGGTATAACTTGTCTGGGATCATGTGGCCAGGCAGTGCCAGATATGAGCCTGGAATCCAGATGTCATTTGGAACCTATTTGCTTGACCACTTTGCTTTTTGACAACTTATAGACAACTTGTAGACTGGCTTTACTGACAAAACCAGTAGGATAAGTAATAGCAAGAGTGATCTTAAATGGTAGTGAACACTTTTTTTTTTTTTTGCATTTTAATATTTTTTCCAATTACAAAATAAACATGCTTGTCACAGAATGTTTGAAGCAACAGGAATAGGTAAAGAAAAATAATTTTGCAAGCCACCTAGAGATAAATGACACAACTGACTTGCATTCCAACCTTTCTTAAGGTGTATTCTGATTTATAATTTAAAATGCTTTCTGTAAAAACAACTCCCATGGCCACATAACTTTAGGAAAGTGTAGGTTTTATAAAGTTAAAAAGTTAAAACTGTTGTCTTCTCTCCAGGCTTTCCCAGAGATACCTTGAAATCATTGTTTTTTCAGCTATATTTTAGATAATGCTATGGATAGACTGCATCCTTCTAGACTATTTTTTTTTTTTTTTATTATTTTTTTTTTACGTATATTTTTAAAAAATCTCAGGGTAAACCGCATCCCTTTTAACTTTTTTTTTTTTTTTTTTTTTTTTTTTGAGACAGACTCTCACTCTGTTGCCCAGGCTGGAGTGATCTCAGCTCACTGCAACCTCCAGCTCCCAGGTTCAAGCAATTCTCCTGTCTCAGCCTCCCAAGTAGCTGGGATTACAGGCATGCACCACCACGCCCAGCTAATTTTGTATTTTTAATAAAGACGGGGTTTCTCCATGTTGATCAGGCTGGTCTCAAACTCCTGACCTCAGGTGATCCACCTGCCTTGGCCTCCCAAAGTGCTAGGATTACAGGCATGAGCCACTGTGCCCAGCCCTAGACTTTTTAATAAGCATTTACACTTTTAACTGTGTATACTATTTATATATTCCTTTTTCTTCAGGGTTATATTATAGGCTATTTCAGTTATTTAAAACTCATTTTAAAATGTGTTTTGAAGTATTTGCATAGCGAACCCTGTGTGTATGTGTGTGTTCTGCATTTTTTTCAACCTTTCATCTGTTGAACATTTCTGCAGTTTCCAATGAAATCATTAGATGTGAAAGCTTTCCATTTGAGTGAAGCTGATCCCAGAACTGAAAGGTTATAGTTCCTGCAGCAGTGAGGAAAGCAACCCCAGGGATTGTTACACAGCTAGAAACTGCAAAACCCATCACAAATTTTTGAGAAATCTGTATAAGATGTATAAGATATCCTGTGATTGGCCATCATGGGAGAGACATGCCAGAGAAGGGACGTTCTCAGGGGAAAAAACGAGAAGTCATCTATGAGAATGAGTTGGTAAGTTAGGTGTCTGCATGTGTAATTACACATTTGGTTCAGAAGTATGCAAATATTCAAGTATAGCCTGTGTGTTCCCCAGGTTGTACTGGAGAAGCTTGGACACATGAGGAGTTCTGGTTATTAATCTTTGCTGTGGTGAAGGAGGGTAAGAGGTTTGGAAGTTTTCAGTCTCCTTGAAGGGTGAAGAAACTGGACAGGGATCGATTTAACAGGGAGATTTAGATTTGTTGTAGAGGATTGGGTTTGAAGCCATTTAATCAATAACCCATTCTAAGAAAAACAAGAAGTCTTGAATCAACAGTTGGTTGATTTTCAGTAAGTATTTGTTAAATAAACAAACAATGTCTCAGACACTGTGCTGGGCGCTAGCAGCTAATTGTATTGAAAATATTACTATACAGTACATGGAAATTATACTTATGGAGTAACATAACTGCTTGTAATGAAAACATGATTGAATCTTATTAAAAACACACATCTTTGAACAACCTCCAGGGCAGTGTAAACAATACTCTCACTGTTTTAAAATAAGGAAAGTCCAAATTTCTGAATTGCCACTTACTGTGCAGTTTCAAATACTTTTTTTTGTTGTTGTTCCTTGGATGAATTTATGTTTGGTTCATAAGATCTCTTAAAACTTTTCACCAGCCTGGCCAACATGGCAAAATTCTGCCTCTCCTAAAAATACAAAAATTAGCCAGGTGTGGTGGTGCATGCCTGTAATCCCAGTACTTGGGAGGCTGAGGCACGAGAATCGCTTGAAATCCGGGAGGTAGAGGTTGCAATAAGCCGAGGTTGCGCCACTGCACTCCAGCCTGGGCAATAGGGTGAGACTCTGTCTCCAAAATAATAATAATAATAATCTTTTCAGAGAGCTTACATGACTATGGAGCAACTAAATGTGTATATACTTTCTCTCTACCCATATTGAAATTTTCCCTGAGATTAGTTCATCTCATTAGATTTTGGGAAGTTAATATCGACTTCTCTTGACCAGAGCCAAGTTTGAAACCTGACCTTCCCAGTTTGAGATAATTAATGGCAACACTTGGAGAATATTACCTTAGTCAGGGGCAGTGGATTGCAAGGACCAGTGAGATGCCAAAGGGAAAATTCCCAAAGGGAATAGCCAACAACCCAGAAGGCATATGAGGACCGTTGTTGAGGCAGCTAGAGGTGGTTGGCTTTGATGATCCCTTCCCTGCCTGGGGCTCCCAGGGCCCCCGGCTCAGCTGACACAGGGGCAGAGCTGCCAGTTTGACATCAGACAACAATCGAGGTTATTCTTCATCTGACCAGACTCTAGCAGTCACCTTTGTTGCCTTAAACGTGTGACTAATTATGAGAAGTGACAATTAGGACACACTGGAAATAGTCCAAGGGACACTGGTGTATCATTTTAGGGAGACCTGTGGTTGAATCTTGGCTCAGAAATTGAACAGTTATGAGATTTTTGGACAAATAAATGTCTTTGACTCTGTATTTTTGTTTTCCATCTGAAATTGAGGATTACTTGTCTATTTCACAGGCTCATGGGTATTAATTGGAAGCATTTATATGTAATGCCATGGAATATTGACAAAGTGATAAACCTCATGGACCATGATTTTCATTTAGTGATTAAATGTCTGTAGCTAAGTTATTAATGTTTTTGAACATCAGCCATATGAAAAGTTAACAAGATTGGTTTAAGCTCACCACTCTCAGTTTCTATTCAGTAAGTTGGTAGTTGATACTTGGTTTAGGATCATTGTTTTCCAAATATAAATAAAGTAGTTTTGTAACTCATGAATTCATGGAATGTGATTCTTGGTAAGCAGGTTTTCCAGCCCTTAATCATTAGAAAAGGTTCTACTAGGTAAGATGCGGAGATCGTGAGCACACAATATGTATATTATAATAATTCCCTTTTCCTGTAGGAAATAAAATAACCAAGTAGCCAAATATGTTCTTTCCCTAAACTTTATTGTTGGCAATGGTTCCTAATGAAAAGGCTTTGTCTCTGAGCCTGTAAGACAGTCCTCTTGTGTAAGAAGATAGTTTTAATTTTATTCCTCCCATGAGGTCTATGGCTTGGGTTTTATCTCTTGTACACAGATTGGGAACGTTCACTATGCTGTCTCCCAGTAATTGCATAATTTCCACATCTCCACATCTGTAAACTAGAAATAGTACCTTTACATTATAAAGAATGTGTAAGATTGTTGATAATACGTGTCTTGAATAGGTTATGCATTTCCTTTCTGTGTTTTTGAGGAGCTTAGTTCTCTTGACAGCACAAATTCCCTTGGGTATGGAGAGTTGGATGGCATTTGTGTGAAGGTGTTCTTTCTCAAAAGTTCTTTGAGCTTTGTGGTGCCATCTTCATGTCAGATCACATTCATTTCGACATGGATACTGATCTAATTAAAAATTGTCCATGGCTGGGCACGGTGGCTCACACCTGTAATCCCAGCACTTTGGGAGGCAAGTGGATCACGAGGTCAGGAGATTGAGACCATCCTGGCCAACATGGTGAAACCCCATCTCTACTAAAAATAAAAAAATTAGCTGGGCGTGGTGGTGCATGCCTGTAATCCCAGCTACTCAGGAGGCTGAGGCAGGAGAATCGCTTGAACCTGGGAGATGGAGGTTGCATTGAGCCAAGATCACACCACTGCACTCCAGTCTGGGTGACAGAGCAAGACTCCATCTCAAAAAAAAAAAAAAAAAAAAAAAAATTGTCCATGTCATTTCTGAAGCAAGGCAGATTATTATTTTATAATATTTTAATCATATTATTATTTTAATCATAAAGCACACAGTTGCACTTTTTCTTATTTAAGGAATCCTAACCAGGTTACCACTGCTCATAAACTGCTGAAAATTGGTGAGAACTTCAAAGTCATGGAGGAAGAAGGTGTGATCATGCAAGAGGGTAGCCCACTAAAGTGTGCTCACGTTTTGAACTTGATGTTTTCTGATAAATGCAGGTATTCTTACTGAAGCTAGCTGGACAGTGTGAATACATTACTATTTTGTTATTTCAGAGAACTAGATAATTTTAAAGATTTGTAAAGTATTATTGTTTCCTGACAGTACTTGTATATTTTATGAAAATAACAGCAGGCCTGGCGTGGTGGCTCATGCCTGTAATCCCAGCACTTTGGGAGGCCAAGGTGGGCAGATCACCTAAGCCTAGGATTTCAAGACCACCCTGGGCAACATGGCAAAACCCCAACTCTATAACAAACAGAAAATTAGCCAGGTGTGGTGACATTTTCTTGTAGTCCCAGCTACTCAGAAGGCTGAGGTGGCAGGATCAATTTAGCCTGAGAGGTAGAGGCTGAAGTGAGATGTGATTCTTCTACTGCATACTAGCCTGGACAACAGAGTGAGACCTTGTCTCAAAAAAAAAAGTGGGGGTAAGGAAATGACAGCATTTTGCTCACTCCAATAAACCATTCTGAATAGATTAACATTTTAGAGTTTATGAAGTTAAAAAATCCAGTGGTGGCTAGGCACGGTGGCCCACACCTGTAATCCCAGCACTTTGGGAGGTCAAGGTGGGCAGATCACCTGAGGTCAGGAGTTCAAGGCCAGCCTGGCCAACATGGCGAACCCAATCTCTACTAAAAATTTTTTTTAAAAAGGACGAAAAAAAAAAGCCGGGTATGGTGGCAGGTGCCTGTAATTCCAGCTACTCGGGAGGCTGAGGCAGGAGAATAGCTTGAACCCAGAGGGTGGAGGTTGAAGTGAGCCAAGATGGCACCATTGCACTCCAGCCTGGGCAACAGAGTGAGACTCTGTCTTAAAAGCAAACAAACAAACAAAAAACCAAAAAACAAAACAGTGGCAAAAAAACTAGATGTTCTTTTTTACCCTGTGGAAATAACTAAACAAAAAAATTTTTTTAAATCTCCCAGCTTTTAAAACTAAGGGCATATTTTAAATGAAAGTCAGTGAAAACCTAGACCCAAGATTATAAACAGTAGAAACACAAGTTTCTGAACAATTTTTTCTTTCTCTGCCTCAAATTCACTTTGTGTTTGACACTTTGGCACATTTCCTGACATCTCTGAGCTTTCATTGCATTTTCTCATTTTTCAGTTTGATTAAAAAACTTTTTTTTTTTACATTGTCAAACCTTGGTGGTTTCCAATATGATCAGAGTAAATAGAAGATTATTTTAAGTTTGTATATTTTAGATATTTGACAAACTCTTAAAATATTTAATTTTAATTTTTCCATTATAAATTCACTTCCTATGCTTTATCTCTTTTATGTTTGTGTATCCATTTTTCTCTTGTTGACTTTATAAAAGCTCTTAGTATGTAAAAGCTATTGATGCTTTAAGACCTATGTTCTAAATATTTCGCTAGTTTTATCATTTACTATGCAACTTGGTTTATGGAAACATTTTTAGCATTTTAGTTTCATTATTATTTTAGAGACAATTCTGTTTATTTTCCCTTTTCTTGGAAGGAAATGCTTACACTTTGTAAGTCTTTAAAATATTACTTTTAGTTTATGATAGATTAAATATTTGACAGAAACAGGCCAGGCACAGTGGCCGACACCTGTAATCCCAGCACTTTGAGAGGCTGAGGCAGGAGAATCCCTTGAGGCCATGAGTTCGAGATCGGTCTGGATAACATGATGAAACACTGTCTCTACCAAAAAAAAAAAAAAAAAAAGGCTGGGCTTGGTGGCATGCACCTGTAGTCTCAGCTACTTAGTAGGCTGAGGTTGGGAGGATCCTTTGAGCCTGGGAGGTCAAGGCTGCAGTGAACTGTGATTGCACCACTCACTGCACTGAGTGACAGAGCAAGACCCTATCTCGAAAAAAGAAAAAAAATGTATATATACATGTATGTATATATGTATATTGTATATATGTATACATATGTACATATGTATACATATATATTTGGCAGAAATTAAGAAGTATATATTCTTTTTTGTTATGAGATAGCGTCTAAATTAAAAAGTAATTGTTTCAACATTACCTGCTGGACAATGAATCTTTTCCTACTGACTCAAATAACACCTTTATGATATTTGATATCTTTTTTTTTTTTTTTTTTTTTGAGACAGTGTCTTGCTCTGTCGCCCAGGTTGGAGTGCAGTGGTGCAATCTCAGCTCACTGCACCCCTCGCCTCTTGTGTCAAGCAATTCTCATGCCTCAGCCTCCTGAGTAGCTGGAACTACAGGTGTGCGCCACCATGCCTGGCTAATTTTTGTATTTTTAGTAGAGATAGGGTCTTAACCATGTTGCCTAGGCTGGTCTTGAACTCCTGAGCTCAGGCAACCCTCCCACCTCAGCCTCCCAAAGTGCTAGGAGTACAGGTGTGAGCAACTATGCCTGGCCTAGAAATCTACTTTTATTCATGTGTTTGGTATCAGGCTTTCCATTCTGCTCCATTGATTTTTCTGCATTTCTATCAGTGTTTTACTTGAGGTGTGTTTATAGTATGTTTTAATGCTCTGGTAGGGTAAGTCATATGGTTACTATTCTTTTGCAAAATTCTCTTGTTTCTTTTCAGGCATTGTTTTTCCAAGTGGCATTTAGAATTGGGAATGAGAATTGATTAGCTTGCATACAATTTCCATTTATATTTGTATTGCATTTTCCCATTCAGGAACTTCTCCCTAGCACTATTGTCTTCCCCTGATGTCTTATCTCCCTGTTATAGGACATATTTTATCATTGGGAAGGTATTTCTTCATGAGTTCCTTCTGTTAGGAACAAGTTGTCTTGAGGGCTACTGTATTAACCAGATGTCTTCAACTAAGTAACTTATGGTATCATAATGTAACATAATGTAATTAAATCATATTATGGCATTGTGACATGGTTCTTAAAGTGTGGTCCGTGATCCGTAGCATCAGTATCAACTGGAAACGTGATAGAAACAGATTCTCAGGCCGGGCACAGTAGCTTACCCCTGTAATCTCAGCACTTTAGGTGGGCAAGGTTGGCAGATCCCTTGAGGTCTGGAGTTCGAGACCAGCCTGACCAGCATAGTGAAACCCCATCTCTACTCAAAATACAAAAATTAGTTGGGTATGGTGGTGCACGCCTGTAATCGCAGCTACTAGGGAGGCTGAGGCAGGAGAACAGCTTGAACCTGGGAGGCGGAGGTTGCAGTGAGCTGTGATCCTGCCACTGCACTCTAGCTTGGGCAGCAGAGTGAGACAGAGTCTAAACAACAACAACAATGAAAAAAACAAAAACAAAAACAGATTATCAGACCCACTCTGGATGTATTTAATTAGAAAATCTGAGGGTGGATTCCAGCTATCTCTATAAGCACCCTCGATGGTTCTGACCATGGGAAAGGTTGAGAACCACTGGTGTAGTAGAGAGAACATAGGCTTTGGAGTAATATAAAATAAAATCCCACTTTACCCCTTTATAGCATTGCAATTTGGATTAAGTTTTTATATGCCTAAGTCTTTGTATCCTCTTTTGTAATATGGGCTGTAATAGGAATAATCTGTATTATAAGCAAAGGGTATAGATACGTAGTAGCTATTAGTGCTCTCAGAGTGCTTCTTAATAAGTGAGAGCTGAAGTAGTGTACAATATGAGTATTAGAAAGAGTGATGGTGCCTAGGCAAATAGAAGGAAAGGTCTAGAAAGTAATGGGTGTTGCAGGTTTTGATGGGCTCTATATAGTTGGTAATGGCCAGAAGTACATAAGGATTCTTGTTATGGGAAGGTGAAGATAAACACTTTTAGTCTTGTTCACAGTTGGCACCTTTTAAGTGGGCAGACACTCGAAGGTGTGCTATCATTGAAAACTAAGAATTTGTGTTAAGGATATATGTAGGATTAAGTTATTCGAGCTCTGCTGTTACATTGCCCAAAATAAAACACTTCTCTCCTACATCTCTAGTTTTAAACAAAAATCTGTCATAATTAGAATATGCCAGTGGAATAAGGATTGATGTCTTCATTTGGTAAAGATTAATATGAAAAAGTAAATACACAAAGCCTTATTTGTGTTTGAGAAACTGGAAAAATTAAATGATGTAATTTATTGATAAATTGCTTTATGCCAGAAACTGGGTTAAGTGGACTTAAAAGGATGATCAGCATTTAGATGTGGCTCATGAGCAGTTTATAATTGGTAGGGAAAAATAGCCTAGTGATATGATATTACCTATGACAAGGCCAGTAATAAAGGAAAACCAAACATGGCTATGGAAGCCGCAAGTTGGCTTCCCTTCCTAGAAGAGGGAACTGTTGCGCTAATCTTGAAGAATAGGTAGATCCTATCCCAGGAGAAGTATGCAGAATATACTGTAGGAACTCATTCAGTGATTAGTTCTGCCTAAGGCCACTGGGGTCTTACAGTGATGGTGAAGGATATAATGATGCATAACTATTGGAGATTGAGGAGTAACCTAGCGTGAGGAGAACGTACAGGCTTGGCAGGGCAGGTGAGGCTACAGGTGAAACTGTGCAAGTTCTTCAGATGTTGTGGTTGACTGAAGAGACTCTTTGTTTTGTTTAATATTTGTCTTATTTTAGATCAACAATATTTTATCTCCATTGTTGTGAGTCTTTCTTTTTTTTTTTTTTTTTTAAATATATACCGTTACACTCAGATAAGGGAATTTAGGTTAGAAGTTCAGGAAAACTTTTATGTTACAAATTCACATTTATACATTCCAATTTTAGTTTGGGTTCTATTCAGTCTTTCTCAGCCTTGAAGGCTTTCAGCTGCGGGTTCAAAAGTTGGTTGTTTAATCCCGACAAAGCCTCTTCCACCAGTGGCTGTGGCTATGAGTTATTCTTGCTACCTGCAATGCTGTTGCTCAGTGAGTTCTCATCATTCATGTTCCAGATTCTACAGTGTTCCCCCCTGAGCCTATGGATGTTTGTGTATACCTCGCTGGAGTCCTGACTTAACTTCAGTTCATATAGCTGGGTTCTGACTCCCTGGCTAGCTTTTGCTAACCTTTTCCTGACCTTTTCCTCTTGGGGCCTGGATCCTAAGTTCTGTGGCCTCCATAACCAGCTGTAAGCCTGCTATGAATCAGAGAGATCCACTGGGAACCTTGGCTAGATTCCATCCTGACTTCTACACATGGTACAAAGTGCCTTGAGATCTTGGCTGTTGTGTTTCATCCACCAGATGATACCTGTTTAGTAGAGTGTAGATAACCCCCCATAACTAATATTGAACCTCTACTTAGCAACTCTTGGGGATCTTTTGACTATTGGTCACACATGTCGATAAGCTCCTCTTGTCTTAGTCCCACACAGCCAACCACTGACTTTTATCCTGAATGAAGGATATGTATTTTTATATTGTAAGGATTATAAATTGCTAAATTCTATGGATTCTTACAATATAAAATCCTTTAAAATAAAATTTCTAATTTAGTCCTGGGCTGTTTTGATAACCTCTTCTTGCCCTCAGCTTTTAAAAACTTAATACACTACAGTGTTATTTCCAAACTACGTATCAATTCCTGTCAAGCTTTCCTTCTCTTCCCAAAAGTCTTTGCTGTCTGTACAGTAAAGGCCAGATTCTGTAGAAGGCATTGAGAATGCAGGGTGTCTGGTTCTAACTTTCCTTTGTGGTCTTATCTCTCACACTGTCTTTTCATCCATATTCTTTTCAGACTTGGAGGGCCGACTGTAGCTTCTGAAGACTGGGGAGTTTCACACTTCCTTGCCTTTGCCTGCTGTTTCTTCAGTGTGGAATTCTACTGTCTCAATTCACTTCCCAGAGGAATCCACACATTTTTCAAGACCCACTTCCAAATTCCACCTTGTCGTTGAAGCTTTCACAGATCCTCAGACCAAATGCATTTCTTCCCTTTTTCTTTCATGCTACTTTTAACTCTATCAGAGTATATATTACCTTCTGTTTTCTATGTTTTTATATACAAGCTTGCTTTTACACAAAATTATAAACTTCTTAGGCAAGATTTCTCTTTATATCTACATTAGCACTTGCTCACGTTGTTTTGTCCCTACTGGGTTTTCAAAAATTGTTTTTTCCGTGATTAGGATTTTGATGGTCTAAGAAATTTTACTTTTTGCAAAGAAGGTTACAGTGGAGGAATTTGAGTCTTTCAAATAGTTGTCTGTTTTTTCTAACCCCTTCCCTTTCTCTTGTACGTGTCAGGTAGAGGAATCTGGGTGAGTGCTTGAGGCTGTGTTAGAATGAATAGTATGGTTTGGGGAGGAACAATTCCCATGGATCTTTAACCATTTAGGTTAAATTAAATATCCTAATTAACCAATTAGGATAATGGTAATACTTTGTTTGAAAATTGTTTAAAAATAGATCATAATCCTAATGATTTATTGATATTCCTAATAGCAAGTACTGGGGTAGCACTTTTACATCCTCCTGCAACAACCCCATACGGTTCATGTTTTATCCCTTTTAATGGAGAAAAGACTAAATTGAGGTATTTTGTATGTACATGTCTACCTGTTTTTCTTTATATGATATATGCAAATTCTGTCTTTTTCCCCTCTTTCTCTTTAACCAAGTAGGACTTCCCTATGGAGATATTGTGTCCTCAGAAACTTTTGAATCAATTAATTATTGTGGGAAAAAAGAAAGATTGGCAGAAGGAATACCTTACTGTTTTACTCTCCATCAGTATACATACATTGAGATAAACATATATGGAAAATTTTAGTTGATTTATTTATTCGATCACTATTTATTAAACATCTATGTGTCAAACTCCATCAGGATGAGAGATAAGACACACCCAATGTCTTCCTCAGAGTTTGCTTAATTGATCACCCAGAAGAAAGTAAAGACTCTTTAATTTTATATATAAGAGAAAGAGTAATAATACAAAAATCAGTTGTTTATTAAGAACTTATTAGATGCTAGGTCTAACATTAGGTATGTTGAATATATTAATATTATAGCATTTTATCCTTATAATGACTGTGTGTGACAGATACTACTATCTTTGTCCCAATTTATCAGATGGGGAAGGGTAGAGGGGAACCAAAGAGACAATGAAAAATGAAGCAGCTTCTATCAAGTAATTCATTCTCGCTACCTTACTACTCTGATTCATCTATTTAAATTATATAGTATTTTCGTGTATACTGTGTGAAGGACTTTCTTTAGAGATTACTTTTCCAAAACTTTATAAAAGTAGCATTCCTTGTGCCTGTTCTGACCTTGTTACACAGACATGGGTCTGAATCAAGGATGTGCCATTTTCTTATTGGGTAACCTTGAGAAAGTTACTTAATTCTCACGCCTCTGTCCCCTAGCTTATAAAATGTAGACTAAAACCCATTTTGCATAGCTCTGAAAGCACATGTTGGTAAGACCTTAAAAGTTTATTTCCCAGTCATTTTCCTCTTATGCATTTCCATAAAATAGCTCAAAATAATCGTGTGATCATATAAAAAAGATTTTGCTGAAATTTTCAGCTTGACTGAAAACGGTTTTCTTGTGAATTCCTTGAAGTGTTCCAGCAGCCCAATAAGTTCAGTTGTGATGTTGGAGAGTAAACATTGAGTTGAAATTGGAAGCCCTGTATTTATTTTGCTACTTTGTTGTTCATTTCTTATTTTAAGAGACATGGAGTTGCTTTCATTTAATAATTAGCTTATGAGTTTTTACTACTTGTTGATGCTTGAAAGGGCCACCAACTCAGCAGTCAGATGGAGAAATAGCCAACACCCCTGATGTTCCATTTGGATAATGGTAGCTGGTTACATAATGAAAATAATGCTGTTTCTATCTCTTTAGCTAAAAAAGCAACCATGACTCAAGATAAAAAACCTCTCCTGAGAAGCTTCTTGAATGCCCAGTTTGATGTTATACATTTTGTACCATTGGTTACCCCTGTGAGGTCTTTCAAGGGGTACATGGTTGTTCATGTAGTGGTTACAATAAGTGCATTACTAAGAGATCTTTGTTTATTAAACCAAAATTTCATATGACAATGTAGATTCACATTAGCATATTGTTCTGTTGTGGTTTAAAAAATTTGACTTAAAGTGGTATCTGAATATAGTGAAGATGTGTTTATTCAATATTTTCGCATATGTCCATCCGTTTGATGATAGGCCTGTGAGAATTGGAAGTGTGTGTCACTTTCTAAAATCTAATTTTAGAAACGTTGCTTAGAAATCAGTTATGTTTTTTTTTTTATTTAACTCAGAAATTTAATTTTTGGTCTTATGTGTACTGAAAAGAGTTGTTATTTAAAAGAATCAATGGTACAATATTTGAGGTGAATAATCAAGACCTAATTTATTTGAGTGTGCATAAATGAATTTGGTTATGCCATACTTCTGGAGAAAGTACAAAACTAAAGTATTTCTATTTTAGTATACAGTAGGGTGCAACTGCATAATGCTTATTTAAATAATGACTTTTTTTACAGAGTCTTTTTAAAACTAAAATAAATCTGGGTTATAATTTTTAATACAAGGATCAACTCACAATTATCAAATGCTTACTCTAATATATGCTAGGCCAAGGGCTTAGCTTATATTTTATTTTTATGACAACTCAGAGATGGGTGCTAAGATACTTGTTTTATATCTGGAGAAATCTGGGCAGGGAAGGGTGAACTCTTGCCAGAGTTATAGGAGGTTTGGAAGGTTGTGGGATGAACAGTGTGAAACCATTCACATTCACTTAACCATTAGTCTGTTGTTGCCTCTATAGTGTCACAAAATGCTATTTGCTTACCTTTTATGAGGATTTTTTTCTAGAAATTTAATGTTTCTAGAATATAAACTGATAAATAACAGACAGGAACTAAGTAGTTCATAAAAATCTTAGGAGGACAGGGACAATGCTTGCCTTATTTACTTCCCTATGTACCTAGCACATGGTAGGCCAGTTGATTCATTTTAGTAAAATGAATCAATTAAAATGTCATCGTAGAATAGTGGTATTAAAAAATCCTATGTACATCATGATTTTAATTTTGTGTGTAAAGCCAACATTCAAGTGTTCTTGACTGGTTGACCTAGTTTCGTACATAATACAGTGTCAGAAATTAAAATGGTTTTGTTCTGTTATTTGTGTTTCTAGATGTTGGTGAAAATAGTATAAGTCTTAAAATATCTTCAACTAATTGTGATGTCAGAAAAAAATGTGTTTTTTGTTTGTTTGTTTTTTCGGAGCCTTAGTTTGAAATGGGTTGTCACGGTTACTACAAATTGGAATCTAATCAAGAAGACTCTCATGAGAAATCAAGACCATGCTGCAGGTATTTTAGTTTTAGAATGAAAGGAAACAGGTCTTGACATCTCAATCTATGTGAACTGTTGAACCTCAGCAAAAATTCTACCACAGAGGATTATGAATTTAGGTTGATAGTTGCAAGTGTAGATACTTCTAGCATTCAATTTGGATAATATAAAAGCTTTTTTTTTTTCTTTTTTGGTGAACTTTTGCAGACTGTTGCTCAGGTTCTTTATGTATTTCTAGTCTTGATGACAAAAACCTGGATATACTTTTTTGGGTGTTCCATTTTTTCAGTTATGTCTTGTTGATTCTGTCATTAAATGTCTTTCAGATAGGGGTTTAAAAAATGTAACTTCAACTTTTCTGGAAGTCAGAATACCATTTTAAAATAAGTAATCTTAGAGCAAAGAAATTGAGAAATTGGAACCCAATATAGAATGCTGGTCACAGATGATGGAATTCTAGCTCTTTAACTAGAGTCAATGTTTAGATACATGGTATTCCATTCAATCTAGGATGACATCAAATCTTAGATTCACCATTATGTATAATTCACTGAAAGAAAATCGTGACCAATTAAACTGATACAGTGCTTTACAATTTTTAATTAATGCATAATTTGCATATGGTAAAATTACCTATAGTTCTGCCAGTTTTGATAAACACATGCAGTCATAATGCCACTGTCACAATTGAGATCTACAACAATTCCAAACACAATGCATTATTGCTTAGTTTAATATTTAATGATACTGAAAGATTTTAAATTTTTCCTGTTCTCATCATATCCTGTGCAATCATAAGAAGAAACATGTAAACAAAATAAATAGTTTTAAGGTGTTTCTTAAACTTCTTCAGATTCAGATCTGACTCTTCTTTTGAACTCCCAGTTGTCAATGACTGTTATTTCGCTTATCTTGTTCTTTATGCAATGAATTGCATCACTAGTTCAATACTTCCGTAATCAGAAATGTTCTACTGTTGCCCCTGGGGTTTTCTTTCAAGTGGATTAAATCTATTATGCAAGTTTTGGCCACCATTTTCTTATTTGATTAACTCTAAGTTTTGTTTATTTCTCAGTTGAGTAATATGTCACTTGAAGTTAAGCAATTTCTGTTCAAATTCAATAAGAATGTTCTGACAAATTAATGCTTGAAGCATGCTTCATGTATTTATTTTCGTATATTTCAACATGCTTTTCATATATTTTGTTATTTTTCTTTATACTTCTTTTCAAATAACTTGTTTTGGATAGTTTTTTTTAAAGCTTCCACTGTGAACTATATCTCTGATCTCTGAATTCCCTTTAGAGAACTTGAATAAAATTCAGTATTAAGAATTTTGAGCTTTAGTGATTTAGAGAATTATAAATTATTAAAATATGTTCATGACATATATAACAATTCACTTCAATGTTACCATACCAAAAGAATCAACTCTTTTGATTTTAGGGTATTTCCTTTGTTTTAAAAATTTGGATCCTATGATTTTATGACAATTATGAATACTTCTATATTGCTATAACAATCAACATTTTCATATCTACATTATATTCAATTTCATTGCTATGTCATTCATTTAGTTTTTATATGGCATGTGCTTATATAATTACTTTTGGATTATTTTATAGTAACTTGGATTTTTACAATAAAAATTTTGAAAATAAATTTTCCAATAAATATAAAATCTGTATATGAGACAGATTTGTATTTCTAGAACATACGTCTCCAACCCCAAATCCAGTTTTCAAATCTCTTCTTTTAGAAAAAAAAAAAAATCTTAAATATATTCCAAATACCAGAAAGGAAAATCGTCTATAGTCAAGAATCAAAAGATGTTTCTTTATACTAGAATTATAGGTAATGAAAATATCATATGATTATAAGATGGTATTTATTTGGCTTGAGAGCTAGAGAAGTGGATGATTTTTTGTGTTAAATCCTTTTTCTCTCATACATATGCCAATATATCTGATCTTTGTTTTATTTTTTCTAAAGTAAAATTTTCTAAACATCTCAAAGTAAAATAAGATAGATGATTTTTTAAAGAACTTTTGGGCATTTACTTAAAAGAGGGCTTTTTTGTTAAAATTGTTACCAAACAGTTTAAATAATTGCTAGAATTGTGTGGCTCTTCATATATAAAATTCTAGTTCTATTATATGATGTTAATGTCATGTGAATATCTTGCATAAAATTTTGAGCTTAAATGCATACAGTACTTGTCTTTGAGAAATTATATATCATGATCAGGGCAACTCAAATTATTAAAAGATGCTGACTCCAGGTGTTTCAAAAGAAATTATTTTATAGTGTGTTTAATGGAAATGACTATTAATAGTCACTTTAATTTAACAGCTTATTTAGATACTTTAAAAATAATTTTTATAAAGTCAGTTCTTTAGAGGTTAAATATTTTCTTGTCATTGTTGTCTTTGGATTGTCCTTAATACCCTGAGACTTGGCTATTTGTTCTTGAAAGACCAATTCTGTAATTTTGAGCTGTTTGTCATTTAGCTTAGGCAATGAATCATACACAATTTTAGACCCCCAAAATATTTTTTGTGTTAATATCCTGATTTTATGAATGATTAATAGCAATTCCCAGGATGTCCTCAAAAACAGGGATTTTGCTGACTAGGGAAATTTTGTTACATGTAGGAATAAGAGTTCATTATGTTTGATACTTAATAATGAATATTTATTTCCTTTGTAGTTGGACATTTTAAAAATGGCTTTTATGGATGCTATCAAGCATACCTACCAGAATATTAAAATATATAAACTGCACATATCTTTCAACTCTGTGATTTCTATTGAAGGGCGAGAACAGATTGCTGAAGGTTCTTTAATTAAAATTCAAATATAAATCTTATTCATTCCTAATTTAAATGATAGAATTTATCCTCTAAGTCAACAAAACACTATTGTAGTCAAGAATGGGAATATTTCGGCTACTTCATATATTGACATTTTTTTGAGGATGACAGTCTGGTGATTAATGAATTCCAAGTGTTGCTCTAGTGCAGCTCTCCAATGTACTCTGAGAGTATTTAGTGAATGCTGTGGAAAGTACCACATTGTTTGGCTATAAAAAGAAACATTGTTCTTACTTTTTAAGAATATGTGAGTGGGGCAACAAACCAGCTATTTCTGGTTGAAACAACTTCACTTAGTGATAGTTTCTTTCAAATACAGTGATATATGAAAGAGTATAAAACACTGTGGACTTTTATTTACTTAAAATTTTAAAGTTTTTAAAAAAGTAGTAGTGTTGTATTTTTTTTAATGGGCTTAAATGCTTAAAAAATCTAGTTAAACTTATACTCTTCCTTGGAAAGCTAAACTAAAAACAAAGAAGTAAGGAAATAATGTCAGACTAGCTAAAGGAAGTACCATAAAATTCAAACATGTTTCTTAAAAGACACTAACAGATTTTTGTTCATGCCTTATCAATTTTTATTGAACATTTAATCCTAACATGTAGCTATTTGGTTTCAAAACCAAAGGCAGATGGTAGAAATGGTGATTTAGAATGGTGAAAGATAGACTGCTACAAATGTGTTGACTAACAGTAAGCACAGATGACGAAAACAAGAGGAGACAGAAAAACTATTAGAACTAGACTCAAAAACTGTAAACCTTACCATGAGGGCCTATACATATCAGTAAATCCCTAAGCTATTGTATAATCCAGCAAAGACATAGTATTAAAAATTATTTACCAAGTCAAAAGACCATAAAGCATCAAACTGAGGTAAAATGTGCTTATTAAGGAAGGTTGTAAAACTAATTACAGATTGGGCCCGAAGGAAAATCTAGTCCATTTACACAAATATGAATTGTACAGAGACATTCTTTGACCCAAAGATATTATTTAAAGTAAAGCCGAGGCCAGGCACGGTGGATCATGGCCGTAATCCCAGCACTTTGGGAGGCTGAGGTGTGCAGATCACTTGAGATCAGGAGTTTAAGACCAGCCTGTTGAACTTGGTGAAACCCCAGCTCTATTAAAAGTACAAAAATTAGCCGGGCGTGGTGGTGCATGCCTGAAGTCCCAACTACTCAGGAGGATGAGGCACAAGAATTGCTTGAACCCTGGAGGCAGAGGTTGCAGTGAGCCGAGATCCTGCCACTGCACTCCAGCCTAGGACACAGTGAGATTGTCACAAAATAAAATAAAATAAAATAAAATAAAATAAAGCTCAAACAAAAATAAACCACTTGGAAGTAATAATCAAATTATCCTAAATGCTTAGAGGAGAAACTAATAGGAGAATAATTAAATTATCCTAAATGCAAAGGAGAAATCCAAACAAAACAAGTATAAACAGTAAAAACAATGCTAGTACTATTAATAGACTATACTCAGATGCAAATAAGTATTTGCACTGTATTTACATTATTAAAGTGAAAAATGAGAACATGAATAAGAAATTCAACTCCTGATACTAAAACAACAACAAAAAATATATGGAGAGGATGTAAATAATGCATACCTAAGTAGTAATTAATGATTTGACAAATGTAGAATTGAAAATGATGTAGCTTTTTTTTTTTTTTTTGAGACGAAGTCTGACTCTGTCGCTCATGCAGTGGCATGATCTTGGCTCACTGCAGCCTCTGCTTCTCGGGTTCAAGCAATTCTCCTGCCTCAGCCTTCTGAGTAGTTGGGATTACAAGCACCCACTGCCGCACCTGGCTAATTTTTCTTTTTTTTTTTCTTTTTTAAATTTTTAGTAGAAATGGGGCTTCACCATGTTGGTTAGGCTGGTCTTGAACTCCCTACCTCAGGTGATCCACCCACCTTGGCCTCCCAAAGTGCTGAGATTACAGGCATGAGCCACCACGCCTGGCCCTATGTAGCCATTTTTTAGGAGAAGGGCAAAATAGACTTCTTGAAAATTTAATGAAAAGGAGAACAATAATGTTGTAATGGCTTTCCAGAGTTAGACATAACTTGTGGTAATGGGTTAGAAATTGCAGATGAAATGGTGGATGAGTTTCTAGAAAAAATATAGGCCGGCCATGGTGGCTCATGCTATAATCCCAGCACTTTGGAAGGCTAAGGCAAGAGGATAGCCTGAGCCCAGGAATTTGAGACCAGCCTAGGCAACTAGTGAGACACTGTTTCTGTTTCTACAAAAAAATAGAAAAATTAGCCGAGTGTGGCAGCACATGCCTGTAGACCCCCGCTTCTCAGGAAGTTGGGGTGGGAGGATGGCTTGAGCTCGAGAGGTAGAGGCTACAATTAGCTGTGATGGTGCCACTGTACCACAGCCTGGGCAACAGAGTGGGACCCCGTCTCAAAGAAAAGAAAAATAAATAAATTGAATTAAGAATTAGAGCTGTTGGATCTAACAATGATAGAATGAAAATTATGAAGAAAGTTATCAAAGGTCTACCCTCCAAAGGCTCTGGGGTCATTCATAGAAACAAACTTATTAAGTCTTCTAAGGAAGGCATTACACACTCTTTATAGCTTTACAGAGCATAAAAGAAGGCAGGAAGCTTGAGTTTATTTCACATAGTGGATACATTTCTACTAACATTTTACAATGAAATTGCACAAAATGAAAAAGAAGCCATCCTCTCTTATGAGTATGGTTGTAAAATCCTAAATTAAATTACTGTTACTAAGTGGGATTATTGCAGGAGTTCAAGAATGGCTTAGTTAGTAGAAAATTATTCATATATTAATTAAAGAAAAATCATGCTTATAGTTATATAGATTATACGTGGCAGAACTAGGTATCAAACTCAGTTTTGTGGTACACCGATAGTCACTGTATATTCCTTGGGAAGTCACTGTTAGAGAAGAAATGGCAGCACAAATTTCAAAGGAGTTTCTTTGGAGTTTCCCACCCTCCCCCCCTTTTTCTTCCTTTTATTTTTTGTAAACAAGACCGCTAACAGTAAGAGAATCAAAGGAAACCTTTCATTTAAAACCAATAAAAACATTTAGGAAATTGTCTGGATAAAAAATATGTAACCACCTATTAAAATGGCTAAAATGTAAGACATGGACACCACCAAATGCTGGAGAGAATGTAGAGCAACAGGAACTCTCATTCATTGCTGATGAGAATGGTACAGCCACTTGGGAAGACAGTTTGGTAGTTTCTTACAAAACTAAATATGTTCTTACTATGTGATCCAGCAATCATGCTCCTTAGTAGTTAGCCGAATGAACTGAAAACTTAAGTCCACACAGAAACCTGCAGACAGATGTTTATGGCAGCTTTATTCATAATTGCCAAAACTTGGAAGCAAACAGGATGTCCTTCAATAGGTAAATGGATACACAAACTGTGGTATACTCATACAATGAAATATTCATGATAAAAAAAAAATGAACTATCAAGCCATGAGCATACATGGAGGAACCTTAAATGTATATTACTCAGTGAAAGAAGCCTAACTGAAAAGGCTACATAACTATATTATTCCAACTATATGACGTAAACTATGGAGACAGCAAAAAGATGAATTGCTAGTGATTTGAGATAGGGAAGGAGGAACAAATAAATAGATCATGGGATTTTTAGGGCAGTAAAACCATGACGTATGATATAGTAATGAGGGGCACTTTATACATTTTTTCAAAACCAATAAAAAGCATGAACCCTAATGTAAACTGTGAGCTTTAGTCAATAATAATGTATCAGTATTGGGTCATTAGTTGTAACAAAATTACCACACTGATACAAATTGTGTATAATAGAGACAACTGTATGTGTGTGCTGGGGAGGAGATGAAAGGAGTATGTTTGTACTTTTTGATCAATTCTTTGTAAAGTTAAAATTACTCCAAAATTTATGAATGAAAATTAATATGGAAAATCTGCATCTTTTGCCTTAGCCACTTGAGGCCATCGTCATTTGTCTTCTAGATCAGTTGAATTTTCAGAGAAAGGAGACATATAAAATGACTTGCCGGCGTGAGAAAGAAAGCACTAGAACTTGTATTAATATGTAATTTTACAATCAAATTATGCTTCACTAATAAAACATAGGTAGGCGCTAGAATGTTACTCAGTTTATGGGTCAGAGAGACCACGTGTGGTGTTGGAGTCGGGCTGTGGGAAGAGAGGTTGATTTGAGCTGCACTAGGAGTTGCCTTGTTGCCCTCGTATAGTTAGCATCTTTCAGTATAATGCAGGTTACGTAAACCAGGTAAGTGTTTTACACATTCTATTATTTATTAACTAATCTTCACGATGGACAGGTGAATATGTTTGCAAAGGAACCATACATTGAATACAGTGAAAATGCAAGCAGCAGTGACCCATAAGAAAATAGCAAGGATGATGGTTATTCTTTATATCAACGTTTTGTCAGCCACGTTATAAGAAACAATCAGATCTAATAAGAATTGAACCCCCAAAAGCAGTTATCAGACTATCTGAAATAAAGATTTATATTCACCTTTACTAAAAATATACCATTAATAAAACCTATTATGTTTGTTTTATATAATATGAAACAGACATTTCATATTATAGACTTTTGATTTCATAAGTAAACTTTTATTATTCTTTTCATTTTCATTTTTTACAAAAGCACCCATGAATACAGCAGCACATGTTATTTATAAGTTGTGTCAATTCTTTTTCTTTTACTCATAGAGTTGTGTGATCCAATACGTCTGGAGATTGCTGGTCTGAATGACTCCAACAGTTTCCCAGCTGGTTTTCCTGTCTCTGGTCTTACTTTCCTCCAAACCATTTTTCATATTGCCACCAAGAAAAGCACCCCAAAATGCAACTCGGATTCTGTCATTTTCTTGCTTAAAACACGTACTTTCTATTTTTTATGCTAAGGACTAACACTGGGTCATGTAAGACACTGATAGGGGCCTGGTCCTCCTCCCTAGCCTTATCTTCTACTAACCCTGTTGCTGAAAGATATTTCTCTCTGTCTCTCACGAGTATCTAGAGGAATTTCATCTCCCCCTTCATTAGCCTGTGTCTGTCTCATTATTTGAGTATGTTGAGCCCTCACTTCCTTCAAGAAGATGTTTTCTGCCTCGAACTTGGGTGTGATGTGTCCTTAAATGGCTACCTGCCTAGTCTGCTGGGCCGGACTATTGGTATTTTCTTGTCATCACTGTGACAAACTTCAAGTACCTCTAGGGCTTACTGTTTCGGCTGTCTTCATGTGTATAATATATGTTTGTGATTAGACAAATTGATTAAAGCCATATTTTAGAAGGACAGTGATATTTCATACAATGTTAGTTGACAAAAGATGTATTATTATAAGCCTACTTATCTAAAAATAGATCAAGGATTATAACCAATGGTAGTTTTATTTGTCAAACTTTATTTTTTAAATCTTGTATGATTAACACTTTTTAAAGATATCACATATTACTAATACATTTATTGAGAGGCAGAGTCACCTGATTATTTAGTTTTGGAAAACTTCTATTCATGTCTTCCTTTAATTATTCATTTTTCAGTTTGCCTCCCTCCCCTTCCTTCCTCCCTCTCTTTCCCTCCTTTAAGCATGAGTTTTAGTTTAAAATGTTATTCCCTACTTGTAAGTCTAATGGGCTGTTATTCAGGGAGTTTTATAGACTTTCAAAAATAGTTATGCATCAAAATAGTAATACTTCAAAGACTAAAACCTCTTAGTATTAAAATAAACTATCTCAGACTTTTAATTTGTTACAGACTTTCTGTATCTGAATACCTGAATATATGTATGTTCTAACTTTATCAGATCACCCAATGGACCTTATTTGGAAAGTCAACACTGTCTAGTGAGTGAGGCAATGGAAGCTGTACACACAATCTTCTGTTGATTTCAGTAAAATCCCTCTCTGCCTTCAATCCTGTGCTTTTTCCTGCTGTATTGGGCCAAGTAAACTCAGTTTTTCCATATTTCCATCATTTCTTGCCTTCAAATATATTACTGGCAAATACACATGCACATTTGGATGTATGAATTGTTCAATCTTAGCCTACATTATAGAGGTGCAGGTTTGATTTGTGGACTTTTCTGTTTCAAGCTGTTATCAGAGGACCCATTATGAAATTATGATCGATGCTCACCATGTGCCAGGTACTGTGCCAAATGTTGTGAGGTTTACAAGAGTAGAAGCATTTTACTTTTTCTTTCAGTTTCTTCACAATTTTAATTTCCCTACAAATACATTTTTTTGTCACTAGAAATTATTTATGAATCTTAATATGCTATATAATTTGATAGTTAACTGTAAATAACAAATATAAAACATGTTAAGTATTTTACAACTTTTTTGCTTAAATTTTGTTTTAATTTTTAAACTCTAGGTTCTAAGCTAAAATGGAATTTCATATTTACTTCAAATGCAGCTACAAAGAATCAGAAAATACATTTTTTCCCTCCTTTTGAACGTTCAAGAAATAGGACATGTGATTCAAATGATTGGTTCTGTCTATAGGAGCTTGCACTGTAGCCCAGTCTTCTTTCAGCTTCTGAATGCCATTATTCTGCTAGAAATATACAGCATATTCACAGATAATAGAAATAAATGTACTATTTACTTGTGTGATTTCTTTTTCCTGTCATGGATACTTTTACTTTGAAATGGAAGTGGGACAGGATCAAATAGAAAACTGTGTGGCAGCCTGGATATCAATTCTGGCTATTAAAACTTTGGACAAATAAACATGCAGTAAAATTGACTTTCATTGGATATATACTTCTAGGAATTTATTAAATTTTAAAAAATTGAGATAGGATCTTGCTCTCTGTCTCAGGCTGGCGTGCAGTGGTGTGTAACCTCAGATTCCCGGGCTCAAGCAATCCACCTCAGCCTCGCAAGAAGCTAGGACTGCAGGTGTGTTGCCACCACACTTAGCTAAGCTTTTTAATTTTTTTTGTAGCGATGAGATCTCACTATGTTCCCCAGACTGGTCTTGAACTCCTGGCCTCAAGCAATCCTCCCTCCTTATTCTCCCAGAGTTGGGGTTCCAGATGTGAGCCACTGCACCCAGCTTCAGTGCTAGGAATTTTAACCCATGCACATGTTTATAAAATTTCCACCACTATTAGGACATAGACTGGTTCCACCCCTCCAGAAAAATCCCTTTTGCTGTTACTTTGTAATGAGACCCTCCCTATCAATAACACCTGGGGACCACTGATCTATTCTCTGTCAATGTAGTTTGAATTTTTATGAATGTCTTAAAAATAGAACCATACAGTATGCAACCTTTTGAGACTTTTTTCTCCCCACTTGGTGTAATGCATTTGAGATTCATCTAACTTTTACGTGTGTCAGTGGTTCCTCTTTATAGCTAAGTGTAGTATTTTGTAGTATGGATGTACTGCAGTTTCTTTATCCATTCACCCATTGAATACCATTTAGATTGTTTCCAGTTTGGGGTCATTATGAATAGAACATTCAAGTACGGTATTTTCATTTCAAGTACAAAATTTTCATTTCTTTTGTGTGCTGCCTAGGAGAGAGAGAGCTGGGTCATGGTAAGTGTATATTTAATAAGAAACTTCTAGACCATTGTCTAGAGTAGTTGTACCATTTTGCATTCCACCAAGAGTGCAAGAGAATTTTATTTGATCTGCATTCTTACCAACATAGTATTGTTGGTATTTATGTTAGCCATTCTAATACATGTGTCATGAGATCTCATTTTGTTCTTAATCTACATTTTCATAAAGCCTCTTGATGTTGAAAAGCTTTTCATGTGCTTATTTGCCATTCGTATATCCTTTTTTGAGAGAACTGTTTAAGTCCCTGGCCATTTTTAATTTGGGCTGTTTTCTTACTGCAGAATATTCTAAGTTCTTTATATATTCTGGATACAAGTTATTTGTCTGATATGTGATTTGCAAATATTTTCTCCTAGACTGTTGCTTGTCTTTTTTATTCTCTTAATTGTGTATTTATAGAGCAAAAGTTTTCAATTTTGATAAAATCCAGTTTACCATTTCTTAAAAATGTACTATGCTTTGGCGTCTTAAGAACTTGTTGCCTAAATCCAGATCATGAATATATTTTGTTTTTTAAAGTTTTACAGTTTTCATTTTGTATTTAGATGTATTAATCATTTTGAATTAGTTTTGTTAAAGGTATAAGCTTTAGGTCTGGATTCATTTTTTTAGCATACAGTCCAATTATTCCAATATTATTTGTTGAAAAGACTATCCTTTCTCTAATGAATTGCCTTTGAACCTTTGTCAAAAACAAGTTGTTCATGTTTGTGTGGCTCTATTTCTAGATTCTCTATTTTGTTCCATTGATCTATGTGTTTGTCAATATCACATTGTTTTGATTACTGTAGCTTTCTTTATAATCAGTCTTGAAATTGAATTTTATCAATTCTTCAGCTTGCTATTCTTTTTTGACCTTTTTTTAAATTCTAGTTCCTTTATCATACTGTATATTTTAATATCCGCTTGTCTGTACCTACAGAAATCCCACTGGAGTTTTGACTGGAATTGTGTTACAAATACAGATCAATTTGAAAAGAATCTTCACTGTACCGAGTCTTCTAATCCATGAACAGGTTATGCCTCTGAATTTAGTTAGGTCATCTTTGATTTCCTTCATCTACGTTAGGTAGTTTTCAAAATACAGATCCTCTATACATTTTGAGGGAGTTACAGTCAAGTATTTTCATTTTGGGATCTTAAAATTATTTATTGCTATTATATGGAAATATTTGTGGTTTTCTATCAATAAAAAAAGGGCAACTCCCTCTGTGCATTAGGAAACCCCTTCCCTTTCCTTGGCCTTGAGCTATAGAGCATCTCCTTGTATTCCTTCTAATCCTCTGCTTCTGAGTTTAGGCTGCATTGAGTCCAAGCTGGGGTATACTAGAGGGGAAAAGTAGTTATTCAGCTGCTTTTCAATTTACTTTTCAGATTCTTCAAATTGTTGCTTTATGGATTCTGTCTGGGTTTTATAGCTGCGTTCTGTTAAGGTAGAATAAGCAACCACTTGCTTACCCCCTCTTAACTGAAATTTGAAGCAAGACCAGTTTCTTTTGCTGTGAATAGAACTAAATAATTTGAAAAACATTGTAAATATGTTTTGTTAGCAGACAGTCCCCCTGAGTGTTGAGATCTTGCCGCATTCTTCCCTTGTCTGCTCCCTCTCAAGAAAATGACAGTACAACTCCTTTCCCAGCCCTGAATACCCAGCTCTTATTTATGGTCTCATTTAAGTATTGATTAGAGAAAAATAACCTTTTTTGGCTTGACTAGTTGTACTTGAGTATGTGATGTCAGAGTAATCTGTTTGTGACAATTTTTCTTAAAGAAGTCATAGTGTTCTATCTACATAACTAGGTTTGAGTTATTTAAGACTGTGTCTGCTGGCAGCCTTGGCAAACTCTAGGGAGAAGTGGAGGCCTGATATTTAGAAAATTAATTTGTGTATGAGAAATTTGATACTTCACAATTAAAACTTTTGTGTAGCAAAGTAAATGCTGAGATATGAAGGCAAATATTTTAAAGAAGGAATGAACTCCCTTAATTTACATAAGAGCCTTAGTTTTTTTTTTTTTAATTCACTGCTTTAAAAGCTGATTTATCTAGCCAGAATTCTGCAGTGAGAGTATTGAAAGCTTTTGGATTGTAACTGGTGCAAGTACATTTTCGTTTACATTTGTTGGCCACTTTGTTTCAGGTTTGTTTTAGGTATGCCAAGCACAAACCAGTATAACCATGAATTTCTGAACCCATCTCCTGTAATAATTAATCCTTTCAATGTAAGTTTTAATTATGTTCTGGCTTAGTATAATGATATAGAGATAGTGTTATATAGTTTCAGTTCCAATCTGGTTTTCCCTAAAACGGAAGATATTTAGCAACATTTGTATCTGCTATTACTTGTTCTTGTATAAGAGAAAGGAAGTAAGGAAATGGTTAGTTTTGTGTTTGCAATGGAGGAAGAAAGTGTTCACTTGCTTTTTCAAAAGTGGGATAAAAGGGCTCTACATTCTCTTTTGCTTTTCTTGGAAGAAATATGTACTGTAGTAAAAACAAAACAAAACAAAACATAATTAGAACTTCTTGAAAAAACTAGCTGGTATTTCATTTATACCTCATTTTGATGAAGGATGGGTATCTGGAAGCAGGGTTGGGTACATGGTCATGAGGAATTGAAAAAGCATAGACTTTAAGGTCAGAGAGATATGAGTTTGGATCTAAGCTCTGTCATTAAAATGGTGGATATATTGTTTAATAACCCTAAGGTTTTGTTTTCTGTCTTATGTACAGTTGATTTACCTGCTTAATTCAGAGACTTGCTTAGTGAATTTAACAAGAACATTTGTAAAGGGGCCCAAAACTATGCCTGTCATATAGTAGCATAAGAAATAGTGCTGTCATTATACAATAGAGCAAAAAAGTAAGTAGTTTAATAGCTTAGAACTTTCTGAAAAAAATCACAGGATGAGTAGCAAGGAAACTGATTAGCTTATTTAATATGGGCAGATTCTAGCCATCAGGGAGGCCCAACATTGCCTAGTGTGGTAATGCCGGCACATGAGAGGACTTTGAGTTACATTGGCATTCTACCTGTAACTTATGACATCAACAAAGGTCCCAGAAATAATACTTCATTTTTCTTCTAGCCTTGTGAATAGCATTGACTTTTAGAAACTTTATAGGCAATACCAAATGTGAAATTGTTTCAATTAATATTTTTTGTCAGATAATTTTATTGACACTTTCTCTTCTCTTTAAAACATTTTTTAGAGTCAGAGTCTCATTCTGTTGTCCAGGCTGAAGTGCAATGGTGCAATTATAGCTCACAGTAACCTTGAACTCCTGGACTCAGGCAATCCTCGTTCCTCAGCCTCCCGAGTAGCTAGGACTACAGCTTTGCTCTACCACATCTTGCTGATTTTTAAATATTTTGTAGAGATGAGAGTCTTACTGTGTTGCCCAGGCTGATCTCAAACTCCTGGCCTCAGCAATCCTTCCCCCTTGACCTTCCCTCCTTTTTTTTTTTTTTTTTTGGAAGGCCAACTACTTCATCTGTCATCACCCACAATAAAATTTTATAGGAGCTTGGTTGCCTGAACAGGTTTTTAAAGGTTTTATTAATTATAGTAAATTTATATTAAAATACTTTATTATAAACAATATTCATTGTAGAAAGTTTGAAGATATTAATATGCATAAGTAAAATAAAGCAAACTTCTCCAGAGTTTATTCCTATTTTCTTCAATGTATAGAATTCTATATTATTTGTTTCTGTATGCATTTGTTTATACCAAAATGAAATGTTGTTTTGGTTATCCTCATTTGTCAACTGATTTTTCTCTGCTAATGCTCTTTACTTTTTCATGTTAATTCATTTTCATCTTAGTTATGTCCATTCTCACATCCTCATATGTACCCAGTTCATCCTCAAATTGACTCAAATGCCTCTAAACCATGTACAGGTACTTTGTCCTAATTAGGGTCTAATCTGGGACTTTGCTTTGCATTTGGTTATGTCCTGTAACCTTCAAGTAGTGTTCACTATGACTCTTTTTTTGAGGGAATCAAGATAGTTGCTCTACAAAATACTGTGCCATCTGGATTTTCCGGTTTCTTCTTTGTGGGGTGTTAACTTGTTCCTAAATCCTTGTATATGGTAAAGCAAGATCTAGGCAACATAGATTTAAGTTAAATAGGTTTCAAGTAGAACATATGTATGTGGGGTCCTGGGTGCCACCACGCATCCCACCAGGAGACACAGCGTCCAGAGGGGCCGCTGTTCAAGGGGCACTCTTCAGACCACAGTCTCAGTGCTGCTTTCTGAGTCTGACATGCTTCTCCTTCTTATGTTTGATATCATTGTATATCAAAGAATCATAATTTTTTAATCTAATAAAAGTTTGTACATTTTAAAAGTTAATTTCAAGTGTAACTTTGAAAAAAACTCAGTTTTTACAGAAAATGTGTATTTTAAGATTGTTGATCACACTATTTATTATCAGGGCTTTCTCTAAGACTAGGGATGTATTATTTGACGTTTCCTAATGTGGTGCCTTTAGTCTCAAGAAAACAGTAAAACACCTTAGATATTGTAGATGTATGTTCTGTGTGATTAAAAAAAATACATATAGACTTTTAAAGTCTGTAAGAAGTTGTGATGAAGACATAGCTTATGATCCTGGAGAGAAATAATTTAACTGGGAGCTGGTCACTGGTCAATGTAGCTACTCTGGGAGTAAGAAAGATTAGAAGAGATTTGCAATGGTTAATTTAATAAAATATAATGAATTAATAGAAACGATTAACAATAATGCCATGAAACATGTTTTTAATTGACATTTACTTCATTTTAATTTACTAAACTTTGAGGGAATTCCATATTTTTATCAAAAGTAAAAAAGTTGCCATGTAATACATCTCTCTCACTCTCCTCATATATATGCATAATATTCTTCTGTCAAATAATTTTCAGTTTATACCCCTTTAGGCTTGTGAATGCTTCAGAATACTCTATTGCTTCTTAAAAAACATTATTTCTAAAAGTTCTCCTGTAGAACATTATTATAAAGGAGTACCTTTGAAGAGACATTTAGGGTAGTTTCCCTTTCAAAATAAGTATATTTGATTACTTGATATGTGGAACCAACTTTCCCTAGAGACGAAGTTGAAAAGAGTCCTCGAAGGAAGTGGGCTTAGTGAAGACTGGTCATTGTGATACGTATTTCTCACAATTCACTTTTGTTTTTATTGGCTCTTGCTCTTGGCATTGAGTTAGAAAGTTTAAAAATTCATTTTCTTTGCTTTTCTTAATATGAAGTATTAAATATTAGTACTTGTTGTGTGGGGCAAAGATTTGTGAATCCAACAATGTCTTTGCTCTTACATGTAAATGGTGTTAACTTAATAGAAGAACACAAGGGCATTCTGGGGCAAGAGGGTCTGTGTCTGTGAACCATCAGTCTTCATGTGGGGGGCGTGAAATTGCCTTGTGATTCCTGGGGAATTCAAGTACTCATGTTCCATATGTACCGAGCCCCAGTAAGTCTTGTTCTTTCTCTTTCCTTTTCCTGTCACTGCCTTGCTCAGGAGTATGCACTTGACTGAACAAGTGGAATAAAATTTGCTAGGCCATCCCTGTGCCTAGTAAAGGGTCACCGAAATGTCAGAATTCTAAATACAGTTTTGTATGACTCTTCAGAGGTGTGTCTGCATTTTCCCTAATCTGATTTTTTTTTTTCAGATTACTCTATCCTGCTGCCCTTCCCCTCTGCAATAACCTGAAATGAACTTTTCTGAAAACTTTTACCAGGACCTTCCCTAGGTGTAACATACCTCCCAAAGTCAAGGACATTCTTTTTATACTTAACACAGAGCATTTAGACAAATGCAGTTTTCTTTTACCTTGCATCTATGGAATGATTTATGGTATGCATAATTTAAGCCTTACAATAACACTGTAAGAATAGGTACTGCTATCACCAGGATACAGATCAGAAGGCTGTGGTTCAACTTCCACCCCTTCAGTTTTGAGGTCTGGATTTTTCTTTTCAAAGGAATTGGCACCTTAAATGGGTAGACAATTCTTTCTCTTAACAAAGAGAGCTTGGCTGTGAACTTCCTTCAAATTTACTCTGCCATTTCTATGTAAGTATTACCTTCTGTTTGTATTAATAAATAGGAGACCATATGGAGGGGGTACTAATTATGATTAATAATTTATGTAAAAAGCCATTTTTCATCTGGCAAAACTTTCTATAATGTTACTTTTACAGTTTTAAAACACATACACATTCCTAATCTGTAATTGAAAATTACTTTTCTAATAGATGATGCTAATGATTTCCATACTCTGTTACAGTTTACAAAGGAATATACTTATGGTCTTATCAGTCTGCTATAAAGCAAGCTTGGTTTTGAATTGTTAAATGGTTCCTCATGCAAATGTCTTTTATATTCCATGACATACTGAAATGATTTTTCTTTTCTTTGCATTTTTTTTCCTTGTCCCATGTGGACCTGTTAATATTGGAAAGGAATTTTAACATGGAAGCTATAACAACAAAAGTCTCTGAAAGTAGAACATATTTTCAGATCACTAGTGATTTTAGTCATTTAGTTTTTTGAAGATAGCAAAAAGAATCTAACATAAGAATATCGATAAATTAGGTCACAGTATTATCATAATCTCTCATTTGTTTTCCTTTAGTATTTTTCAGCATAATAAAACGTATGTCAAAATAACATGAAAATACCTGAAATGAGGTTTTGTTAAAGAATAAATTTATGAGATTTATGTAAAAGGTTCAGTTTTGGTAGTGCTGTAAATATAAGATGGTACAAACTCCCCTCTTTTAAAAAACTTTTTTTTAAAGAAAAGCTTGAAACCTTCCTTTAAAAGGTTTACAAGACACTATCGTGTTTTGTTCTAGCTAAACAAATTTCTGTTTGACAACTTAAATAGTGCAAAAGTCACTCCAGAAGGAATAAATTGGATGTTTCACAGGTTTGAATTACATTCTACTGCAGGGTCAGGCCCATAGCATGAATTTAAGAGTTTCTGCCTTTTGGTAGGATTCCAAAGGCTGATTATCTCAGACCTGTTTTTCAAAAGTAAGAAGCAGAAGATAAGCTTGTGGCTCTTTTTTCTCAGACTGGGTGGTGATCCTTCATTGAGAGTTGAATGGAGTTTTGGGGTAGGAATTTTTATGGGGAGGAACTGTAGGGTGTGCCTGCCAGTGGAATGTTCATTCCAAGGAGAGATTCCAGGATAGAGTGGGCCTAGGAATGGAATTAATCCTGAGGTGGAGCAGAGTACATCACTTAATCTTCCTGCATACTGATTGCAGGACAGGCATGTTTGAGGAGTAACATCTCCGGAGAAAGAGTATATGCTCAAAGGTGTTCTCTCTAGATGTAAAGCATACATACAAAATTGCTATTATAAATACTTGGAAAATTGTGTCTTTTTCATCTGAAGACATTTAATGCTTACTACATGTTACATGTGTAATTTAATCTAAACACTATTTGGTACTATTCAATTTGAAAGTTGAGGAAATTAAGGCTTGGATGTTAAGTAATTTACTTAAGGTTATATAATGAATAATGGAGTCTAAAGTTGGCCTTACGTCTTTTGAACTTGAGTTGTTTCTTAGTCATGATCCTATTGTGAAAAGCAGGCTGTTTCTAATTATGTGATGGCTGAACCCCAAGGAGAACCAAGAGCCAAGGAGGTCCAGTGCAGTTGGATCTCCTATAACCCCAGCACTTTGGGAGGCCGAGACAGGTGGATGGCTTGAGCCCAGAAGTTCGCGACCAGCCTGAGCAACATAGTGAGACTGCATCTATACAAAAAAAAAAAAAAAAAAAAAAAAAAAAAAAAAAAAAAAAAATTAGCCAGGTGTGGCGGTGCACACCTATAGTCCCAGCTACCAGGGAGGCTGAGGTGGGAGGATTGCTTGAGCTCAGGAGGCGGAGGTTGCAGTGAGCTGAGTTTGTACCTCTGCACTCCAACCTGGGCCACAGAGTAGTCTCAAAAAATAATAAATAAATAAATAAATAAGAATAGAAAGAAAGGAAAAGAGCCAATGGGCATTGGTTTGGGAAGTGTATCTACTCTCTACATAAAGCAGCATCTCTTATGTGTTTATCAAGAGACTGTGGATTTAAACAATTAAAATAATTGAGCACTTATCTGACCCACTTTGATATTGAAATACAAATGTGTATGATCAGTTTTTAGTTGCAGAAAACAAGAAAAGCCAGCTGTTTTAAACAGGAAAAGCAAAACAAAACACAAAACCAGGGAATTTGATACTTGTAAAAAAGTTGGCAGTTTGGAGCAGCAGAACCTCACCTGTGCTTTCAGGTCTGGTGACACCATTTGTCTGGCCTGCCAGAGGTGCTGCTACCTCTGCTACCATCAGGAAGGTGGAGAAGGTGCTCCTAAAGTTTAGTTGTGATCCAGGAATCACAAAGACAACACTATACATGGTGGCATATCTAATTAACAGATGCCTGGAGGTAAGGGAGCTTGGGAAGAGAAGTATTTAGGATTTTGGCCTCTACAATTCAGGCAGGCATGCAGGAAGACACTTGGTATGGAGGTTACCCACCATATTAAAAAAAAAAAAAAATTATCTATCTTTCTATCTATCTGATAGCAATGGGATAAGACCCTGCTTTGTCTCCATGTCTACATTTCCTGACCTCCCTCACTCCCAGCTGTCATTAAAATGTGACTTTTGTCTTTCTGGTCATGTGTTTTCATTTTGTTTTGTTTAACCATGTCACTAAAGGCTTTCTCAGTGAATAAATAATTTAAAAATAAATATTTGATTAATATATGTAGGTAACTTTTTAAACAGTAGTTTGAGAAGTTATTTTGGCAAGTAAGATAAGGGGTGCTAGAGCTAAACTCTAGCTCTCAATTCCAAATAACCAGCAAAAAATAATTAGCAGATGTAACACTAGGAGAGTGTTCTGAGTCTATTATAACTCTGGCAGCACTAGATAGGCTGCAGAGAATCAAGTATGTGTATAGAATACACTGTTATATGTATGTATTTATATACATACTTTTTCTGAATGGAAAGTAATTTAGACGTGGACTTTACTAGACACTTCTGATAGGAGTTATCTTTTGGAGAGCACATTATGATATCATATTTCAAGTTATGCAGAAGTGTGCAAAGGATTGTTCTTAGCTCAGATGCCTAAAACTCTCAAAAGTTTAATTAGTTTCTAGGGAGAGGTGGAGAGTCTTCCAAAGCATTTTTCCCCTCAGTGATCAATGATGTATTATGTAAACCATGTTTTCTTTTCTGGAGTTCCTTGTGGAGTCTTACAACTTTCTTTCTTTACTTCTTAAACCTTTTATATGTAGCAGGCAAGTGTGAGATATCAGTGTATAAATTAAGAGAAACAATTCAGTAGGGAGACTCTTAGTTGCTGTTTAATTTCAGACATTTGTCTCTCAGATTTTTTCTTTATACAGTTAAGTCTTCAATTTATGTTGTCACTGGGTTCGTGGAAACTGCAACTTTAAGTAAAATGATGTATAAGGAAACCAGTTTGACTATGGATTAATTGATGTAAACAAGACTTCCTATTACATTTCTGGTCACAAAAGCATCAACAAACTTTTAAGTAAAAACCTAAACTATCAAATTATTAAACATTAAAATAAATCGGAGCTATACATACATTTAAGAAAGGTTAACAAGGCCGGGCGCGGTGGCTCAAGCCTGTAATCCCAGCACTTTGGGAGGCCGAGACGGGCGGATCACGAGGTCAGGAGATCGAGACCATCCTGGCTAACATGGTGAAACCCCGTCTCTACTAAAAATACAAAAAACTAGCCGGGCGACCTGGCGGGCGCCTGTAGTCCCAGCTACTCGGGAGGCTGAGGCAGGAGAATGGCGTGAACCCGGGAGGCGGAGCTTGCAGTGAGCTGAGATCCGGCCACTGCACTCCAGCCTGGGCGACAGAGCGAGACTCCGTCTCAAAAAAAAAAAAAAAAAAAAAAAAAAAAAAAAAAAGAAAGGTTAACAAATGAGGTGGGATAATGATTTACCTATTTATTCCAGTTTAGGGTCATGGGTGGCCAGAGCATATCCCAACAGCTCAGGGTGCAAGGCAGGAACGCATCCTAGATAGGATGCCATCCCATGGCAGTGTGTAGTCACACACACCCACACTCACGTACACTGGGACAATGTAGAAACACCAGTGAACCTGACGTGCACGTCTTTGGGAAGTGAGAGGAAGCCAGCCATTCTGGAGAAAACCCGTGCAGACACGAGGAGTAAGTGCAAACTCCACACAGATGGTGGCCCCACCCTGCGTGAATTGATTTCTATTCTCATTAACGTTATAATGAAACAACATTGAATGAAACAACATTATTCAAGAATCTGAAGTTATGTATTTTTCCCCTTCCTCTGTTTTCCCCTGATGTATTTAACTACAGGGAGGAAAAAACAAATGGTAAGCTTTAAAAACAAACCAAAATCAGCTGGCTGTTTTGGAAGTATTCACGTTTTTGTAATCAGTCCAGTGTGTGTAAAATATCTATTAACTTAAGGGCAAAACAATAAGCAGTAGCCTTAGCTGAGAATTACCCAGTAGCTCAATTACTTCATTTTCAAAATGTCCGTTAAATGGGGTAACTGCAGAGAGAATGTCTGCAATTACGATCTAAGTTTTGATATGAGAAATAGGCTTGCTGATGATTGGGTTTCAAGTAGAGAGTTAAGTAGTCTTAAATCTCATATTCTCACCTATTCTAAATCTGAATACAAATAATACAAAAGCTAAAAATATAGACTTTTGATGGAATAGCTAAGTATTCTAATATACCCTCTGAGCTCCCCCTCTATGCCAGACAACTTCAACTTCACACTTCCCTCTCCTTCCCCACAGTCTTATTCCTCAAAAACACTGCTGTTCCTTTGGAAGGTATTCATTCTCCTTAGCACAGGGGTAATATTGGCTTTTCTCATGCCCCATTTTTGCTTCATATTCTATCAACCTTATAAGACAGGATATGTACAACAAAAATTCTGACTACTTTGGATACCATCTGGCTAAACATACGTGACCACTCTCTTGTCCTCCATCTACCAGCCAGGTCATTTCTTCCCCATTTCTACCACCTCACTCCCTTCTAACCTTCTATCATCATGATCTCTGTTAAAATACGGTGTATGACCAATCTAATACCCTATCTTAATGTGTTTTTGTTTTGTTTTGAGACAAGATCTTGCTTTTTTGAGGCCAGGTCTTGTCTAGGCTGGATTTGAATTCCTATGCTTAAGTGATCCTCCTACTTCAGCCTCCCAAGCAGCTGGGACTACAGGCATGCACCACTGCATCCGTGTGTGTGTGTGTGTTTAAACCTCTACTCCTACAGGTAATTTCCTTTGTTACTAACTGGAATGACCATACCTCTGAAATTCAGAAATTCCACTCACTTTACAAATCCTTTCCAACTAAACCTTTTCTAGTACTCTGTACATCTCTTGAACTTTTTATTCTAGTTATCTGGCTTTTTTTGGTTAAACATAGAGATAGGGTCTCACTATGTTGACCAGACTGGTCTTGGTCTTACTCTTGGCCTCAAGTGATGTTCCCACCTTGGCCTGCCAGAGTGCTGGGATTGCAGGTGTGAGCCACTGTGCCTGGCCAGTTATCTGACTTTTCATGCATTTATTTCTGTATTCTGTGTAAATTCCAGCATCAGTCATTTTAACTACTTTTGAAGTTGACTCAATTTCAGGCTTTTCCTTCTTCCTAGACAAACTTTTACCAAACATGTCACTAACCATAAAATGGAATCAGCCTAAACTGCAGTATCTCCTATTTGTTTTCTAGCTGATAGGTGTTTCTAGAGGGAGAAAGTGGGCCTTCCACTTGTAACCCAGTGGAAGACTCTTTGCATGTATCTCATGTAATTTTCATAACCTCCGTGAAAGTTATTTTTATCAGCAACTTGTAGATTTTTTTTTTTTTAAAGGTACAGAGTTGTGTTTGAACCTAGGCCTTATGATGTGTGGAGGACAATGGATGTGGCAGCTCCAAATGTCACATCTGCACACGAGTCTTTCTTAGAGAATAAAATCTCTTTCTCTGATTGTCAAACAAGACTCGTGGTCTCACTCTGAACTAGCTTTAACTGAGTGGCCAAAGCAGTCGCCATGGCCGGAGTAATGTCAACATCTAGCTGGCCTGGGCTTGGGTTTTGGTCAATCATAGTAGTAAGTTTGGGAGATCTTTCTACTTGGTTTAGGCCAATCAGTGCCCACTTATGTAGGTAGGTTATGGGAATCAATCCCATCTAGTCACCAGCACTGCTAACCTGTGCAAAAAGTATGCAATGGAGGCCGGGGAAGCATCTGACAAGTGTCTGTTACAGTAATTGATATTTTTATTCAATATAAAGGGCTTCTCACATTTTCAAATTCTAATAGTTTATTTCAGGGTTGGTTGTAGAAATTTAGAAAGCCAAGTCCTAAAAGAAGGCACTATGAAATCAACAATGAACAATTTTGCAGGGTTTATGTTTTTCAGAAGCTCCTATGGGAGTAGGGAAGGTATTACTATAGTAAATACAAGTTGGGATGTTATGAGCCATATAAGCCGGAAGACCAAGGATGCAAAGTAATTGAGGTTGCAGGTGAAAGTGTAGCCCTGGTGATTCTTCAAGTACTCAATGATGGATGACATGTAAATGAGGTTAGGGTATTTATTTGAGGGCTCAAGGTCACAGGCAAGGGATCCAGGAGTGGAAAGGTATAAGAAGCTATATTCAGAGGATGAATACTTCTTTTTCCCCCAGCCTTACTGAGGTATAGTTGCCAAATAAAAATTGTATATATTTAAGATACAGAATATGTTTTGATATATGTTTACATTGTAAAATGATTACCACTGTTAAGTTAATTAACATATTCATCGTCTCATATAGTTACCATTTTCTGTGTCTGTGATGAGGACATTTAAGTTCTACTCTATTAGCAAATTTCAGTTGTATCAGTCACCATGCCATGCATTAGATCTGCAGAACTTGTATTTGATACATTATAATCATTATATTTGATACGTTTGATTTTTCAGATGTGGAGATGTTTCAGGTAATGACAAGTTTCTAGTGGTAATGGAGTACAAGTTTGGAAAGACCAGTGAGCTAGGTAGGATGTTGAATGGACTATCAATATGGGCACTGAAATTTAGAGTAGTGACAGCACCACGGAAGTATAAGCTTACTATTAGCCAGATGTCAAATTCCTCAGTGTTTGTTGAAGGTGACTCGAAGTTAAGTGATTAACATGGTTACAGTGGTAATAGACATGGATGGTGAGACCCTTGGGGGCGAAGGAAGGATTTTTAATGAACTAGAGTCATACATTAGTGCAGAAGGGATTCAGGAAAATGCTAACTGTTCCCTTTCCCTGGTCTGTGGAGGCAAGCAGAGAATGAACAGAGTCCATTTGACAAGTGTGTGATGGAGATGGCATAATCAAGAAAAAGACAAGATACATTAAGGCAAGGAAGTAGAGGATGCTGTCACAGAAAATGTTAAGAATGGTGTACCAAGCTTTTTGGGAATTAGCAGTTCAAGAAGTACAATGGAAATCATTAGAATGGTGTGGGTAAGGGTTAGTGAGAAAGAATCTGGGAAGGTGACACTGAAGCCATTCTGCGAAGTGATTCTGGATCTCTGTCTCCTGAGGGAGACAGGGCTGCGAGATGAAGACCCTGCATACAGGTTCTCTATGCTGTGAATCCAGACTTTTAAATTTTTTCATTTTTTTGGTGTTATCACTGACTGTTGCTTGAGATTCTTCTCTTGGATCACCCAAGAAACTGAGCTTCTTGCTGTTTTCCAAGCCGTTCCCTATTCCTCCTGCTTCTGTTCATACATCTAGTTTTGCAGAAATGTCTCAGTGCTGCTTCAACATCTCACGTTAATATCCCATAAGACCATGTCAACCGTCACCTCCTCCAGCATGTGACTCTCTATCCCTCTGCCCAGTTAAATGCTCTGTTTTATTTGGCATGACTTTTAGGACACTTTGTATTCATGTTATTTTGTGTGTATTTGTGGCAGGACTCCATATCTTAGTATATTTCCTATGCTTTCTAGTAAGGTGCCTTGCACTTTACATGTATCAAAGTACTGTGTGGAATATGAGCAGTCAGAAAAGACTCCAAAAGGAAAAGCCCTCTGAGTTTGTGAAGTTTTGATCCGTGTATGAAAAAATGCTTAATTCATTTCTGTATGCAGCAAAGTCAACTTTGTTAACTTGAATTAATTTTATATAATACATAGAAACACTGGGAAATTGAATTTAAGACATTATTCATCTGAAAAATTAGATTTACCATCTTTTTTAATGTGACTACTTCATTTTAATTCCTTAATCATCTTAGCTGCCTGTTTTATACCTGTCTAGTATTTAAAAAAAAAAAAATCCACCTTTTGTTGCGGAGGAGGATTTCCTCTAGCTATTTATTTTGAATCAAAGGAGACATCAGCTGTAGCCTATGTCCCTGAATCAGCTTCCTATTTTCTTCTTGGAGAACAAGCCTCAGATGTCTTTTTTTTCTTTCTTTCTTTCTTTCCTTTCTTGGACTCAAATACCACTGAAAACTCCCAGCAAGCAGAAAGAATAGTTATATGATGACTGGAATATTGGTATAAAGTTTATTTTTGTTGCCATAGCAACTACTCAGCTACATTGTCTCTCACTTTTGGAACTTCTAGCTCCTATGAAAATATTTTGTGTAACTTCCTGTATTAACCCCTGCTTGAAGTTATGTGTCTGTTCCTGGCTCATCATGAAGGGCTTTGCCTATTGTTTTTCTTGCTTTGAAGAAACCAAAACCAAACAGAACTCTTTAAATCTTTGACTACTTCTATTCATTTATGGGGTTGGCTGGAAGTTTCTTGTAAATGTCCAGAGTACCCTTCCGGTATAGTCCGTTTGTGTGGCTATCTGGGGCCATCACAGACCAGTCTCACTCTCTCACTCAGGCTGGGGTCCAGTAGAGCAATCTCTGCTCACTGCAACCTCCACCTCCTGGGTTCAAGTGATTCTTGTGCCTCGACCTCGGCCTCCCCCAGTAGCCAGAACTGCAAGCGAATGCTACCACACCCAGCTAATTGTTGTATTTTTAGTAAAGATGGGATGTTTTGCCATGTTGTTCAGGCTGGTGTTCAGACTCCAGCCCAAATTACCAGACTAGGTAACTTCTAAAGACTAGAAATGTACTTTCTCACAGTTCTGGAGGCTGGGAAGTTCAAGATGAAGGCCTGGGCATCTGGCAAGGGCCTTCTTGCTTCATCCTCACATGGCAGAAGGCAGAAGAGCAAGAGAGTCCCCTTGCAGCCTCAAGCCCTTTTTACAGTAGCATTAATCCATTCATTAGGATGGAGCCCTTGTGACCTAAACATCTCTCATTAGGCCCCCCCTCCCAACACAATCACATTAGAAATTATGTTTCTAACATAGAAAGGAAGGACCATACCATAGCAGGTATGGACAGTCATACCATAGCACCTTCATTTTATATGTATATTAATTGTTAAAAAAAAAAAAACACACATGTATTGACTCTAGTACCAGTGCAATCCAAAAACGAAAATAGCAAATGTCCTTCTCTAAGGGAATCTACAGTGTAAAGGGAAACAGATAAATGCATAAGTATGATATAGCACTTTTGCACCCTGATTACCCATGAATGGCCTCCTCTAAGTGCTTAGGGAACAGAAGACAGGGAAGCAAAATATGCAAACAGAAGGAAGGGAGGAGAGATTAGGATGCCTTCTTCGGGAAATTCACATTAGAGCTGGCCCTTCCAGAGAGAATACAGTGCTGTGGACAATGGGTGGATATGCTCACATCACTCTGGAATTCATCGCAGCAGCCGCATGAAATAATTACATATGTGGATCCAGCACTTTCTGTATGCTTTCGCAGTGTGTAAGGAACTTGGAGGACTAAAGAAATATCTACAAATTATGCCTTAAAGAAATGAACTTAACATTTAGAGATATAAAATGCAGATACAAAAATAGAACAATAAAATGACGTAGGATTATACACAAAAGCAAGTGTTTATTGAGGGACTTCTGTGTGTTGCACAGTATGGTGATACTATTCCTTTTGTGGATCTTAAAGTCTATAAAATATAAAACATATAAAACATGCATAAATGGAAACTTAATGTGAATGAAGTTAGAGCTAAATGCTGTGAACACTTTGAAATGACAGAATGTACCATGAGATGAGAAAGAAAGGAAGCCTGAGAGGATGACAGTCGTCCACTTGGATCTGCTGCTTCTCCTGCCTGGACTCTGGTCTTGTCACCTCCTTCTCATGGCCTGGCTCCGCACATCTAGAAAGAATGTGAAAATACCCACTTTTATCAGAAGCGTTTGATGGGTTAATTGATTGATTGAGACAGGGTAGCTCTCTGTTGCCCATGCTGGAGTGCAGTGGCATAATCATGGCTTACTGAAGGCTGTATCTTCCAGGCTCAAGCAATCTTCCTGCTTCAGCCTCCTAAACAGCTGGGACCATAGGCATGCACCACCATGCCTGGCTAATTTTTTATATTTTGTAGAGATTGAATCTTGCTGTGTTGCCCAGGCTGGTTTCAAACTCCTGGCTCATGCGATCCTCCCTCCTTGGCCTCCTAAAGTGCTGGGATTATAGACATGAACCACCATGCCTGGCCAGTGTGATGGTTTTAACTTCATTTCGATCTCTTGCTTATAATATGAAAGTGTCTGAAACCACTACTGCTAAATCTGTAATTGAATGTCTGGGATGGAGGAGGAGTTTTTAATGTTTGGGTCTGACCAGCCCAGCAAGGACATGCACTTTTGACCACACTGATTCCCTGAACTGCTTTCTTCAGAGCCACAGGCCACAGCTTGAGAGGCTCTCTTCTCTCCTCTCCACTCTCCTCTCTTTTCTTTTCTCTTCTTCTCAGTGGGGTCTTACTCTATTGCTCACGCTAGAATACATGCAGTGGCATGATCACGGCTCACTGCAGCTTTGACCTCCCAGGCTCAAGTGATCCTCCTGCCTCAGCTTCCTGAGTAGCTGGGACCACAATCACGTGTCACCACATCTGGTTAACTTTTTTTTTCTAATTTTTATTTTTAGTAGAGATGAGGTCTCATTATGTTGCCCAGGCTGGTCTGGAATTCCTGGGCTCAATGGATTCCCTCACTTCAGCTTCTCAAAATGATGTAATTACAGGTGTGATCCATCATGCATGTCCTTCATCTTGCCTTTCTGAAAGACCTGTGGAATTTGGGCATTTATTCTTGGAATATTGCTGTAGAAGTCCAAAAAATACATAGTTGTGATAATTGCATACTGAAGGCTTAATCTCCCTTTTATGTAATATATGAAAAAAAATGTGAAAGCAAGGCGAACTACTGAACTATTGAAGTTATAACATTTTAAGTATAACCATTTAAAATGTATCTTGGGGAAGTTCTGATTTTATAGGTGATAAACTTATACTTGCAGTGGGTTTTCTTGTTATTTTGAACATTAAACTTTTATTAAACATTTAATGTGATATATTTATAGAATGTTATTTTTATATTTCAATTGCTATTATGAAGTCTAAATCTTTGACCAGAAATCTACTTGTTATATTAATAAGAGTCTTAAAATATCTGGCTGTTTTTATTAAAATTGTGGTAAAATACACAGGATAAAATTTACCATTTTAATCATTTTAATGTGTAAGATAGAGTAACAGTACATGTACAGTGTTGTGCAACCATCACCACTATCCTAGCTCAGAACATTTCCATCATCCCAAAAGGAAACCTGTACTCATAAAGCATCCCTCCCCATTCCCTTTCTTCCTCAGCCCCTGGCATCTATTAATCTGCCTTTTTTTTTTTAATGTGAATAATATGATGTCACAGATTGCAAAATAATGGAAAGAAACTGGTTTGATCTTTCTTGCTCAGTTGATATAAAAAATAATGCTTTTCTATTCAGTTTGTTAGACTAATTTTTTAGTTAGGTGATTTAAAAAACATAATTAACAGTTAATTTAGGGATGAGGAGCTCTACTGTAGAAATTTTATTAAAATAGTAATTTTATTAAAGTAGCAAATGAAACTCACAAAATTAAGAAGTAGTAGTAATAAAGGCCCGGCATTTTCTTAAACTTTCATAATACTGAGAATTAACTGTAAGAATGAAGCTAGCCATCAGGATTTTCACACTTTAGTAATTTCTGGGAATATAAAATTGCAAACATGAAAGTAAAAGATAATTCAGAGTAACGAGCATTAGAAGTGTTGGCTGAATAGAAAAGNTAGTTAGGTGATTTAAAAAACATAATTAACAGTTAATTTAGGGATGAGGAGCTCTACTGTAGAAATTTTTATTAAAATAGTAATTTTATTAAAGTAGCAAATGAAACTCACAAAATTAAGAAGTAGTAGTAATAAAGGCCCGGCATTTTCTTAAACTTTCATAATACTGAGAATTAACTGTAAGAATGAAGCTAGCCATCAGGATTTTTCACACTTTAGTAATTTCTGGGAATATAAAATTGCAAACATGAAAGTAAAAGATAATTCAGAGTAACGAGCATTAGAAGTGTTGGCTGAATAAAAAGTGTCCTAAGTTTTAAGGATAAAAGTTCCATTTTTTTTTTTTTTTAACTGGATAGCCTTCTCTGAGGCTAAAGAAAAAACACCATTAAAAGAAAGAAATCGCTTTGTTCCATTTTTAAAAATTCAACAACACATTGATAAAGTTTTAGGGAAGCGTGTTTACAATTTCTCTAAAAGCAGTAATGAAGTTTGAATACTTTGTTATATTTTGAGATTTGTTGAAAATAGATCTACTTTATTGGTTTTCTCTGTGTATTCTTTCTTTATGCTTTGTTTTGTCTTGAGCACCTTCACAGATAAAGCCTTTGAAATAAAGTCTGGGTCAATGTTTCATTTGGGGCACAATTTCAAATTAAATTTGACTTTTAGTCTAGTGGAAAAGAATGTAGCTCTGGAGTCAGACTGCCTCGGTTCAAGTCCTGCCTCCAAGGTGTACCCCTGCCTTGACTAATTTGCTAAATAGTTCTTACCCTTATCAGTGAAGTATCTTGTAAAGTATTCATAAAGATATGTGTCTGTGGGGTTGTGAGAAAGGGGGAAGAACACCTCAGCAGCACTTCACAAATTGTCTGTTCTGCAGTAAGTGTACAGGGAACATGAAAGCTTCTGATTTGACCGTGATGATACCAAAGCATTCTTTTATCTAAAAATTAAATGTTAGCCCAATGCTTCTCTAACTTATTAGTAGCAATTTTATTTTTATCAGCCTTTCTCAAAACTGTTCCAACCTCTCTCCACAAGTATTCACATACTGTTATCACAGGCATGGGCCATTATTGTGCTATTTTTGTCATATGGATATGAGGTACCTAAAAAATAAAAGGTTTTGGGTTAAAAAAAGAAAGTCTAATAAGTTAAATCAATTTAAACAAGAGAAATGTTTGTTTTCTCTGTGTAGTGTTCATTGTGATGTATGTAAAAGGTATTTAATCTTATTTTTTGTGCTTTTGATTTTGAAGCAGTAAACTTCTTTTATAATTAAAGTACAGCATTATGAAACTCAGACTATTACAGAGGGAAATGCATTACTGCTGTTGAAATACCGGAGGGATGTTTGTGTATTTAAAAATCTCCTAAGTATAAGGAAACGCCCAGGGGAAAATATGCACATCACAGGCAAGGGATTCTTAAAGGGTGTCTGTTCTAAAGTTGACTTAGTGGAGGAGCAAATTATTGACTGAGAATTACATTTACTCCTTGCCCAGAGACCTCACAAGGCGACAGCAGTCTCCATGAAAACACAGCATTTACACTGTAATGTTGTCTACCCTGCCTTGTGGATTTCCACTTTGCCCATTAGATACTCTGGCAGCACTGCCCAGGGCAAACATTATTTGGTTTCTAAATAAGGCATAAAGCTGAAAATACACACAAGTGGAATGGTTGTAGAATAAATAGGAGCGCTGCAGCTCTTGTCCATTCTCTGTGGTGATAATATCATCTATGTCTTTGAGCTCATAACCCATTATCCTGAGATCCAAGGAAAATAATAATTAGATCTTCAATTAATGTTTAATTATTCATTATTGTCAAAGAGGAAACCACGCTAAAAAGATTGCTCTCGAAAAAAGCCATGAAGATCTCAAAACTTTTCCATGTGACTGACTCAGAAGCCTTAAAAAAAAAATGAACATATGTCTTTAAATTGGCCAATAACTTTTATAAATTTAAACATTTATAAAAGGGAGGAATTACATGGAATTCCTTTCATTCTCAGAAAATGTTTACTACAAAGACCTCTTATGTTCTCATTTGTGGCATTAGAACCCTCAGTGTCAGCCATTTTTACACTGTAGGCACTGTGCTGAGAACTTTGGTTACAACAGTCCCCTAAGTGGCTGTTATTACTACCCCATTTTACAGATGTGGATTTAGGAGAATGAGGATAAGTTAATTTGCTCTAGGTCACACAGACAACTAATGGGAATACCAGGAATTGGGTCCAGGTAGTCAGCTCTGTGTTGCTAAACTACCTCACATTTAAGCAAAAGTAACACTTTGCTTGAATTGTAGGACAGCAGAGTGACATCACTATGTAAGCTATAAAAGAAATAAAAGTAAATCATATCATATTTTAAAATTCATGAGGCAAACCTTTTTCTCATTAGGCCTCATCTCGGCTCTGAGTGCAACATGCAAACATTCCCACAGACAGAGGCCAGACCCATGTCTCATACCTGCACGTTCCCTACCCTCCCTTTAATGTTTGGTCTAAACGTGTGGAGTGCTATCATCTTAAGGCTTCTCTTTCCCTGTAGACTCAGTTACTGAGACAGAGGCTGATGAAAAAAGACCTGAAGGAAGGCCCTAGTCTCTGTGGTCTCTGTTTGGAGGAGCTAAAAGGGGACTTTTTGGTCAAGAGACTCGGAGAGAATGTCCCTGCTGTAAGGTGACTGTCCTGCCTGGGCCTGAGAGTCTGGGAGGCTGGGAAGTGTCCTGTGGAAATAGGCTTTGTGTTCTGGGAAATGGCATGGGTGGGGCAGGGCAGGGCAGGACAGGTCATTAAGAGCAAGGAGGAAGAACGCTGGAATTCTCCGAGGGATTCAAGACCTCATCAGTGTTGGTGAAGGCTCTTTAATATTGTTCTCAAGGCTGAAGGGAGCAAGGAACGTCCCTGGCTTTTCCTGTTGGGAAAATAGAAGGCAGGGATAGCCCAGATTCTTTCAACTTATCAAGAGATAGCAGGACAGTTCTGATGAAAATTTCCCAGGCAAAGATGGTGTGACTTTGTCATGATTTGTACTGTTTATCCTTTCTCATTAGAAAGCCTGTGATCTATGGTAATATTTACATGTTTGGATCACTTTTCTACTTATAATGTAAGAAAAGACCAAATTTCCCTACCCCTACTTAGGAATAGGAAAGTAATTTGGATAGAAAACAAAACAAAACAAAAAACAAAAAAAAAAAAAAAAAAAAACAAAAAAACAAGCAATTGATCTCATTTGGAGACTGCAAAATTTAAAGACCATGTTTCCAATATGACTCTCAAATTCAAAACTCCTGAATGACTCATTTCCTGTGAAATTTTGTCTTCCTCCTGTAATTTCTATCCTAGTTGTGGTTGGTCTCATCATTTACTGAATTATCGTAGTCATACGCTGGGATTTCTCCTGGTCTTCCCCCTCCCCTTTTGTTAACCTGTGACTCAGTCACTAAATTTTGCTGATCCTATCACTTAAATGTCTCCTCAACCCATTTCCTTACCTCTCTTCCCAGTGCTACCAGGTCTTGGCAATTTTTACCTGGATTATTGATCATTTAATTGGTCTGCTTGTCCCTGGTCTTAACCCTTTAATCAATCCCTTCCATTTTCATTATAATGATATCTCCAAATGCAAATAAGATCATATGACTCCCTGTTTTACTGATTTTAGATAACCCAAATTCAGTATGGCCTACAAGGCCTTGCTTGGAAAGTTGTCTTTTTTGTCTCACTTACTCTGTCACCCAGCCTAGAGTGTAGTGGCATGATCTCAGCTCACTGCAACCTCTGCCTCCTGGGTTCAAGCAACTCTTATGCCTCAGGTGCTTGAGTAGCTGGGACTACAGGCACATGCCACCACCCTGGCTAAGTTTTGTATTTTTAGTAGAGACATGGTTTTGCCATGTTGGCCAGGCTGGTCTCGAACTCCTGACCTCAAGTGATCTGCCCGCCCCCGCCTCCCAAAGTGTTGGGATTACAGGCATGAGCCACTGTGCTGGGCTGACAAGTTATTTTCTTTGAAGCATTAAGACCTCTTTTCTCCCCTTGCATTTGCTATTCCTCCCAAATATAACCCTTTCTGACACACCCACTCTCTGAGCTGGCATTTTATTCCTTCAGTGCCTTGCAATCCTCCATGCCATAAAGGCTCAGTCAATGTTGAGTAAGTTTCTCCTGATCAGTCTCTGCTTTTCTCATGTATCTGAGGCTATTCCTATTAGAACCATCCTATTAGAAGCACCAGAATTATCTTTTTGTGGCTGTTGCTGGCAACTCTTGACCACTACGCATAGGAACAGACAACAGTGAGATCTAGCCATGTACCTTGTTTTCAGTGCCATTCTCCCAAGGCCACACAGAATGCTGTGTTTAGCAGGGCAAATTATTTGACAACATAGAAAATTTTACATAAAAATTCATAGTTCTTATGTCTTATGAAAAACTGGAAAACTTCCTAACACAAATTCTCTTTTCCCAGAGTATTAATTAGCTAGATCTGAATAGCCTGTACTATTGCTAGCCTTTTCTCCAGCTCGCTTTACACTTGGCCCATTTCATTTCTATTGTGCCTCAGTGATGCCTGTGTTAAGGAAGTTGTTTTACACTCTTTACAAGTTGCTTTCGGAAATCAAGCTAATATTAAGCTTATTATTCATGAATGTCATTTATCTTGGTTTAGAAGATTGTGTTCTTATTTTTCCTAAGAAGGATCATTGTGAGCATTCTTACTGTTATCTGCATTCAGGTATATAGCAGCATTCCTGTGTCGCTCTCCCTTAATGCTGCCTGGAATCCTCAGGTGCATAGGTGCATATACAAAACGTTTCAGGAGAAGCTTAGGGCAGCATCCTTAGGAAGGTATGCAAAGAAAATCTAAAAAAGAATCTTGGATTATACTGTAGTAGTCATTCTGTCTTTACCAGTAGTGTGTGTGTGTGTAACTCATGATTTAGTGAGTTTTTGTTTTTCCTGGCATATTATTTCTTTTATATTGGGTCAAATTACTTCTTTTTAAATAAGTTAAGATCAATAGTAAGGTTTGTATATGCCAGATGCAGAACTGAAAAAACATTTTGAAAAAAAAAAAAAATCAAGCTACAATTCAAAATTAAACTTGTATTAAATGCCATATGGTATTCTGGATTAGATCATGGAACACATAAAAGACATTAGTGGACAAACTCTTGAAATCCAAATATAGTCTGGAGTTGAGTTAATAATCACTAATTTTAGTATTAGTTTTGCCAAAGGTACATTGTTATATAAGATATTAACATTAAAGGAAACTTGGTGAAGTATATATGGGAACTGTCTTTAGTTACTTTACTAATTTTCTGTAAATGTAAAATTATTCCAAAACAATAAGTTTATTTTAAAATTAAATATCGATCGTAATTATTTTGTGTTTTTTCCCCAAGGGCTAATAGTATTACCCTTTTTATATATGTTAATCATAATGTTGTTCCAAGGACACTTAATCACAATTTATATAAATAGTTAAGTGGTTGAATTAAAAAGAAAAGTGTTCCTCCTAACTGATTCACTTATTTGATAGCAAAGACTTAATGATTGCTTGTCAAGTGCCAGCCCCTGTTATAGGCATCAGGAGAAGACTGACAAGGTGTCTTCTCAGAGTTTAGATTCTGAGGGAGAACCAGGTTGGCGGTGGGGGGGGAGAGGGGGCAGCCAGACAAAATAAATTAAAAAAAAAAAAGTGATAAATGCTTTGAAGATAATTAAAATAGGGTGATGGGATAGCAATTGGTATGCTACCATAGACTTGACTAAGAATCTTTATGAGAAGGAAACATTTAAACAGGGATCTGAGTGAGGAAAAGCATTCCAGGTCCAGGGAACAGTAGTGGCAAAGCCTCTAAGACTGGGGGTGCTTATATATACCAGACCTAGAAAAAGCCAGTGTTGCTGGAACACAGTGGGCTGATGAAGGGGCCATGAGAACTAGATAGTGCTGCAGTTTGGGGCTTCCTTTACCAGAATGAGGAGTTTGAAATTTATTCTAAGGGCCATGGGAAGCGTTTGGAATATTTAAAAAAGAGAATGAATTGATAGTTTACATTTTAAGATGGTGACATGGAAGTTTTGTGGAAGAAATTGGAATGCTTCCTGAGAGCAGAGGCAGGGAGACTGTCAGGGTGGAGTGGGAGAGGATGGGGGGTTGAATTGGACTGGGGGAGGGTTGTTGTAGTGTAGATGAATTACATTAATTCAGCATCTTTTTTGGATTGAAAATGGAAGTGAGGGAAAGAGGAATGAAACAAGATGAATTCTTAGATTTTGGACTATATTGGGGCTGTTATTGAGGTGGAGGAGACTAAGGGAGGAGGGGTGAAAAGTTCACTTTTGACATTATCAAGTTTGAGATGAAAAATAGGCACCCAAGACTTTTTAAAATATGGGTAGTAAGACCTCCAAGTAGGGTGATCCCATATAATTGATTATGCAACTTGGGGTATCTTTGAGGGCATACGAGGAGGGAGTATTTGGACACTAAAGACTACCACCAGGGGCCGGGGCCATGGCTCATGGCTGTAATCTCAGCACTTTGGGAGGCCAAGGCTAGGGGATAACTTGAAGTCAGGAGTTTGAGGCCAACATGGTGAAACCCTGTCTCTACTAAAAATACAGAAATTAGCTGGGCATGGTGGCACATAGCTGTAATCCCAGCTACTCAGGAAGCTGAGGCAGGAGAATTGCTTGAACCTGGGAGGCAGAGGTTACAGTGAGCCAAAGTCACACCACTGCACTCCAACCTGGGTGACAGAATGAGACCCCGTTTTAAAAACACAAAACAAAACAAAACAAACTACCAGCAGGACAACAGAGACAAAAACAGAATGTATTTCATGTAGGAAAGATTTCAGGATTGGCAACATCAAATGTTTAGAGTGCCATGAAGAAATCAAGCAAGATAAGATTTCAGTAAGAATCCTGTTCTTCAATATCTGGAGCAGCATGAGGGGCATTGGTGTTAATGAAGATATGGGACAGTCTGGGTGGGGTTGGGGATGGTCGCCAGATGGAATTGGACTCATGAGAGGCTATGAGGTAAAGAAGTAGAAACCATGAATGCATTTTTTTTTTTTTTTAAGAGGCAGGGTTTCTTCCTGTTACCGAGGCTGGAGTACAGTGGCACAGTCACAGCTCACTGCAACCTCAAACTGCTGGGCTTAAGCAATTTTCCTACCTCAGCCTGCCCAGTAGCTAGAACTACAGCATGTACTGCCGTGCTAACCTGAACATCTTGTTTTTTGAAGTTATTATTGTATATATATTTAAGGTGTACAACATGATGTTATGATAAACATATATATATATTGAGATAATTACTGCAGTCAAGCAGATTAAAATATGTATCTCCTCACATAGTTACTTTTTTTTTTGAAAAAATGGTACAGGTACTTGAAAATTACTCTTAGCAAATTTCCAGTTTCCAGTATACAGTACAATATTATTAGCTACAATCCTCATGCTGTGCATTAAAGCTTACTTACTCTTATGAACACCTTCTTAAAAATGTTTTGTTGTGGAGAGAGATATAGGTACAAAGTACGTAGAGCTGTATAAGAGACAGTCAAGGCTAGAAAGCAAATGCCAGTGACAGTTCTTGTGATATTCTGAGCTATAACCTTATCAGTCAGTATTGCACACATGGAGGAAGAAATAATGCTTCTGTCAGTGAAAGTAATGGGACATGTAATTTTGTATAAAAGTTTCTGTCACTCAGAATAGTCTGCATTTGATTTTGAACATTCTGGAAATATCGGAATTGTTGCAAAGATGCACTTTGATTTAGAAGAGGACTGACTATAAAATCTAGGTGTTTAAAGTCTTCTCCTTTCACATCAGGGCCCTCACAGTAGAACGTTAGTAGAAGTGAAGCCATGAGACCGAAATGCCAGCTTCCACTGGCTGAATTGAGGTTTCCATGGTAGAAAATTATGTTTGCTCTGGACCCATTGGGAGAAATTTTAGGGCATCTGCCAGGAAGTTTACCTGGTTCTTTTTTTCTTTTTACAAAATTAAATGCCTGCTTTTTTATCCGAATTTTGTTTTTATATACTCAGCTTTCTTCAAACTATCATCCTACAAGTAATTTTAAGGTTTTAAAAAATATTATACAGATGTGCTTCTTACATAAGATCAAATGATGAATTAAAATAAAGATTTTGTATATATTGAGAATCTGCATTTATAACTTTATAAAGGAAACAAAAAATTGGATTCTCCAGTTTTAAAATTGCTTGATAAGGAGCTGCTTTTATTTTGTAATTTTATTATGTAAAACACGTTCCCTTCAGAAAAAGAGCCTATGAAAATGTTAGCATGATTATTCCCAGAATGATTTGATAAGACCAGTGAATTCCTTCTTTTACATATTTGCCAAAGGTAAGAAGTGCCTGGCGCTTACACATACATGATAAACAGTTGAGTTAGTAATAGACCAGGGCAGTTGGTTCAGCATCCTCTAAAAGTAAAGCGCTAAAGGAACTACTGTTTATAGAGACTTTCTGGAACAGTTGTAAGTAAATATGTTGTGTAAAACTTTTAAAATAATTTAACCTTTCCTAATCTTTTGCTTTAAAAATATCTAATATTTTCTCTCAAACTATTATTACCCTTACACATTTTAATATGTCTGAGGACTCTTTTCTCTGTCAGCATTTTGTAGAAAAAACTGAAGTAGTTATGTTTTGTGAATTGATGTTTTGGAGAGTAAATTATGTAATTTTTTTTCTTAACACATTAAATGTATGTGCAATGATTACATGTACATGCATATTAGAGAAGAAAAATTGTTTTAAATGTAATGCTTAATCCATTCAACTCTGTGTGTATATATTATTAACTACTGCTCTTCATTATGTTCTTACTGGAAACACTTCCTTAAGACATGGCGAGGTTCCTTTCAAATTATGGTGAATACTTCAGTAAACAATATGATAAATTACACTAATCTAGGGCTTTAGCTTTTACAAGGAATAATCTCTATCATTTAAAATATGAGAACCCTGTGAAGCTAACTTTAGGTATTTTCTTCGGGTACTAGACAGAAATTCAAACTAGAATTAAGCATTTTGATCTCTAGATTGGCACTCTTTCCCCTGTACTCTTTCCCCTGGCATAGGCATCTCTGTGTTAACAACCCTCTTGCTAGTAACAATTACAGTTAGTCAATTTACCTGCATTAAATTAAAAAAATAAAGAATCCTTTAGTACATGACCCTTAGAGCAGACCTTGAGTGTAATATTAACTCTGTCAGCATGAACCTTGAATAAGAAGGTTGCTCGTGGACATTCTAAGTTGGCTGGTACACTATTACATATAACTTTGCTAAACTAACTGAATAATGCAACTTGACTCATCTCCTTGCTTGCAGTACTGTACTTTCTGTGTGTGCTAAAACATTATTCTTTTATTAAGGACTGCATTAACTTCACCCCTTAAATAGACGTCTGGTATTATGTAATATTAGATGAATGTGAGAATTAGTCTTTTTATGTAAGATAAAATTGTGGTTTAGAATATCTTTGGATAGCCAAATGCATCCTTTAATTGAAACTCCAAATGGTTTGTGTTGAAAGTTTGGTGGCCTAAAAGAAAAAATTGAGTTAACATTGTCTTGTGGTATAAAGTATTTCTTCTAACAGAGCTAATTAGTATTTAAAGAAGTCTTCTTAGAAGAAATGATAAGATTAATTAAAAATCTTTATAGAATGAAGGAGAAATAATACATATAGTTAGGAGAGATTCCAAATGTTCAAATTATAAATCTACTTGGTATTATAAAATGTATATAAAATGCGAAAAATAGTCAATAGAATCATTGGTTGTATTTTTTTTTTAAACAAGGGCTGTGTTTCTAAATACCTTGTAGAAATCTAACTTATATAATTCAAATGTAAATTTCCCTTAGAAATAAATACATGAGATTCACATTTTCCAAATTTTGCTGATAAAGAACCTTGATCATATTTAAGGTTGACATAAACCAGACCAGCACAAACTGCAATCTCGCCATGTTTTATTTTAAAAATAAAAAAGATGGTATCAAGTTACTATCTGTCACTGGTTTATTGCTGCTAACCACACACTGTGAGGATTAACAACTAAACAAATCCCCTTATTCATGTAGGGCATGAGGTCAGATGATTGAGACTATACATAGGCAAACTTAATGATGTCATTAATAAGGAAGAGGAGAAGGTACCTTTTGGTGTCTTGTTTACTCCCTACGTTCTTTAGAAAGCAAATTACTGAACCATATGGAAAAGGAAAAAACTAAGGTGAGTAACAGAATTGTTTAACACAAACTCAGTATACATTCAATATTAAGAGTATAATTCCGGCCGGGCGCGGTGGCTCAAGCCTGTAATCCCAGCACTTTGGGAGGCCGAGACGGGCGGATCACGAAGTCAGGAGATCGAGACCATCCTGGCTAACACGGTGAAACCCTGTCTCTACTAAAAAATACAAAAAACTAGCCGGGCGA
>NW_016809484.1:554193-557948 GCF_001698545.2 Rhinopithecus bieti | reverse complement strand
AAATAAATAAATAATTAAATAAAAAGAGTATAATTCCATTTTCATGTTTGAAATAATTATACAATGATCTTTAGAACTGGATGACTTTTCTGTAGAATTTTGAAGTTATATAGCTATACCTTGGAATGTTTAGATGCCTTCTTATCACAATTTATTCTTGTCAAAGGAAAGTAGATAGTAATTTACGAAGACATATGCAGTAGTTGGCACATGAACCATATATGTGGTGATGTACAATTAGTAACTAGTGCTTTCTAAACCTGTCTCCATCTATTCAAAATAGTGTGTCTTGTACTGACCCATTTTTGTTTTTTAACTTCAGCCTGTTGTCAATTATGCCATGAAACTCCCAAGTCATATGGAGAAGCCCATATATAATTCTAGTTGAGGTCACTTGTTTGTTAAAGATTTTCACGTTTTGCAAAATATACTTAAGTTTGAGTTTATGTTTTGTCTAATAGGAGTACTCTAATCATGCTATAGTGCCTGAACTGAAACAGTACACAATTTTTTTTTCTAATAAGAAACTCTAGAAAATAATGATACCCTGTTGTTTAAACAACAAAATATTTGGATGGAATATCAAATTGATTACGCGTTACGTGTGTGTTTTTTGTTTTGTTTAAAATTATTAAAGATGATTTTCAAAGTGTCATACTGTTGATGTAAAAAACTTAGGTGGTTGGTCAACGTCATCTGTGGTTTCTTAAAGTGCACATACATTATAGGTATCTCATCAAATTCATAAATATAAGCAATGATCTCAGTGATATAGAATTAGTTTTGCTTTTGAGATAAAATTTTTTATATTTTTAACTTTTTATAAGAAAAGTGGTAGAACACAATTAAGAAAATATTGTAAGAGTAACATAAGTGGTGCTTATGAAATTGAGGACAAAATATAGAACATAATGATCTTTTGTGAGATCCGTACAATAAAATATTTTATTTTAGGATCAAAAGTAAATGTATAAATTAGGATTTTAGCTTCTGTATCTTGACATTCATAATAACTGGACCACACCTATAATACCAAAATTCTTGTGCTATAAAAATTGTTTTAATGGCTTTGATATTCAATGGCTATTTTTGAACAAAGTCTTTGCTAAGACATTGCTAAGTACTGACTGCCACCATTACTTGGTGTGTTATATACGCCTTTGTTTCTAGGTCCACCTATTTCCTCAGGGAAAGTTTGTATAAATGAGACTACCGTATATTTCTTTCTCATTTCCTTTTCTTGTTTCTGGGAGGAAGAATTGCAATGGATTTTACAGTGTTTATACGTTAAATCAGATACCTTTCTGTGGTACTGAATGTGATGGTAGTTGGGAGGGCCAGGAGTAGTATTTTTGTTTGTTTAAACGAGGCAGATGAAAACATTGTTTACTTTTCAGAATATGGGTATTTTTCCTTTGTTTTAAAAGATTTAATATAGTTTTACAGATCATGAAGGCATAATTATAATGAATTAGTCTTTAGTATGCATATAGCTAATGGTTTTCTTTTGATAACTTAGTGTTTCTTTTAGTAGATGTCATTTCAGAGGAACTATTTATTAGATAGGTTCACATAATGTGTTGTGTGTTTTTTTTTCCTTTTGTTTCAATCTGTTACTCTAAATGGAATTTTAAGATCTTAGATTGGTGTTTCAGTGGTGCTGGGCACACAGATAGGGCATACAGTAACAGAATGGCATAGGAGAAAGAAATGGGTCTTTGAAATGAGGTTCTCTGGGTTTTAAACCTACGTCTGCAGTTTACTGACTGAGAACGAGTTAACTCCCTTCTCAGGAATTTATGCCTTGTCCTGTAAATTATACACAAAACAACAACTCACAGTTGTGGTAATAATTAGTTTAATTCATATATAGTCTCCTGCACATTGTACCTTAGTAAATTCTATTATTTATGTTTTTACGAGTATTTCAAAAGTGCTCATTTGTTGACCAAAGACACCTAAAGAGAAAGGGAGAACAAGGTAACATTTGAGACTTTTTATGTGTATGTGTAGTTGATCAATATTGTCAAATAATAAACTGTTGGTTCTTTAAATACAGGAATTGTACTAATTTCTTTACCCAAAGCCAGCATAGGTGCTTAATAAATGCTTGCTCTAGGGGGAGTGCATGTGGCAAAACTAAAGTTTCTTCCCTTCCTGGTTTAGAGGTATTTCCCGTGCATTGCTTCTTTTAACTCCGTGCAATTACTCTTTTTAAAATTGAGACAGGATCTAACTATGTTGCTCAGGCTGGTCTCGAACTCCTGAGCTCAAGTGATCTGCCTCCCTTGGCCGCCCAAAGTGTTGGGGTTACAGGCATGAGCCACCGTGTCTGTCCCAATTAATCTTAAATGAGCTCATTTTAATTAATCTGTAATTTGACCTTTTTCACAAACAGGACTATAAAATATATTCTTATTTACTGATTGGGGAGAATATATATAAAATGACTTATTTGGTAGAGTTGTCAAACCACCAGTCTGAAAGTAAAAGGCAAATGTCTCTACGATAGATGGGAAGAAGAAAATGATTTTCATGGAATATAGATGTTTAGCAACCCTACAGCTTGGTTATTTTTATATATTGCTAGAAGACAGCCTGATTGTTGAATGGCTGAGGATAATTTATTCTTTGTGCAGGTTCTTGTTTTCTATGAATCAGGGTCAAATGCTGAAAGGAACTGTTATTTCATACTAAATACATTAAAAATTCTAACCCAACATGCTTTTAAGAAATGAGATTTTTTTTTTCAAAATTAGGAAAACATTTGAACACATGATAGAGTATGTGTGTATCTGAAAGAGAAATCATTCAACCATGTTTTATTGAGCAGCTTCTTTGTTCCAGTAAATATTCTAGATGCTTCAAGACACAGCTTTAAACCAGAGAATTAAGGTGCCTGGACTCAGCTTCCATTCGCTAATATGAACTTGCTAATCTGAATTAATAACTGAGAATTGTGAACATTTACAATAAGCCATTTGCATATCGTTGCTTGTATGGAAACATTTAGTGTATAAACAGATTTCTTTGCTTAGTGTGCCATTGTGTGCTCGCAATAAAAATATGCCTAAAAATAGTTAAGGAAATAGGAAGGCCAGTGCTTTCTCAGAGATTTTTAGAAATGTCATTTGTCAATACATATTACTTGTCTTTAAATTTAATTGTGATTTTTCAATTCTGATGACACTAGTAAGATTTGCAGATTTTAAAATTTCTTTTATCAAATTATTTACTAAGGGATAGATGATAGGAGGCATTTAACTAGTAGACATAAGATGGTTCTGGATCATTTCTTCCCTGGATAAGAGGGATTATTTCTGTAGATGAGTAAAAATGGTTTCTGGAGAGCTGTGCTTCCGTATTTATATCTTAACTCAAAGGTGTCCAATCTTTTGGCTTTCGTGGGCCACAATGGAAGAAGAAGAATTGTCTTGGGCCACACATAAAATATACTAACACTAACAATAGCTGATAAGCTAAAAAAAAAAAACTCACGTTTTAAGAAAGTTTACGAATTTGTGTTCCACATTTAAAACCATTCTGGGCTACATGTGGCCCTCAGGCCACAGGTTGAACAAGCTTGGCTTAGATTATTATTTTATTGAGAGAATCGTTTGTATTGTTTCTGGTGCATGTGATCTATCCACAGTCTTCTCATTTTCTACTGCCTTTCTTACAAATTGTGTAATAAATTAAGGAGTAGCAGGTGGTTGCTTTTGCTTGGCCTGCATGTGTTTGGATAAACTAAAAAA
>NW_016809484.1:539125-553811 GCF_001698545.2 Rhinopithecus bieti | reverse complement strand
AAAAAAAAAAAAAAAACAAGTTTCAGGTCATGATTTCTTAAAGGTTTGTCAGTGTATGGATCAAAGTTCCCCATCATTCCTGTATCTAGTAATCTGCAGAAGTTCTTTTTTTTTTTTTTTTTTGAGACGGAGTCTGGCTCTGTCACCCAGGCTGGAGTGCAGTGGCCGGATCTCAGCTCACTACAAGCTCCACCTCCCGGGTTTACGCCATTCGCCATTCTCCTGCCTCAGCCTCGCGAGTAGCTGGGACTACAGGCGCCTGCCACCTCGCCCGGCTAGTTTTTTGTATTTTTTAGTAGAGTCGGAGTTTCACTGTGTTAGCCAGGATGAGTCACAAACTTGTTCAAATAAGATCTCCAATCCCTCAGTAATACATACTGAATGTCTGTTCTTTGCACCCTTTGGGGCTAGGACCAGTAGAGTAATTTCTAGTTGGCCTCCTCATGCCAGTTATATTTCTTCAAAATTTTGTTTTACTTAACCTGTTGAGGCCTGTTTTTACAATTGCTTATTTTAATAATGTAATTTAAAAAATATCATATACATACAATGCAAAAACAGGAAGAGCTGTTTCCATAAAAGCAAAATTAAATACTTCAGAAAGAATCTTTGGTGAGCTACCTACCCTAACCAAAAAATCATGCTATTGAATTATAATCGAATGAGACAACTAAAATAATGAAATAAATGAATTTACATATAAATTATTTTGCAGATGTATTGAAATATTTGATCTACGTAGAAAAGGAAAACATCAAAGGCAAGCCTTTGTATGCTGTGTATGCAAGGACAGGATGAGAATCCTATCAGTGGGTGCATTTGCAAAAAAAAGCTTTCACTCTACATCAAAGAGCAGTGAATGAATTTGCATCTGTGCATTTTAAGTTAGAATGTTTGAGGTTATATGAACTTTTGATTTCCCACTCTACCTGACCTTTTTGTAACCTACTGACTAGAAATATTACAGAATTTTGTTATACTTGCCTCCCTTTTGATAATTTTCTAAATCATTAATCCCAAACTATTTTCCATAAGATAATGCTAGTATATCTTCTATCTATATGTTTTAAAACTCTAGTGATTTTTCCAAAAAATGAACTTATTTAATTATGTGAGAAAAAAATTAAAAATCATTCATGCAGTTTTATGTTTGAATTTAAAAGTACACTTTTGAACGGCCCATTGTTGCATAAGCAACACTTGGAGCAGAATTCCATCCCTCTCTGCTTTTCGGTAGTGAAACCAGTACATAAGTTAAACACAGTTATGCTGTCTTCATTGTACCAACTACATCTTTCTTTATTGGATATGTTAGTTTATTCATTATCCTTATGATATACTCAACATTTATACTAACCCATTGATCTGTAGTTGAAGGAAGAATGGCTTAATGGAAAAGCAGAGGCTTATGGTTCTTCAACTGTTTTAATCATAATCAAAATATTTCTTGGATAATTAATTTTGTGTCTGAGGCTGTGTTTTGTGTAATATAGGTGTGGCTATAGTTCTTGAATATCTGTTGATCTTTCATGAGTAACTTATAATTTTAAATGCCAGTGACTTTAAACTATTTCCACGTGCATGGAGGAAAGCAGGAGGAATCAGAGAGTACTAGGAGCATGTTATTTATCTATGCTGTGAAGTCTTAACAAGAATGACATACTGTATTAGTTCGTTCTCTCACTGCTATCAAGAAATACCTGAGACTGGGTAATTTATAAAGAAAAGAGGTTTAATTGGCTCATGACTCTGTAGGCTGTACAGGAAGCATGATGCTGGGATTTGCTCAGATTCTAGGGAAGTCTGAGGAAACTTAAAATCATGGCAGAAGGCAAAGGGGAACCAGCACTTCACATTGCTGGAGCAGGAGGAAGAGCAAAAGGGAAGAGGTGCTACACACTTTTAAATGACCAGATCTCACAATAACTCACTATTGCAAGAATGGCACTGAGGGGAAATTCACTCCCATGATTCAATCACCTCTCACCTGGCTCCATCTCCAACAACGGGGATTACAATTCAACATGAGATTGGAGCAGGGACAGGGAACCAACCCTTATCACATCAAAAAAAGGTATATGCAAAGACTTGTATGTGAGTGTTCATAGCAGCATTATTCATAATTGCCAAATAGTGGATGCAACTGAAAAATATTAATTGGTGAATGGGTAAATAAAATGTAGTCTATTCATACAATGGCATTCTATTAGGGAATAAAAAGTAACAAAGTATGGATATTTGCTACAACAGCGGAAGAAGCCATTCAGGAGAACACATATTGCATGATTCCTTGTATATGAAATCTCCAAAAAGCAAATATATAGAGACAGAAAACACTCTACTGGGTGCTTGAGGCTGGGGTCCATTAGGGTTAGAGCAGATATATTAGAAAAAATTATGATCTTGGCTTATTTAAAGGACAAATAAGAAATAGTAGAATGAAAAGAACTTCAGAGATCTTCCAGACAGCCCTTCATTTTACAGATGAAAAGGCGAAAGTGACCTTCATTTAGGTCACTGTTCCTAAATGTATTTTTGATTAGCTTTAGTAATTTCTTTTGTTTCTATGTGTTTCAATTATTGTTTTGTTCATGTATACCATAGAGCATAAGATTTTTTATTGTTTTACATAGTAATTTTCAAACACAAAAGGAGTATTCATTACTCACTTTTCACCCAGCTTTAAAAGTCACAAACGCTTTGCCAATTTTGCTTTAGCTATCTCCATTTTTTCCCCTTTATTCATCTCAAGAAAATCCACACATAGCCATTTTACTCATAAATATTTTATAATATATCTGTAAATGATAAGGAAATTTTAAAAATACCTTTTATGGCATTAGTGTATCTAACATTTGGTGGTTATGTCACTTAAATCTCTTATTCTATATGGATTCTTTCCCACTCCCTTCTCTTTGTTCCTACATTTTGATTTGTTAGTTAAATTGGATTATTGATCTTGTAGACTATCACAAATTCAGGATCTTGCTAATTACATTCTTGTGATTGTGTTTATATTCTTTTTCAATCTACTTAATTTTTTGGTTAGAGTCATATTAAATGTTTTAGATAAGAGTACTTCATATGTGGTATTGTGTGTGTTCCGTTGCAACATGTCATGAAGCACATAATGTCTGTCCAATATTTATTGATGCTAAATTTGAAAAGTGGATTCAGGTGGTGTCCGTCTCATCCATTTATTATATTCCCAGTTAAATTCTCACCTCATGGCTTAGAGTTCATTGATGAATGGTTGCTTAATACTGTTTTAGGGCAAACATTGAAACCAATAATTTTCTAATTATTTTATTCCTTCTGTATTTTACTAGCTAGAATTCTTTAAAGGAAACCCTTGTTTGTCAAATGTTTTATTTCTGTATGAACTGTATTTAAGGCAGTATAAATGCTTGATTGATTCTTTCCCTAAATTTTCAGGGTGCTAAGAGATGTCCTACCCTAGTGTCCTTCGTAGCGACTATTTAATTTATTATTAATAACTCATGGATTTTTAAAATAAATGTTATGTTTCTATACAATGTAGTCATTCTTTTAGTGTTCAAGTTATCCCATCTTAGGCCAGAAAGAGGCCCTTCCAGTTGCCTGCTGAGTCATTTTGCCATGACCTCCATAGTCTGTGATAACCTCTCTGATCCTAGAACATTCTGTTTGCCAGAAAGGTCTCATATGCTTTTTTGGCCCACACCTGGACTCAGCCATTTTTTCAAGGAACCCTGGTTCCTTTGGTGGAAAATATATTTTCAGACCATAGGTACATGCTCTTTGCTACTGGGTGATGACCTTCAAGTGGACAACTGGATAATATGCACTTTTGAAAGAAGAAAATCATGTTCATACTAATATAGTCAATCAAATTTAAAGTTACAGCATTTTTATTTAACTCCAATTTTATGTTTATCTCTTCTCATTCAGAAAATATTGACTCCTAATAGTATACATTTAGGTATTTATTTTATAATTATATGAATAATATAGTTTCAAAATACTATGTTAAAATTACTACTAATAGACAACTGGTTACAGTTTTAAAATTTTTAGTGTTTTTGTCTTTAGAATATATCATATTAGGAGCATATAAAAAAGAAAAGCTAGCTGGGTGTGGTGGCTCACACCTGGTAATCCCAACACTTTGGGAGGCCAAGGCAGGAGGATTGCTTGAGGCCAAGAGTTCAAGACCACCCTGATAAACATAGTGAGACCCCATCTCTACTACACAAACAAAATAAATAGCCAGATGTGGTGGCACTTGCCTGTAGTATCAGCTACTCTGGAGGCTGAGGCAGGAGGATCTCTTGAGCCAATAGCTTGAGGCTGCAACAATTACGCTCCTACACTCCAGCCTGGATGATAGAGTGAGACCCTGTCTCAAACAAAAGAAAAGAAAAGCTGTTATTTAAAACATTTAATGTTTAAAGGCAAAATTTTAAGATACATTTGTAGAAATCTAACTTTCATTCCTATTCCTTTTCTCCCACATAGATAATCATTTTTATTTTTATCTTGACATTGTTTCTATTATATTCCATATAGAACCCCATCTACTTCTTATCAAAAGATAGTATACTAAAAGCACTTATTTTCTTCATTTCATTTGCCAATATATTCCAGTCATGAATGTATACGATCATTTTCATTCCTTTTCATGATTGCATAATACTTTATCAAGTGGATGTACCATAATTTGATATAGTCTAATATTCATGGATATTTGGTTTGTTTCTTGTCTTTTGTTTTCAAAAATGCTGCAAGAACTAACCTTTTGCATAAGCCATAAGCGAGTGTGTCTTTGAGATAACTTCCTGGTAGGATTATTGGGCCAAAGGGTAACTACGTATTTGATTGTGTTAGTTATTGCTAAATATTTCTCTATAGGGAAAAATTCCTCCATTTCGGTCTCTCACCAGCAAGGTATGAGAGTGCTTGTTTTCCCAGCCATACCTATAGTGTGTAGTCAAATTTTTTACATTTTTTCTCAAACAAAAAGAAAAAAGACTTTTTTCAAACCTGCTACGTATGAAGTATATTTTTGCATAAAACTAAGGATTTTAAAATTGTATAGTGACTTTATTGGAAACGCGACCCTTTATGCCAGGAATCAGTGAGCTTTTCCTGTAAATGGCCAGACAGTAAACATTTTAGACTTTTAGGCTCTAAGGTCTCTGTTACAACTACTCTGTTATTGTGTGAAAGCACTCGTAGATTATATGTAAACAAATGAGCATGTTCGTGTTCCAGCAAAACTTTTTTTTTTTTTTAAAAAAAGGATGATAGGCGGCCAGGTGCAGTGGCTCATGCCTGTAATCCCAGCACTTTGGGAGGCTGAGGCGGGCGGATCACGAGGTCAGGAGATCTAGACCATCCTGACTAACACAGTGAAACCCTGTCTCTACTAAAAATACAAAAAATTAGCTGGGCGTGGTGGCAGGTACCTGTAGTACCAGCTACTCGGGAGACTGAGGCAGGAGAATGGCGTGAACCCAGGAAGCGGAGCTTGCAGTGAGCCGAGATCGTGCCACTGCACTCCAGCCTGGGTGACAGAGCGAGACTCTGTCTCAAACAAAAAAGGATGATAGGCTTAACTTGGCCTGTAGGTCATAGTTTGTTCACTCTTGCCTTATGCTGCTTTTTAAGATGATCAGATACTTTTACCAGGCTAGCTAGTTTGTTCTCGTATAATACACTATACATTTAATATATTGATTAAATGAGACAGCTGAGACTCAGCTCAGTATATGTTGGATTGATACTAGAACTGAAGTATACTGTCTGGTAATGCAGCACTCTTTCCAGTTCCCCACTACCTCTCCTGGTTGGTGCAGGACACTATGTATTGGCTTGTTTCATCTATGGTACAGTGGATGCTACTACTGGCCAAACTTACATTGAAAGTACTTTGAGTTGTCATAGACTTGTCCTCCTTCAAACACACATGCGCAGTTGACTTATTTTGCCCAGTGACACTCACTTTTTTTCTGGCTCAGTGGTTGGCACTGTCACCTGTGGCCAAAGAGCATGGTCAGGTTAAACAGCCCTATAAGGAAGGATTAAGCCTATAATTATGGATTCACTTGAGGCCAGTATTAATCAGCTGAACTATTTGAGCATAATCACATAATGACCATAATTTTTCATCCAAAAGAACTTATTTTTCCACAGAGCGAAGAGCAAGTGAGCTAGCGTTTCAGAGGTTACAGCAACTGTTTAATTTAGAGATTAGCAACCTTTCAGAAATTATATTGTAAGACTTGATTTATTCTCTAGTTGCATTGCTACTTCTCTTATAATGAGATGTCTGGGAGATAGTGGGAAAACTGTGATTCATTCTTTGCTGAGAAAAGGTAAAAGGGGCCTGGTAGGTACTTGGCACAGAGCTGCCTAATATAAATGTGAAAATTGTACACCTGGATGTTCCTGTGGACATCCTGTTAGGAGAGAATTTGAGTGAAGATTTGGAAACTTAATGGGTTTTAACTTACTATGTTGTATATGGAGTAATATTTACGTTGATCTTTTCATGAGTTATATCGAACAAAGGAAACTTTTAAATCAAATAACTTGATGCTTATTTTTGTCTATGATTTGTCAACAATAATTATTTCATATAAAAGCATAGATAAAGGCCTATAATAGACATTTAAATATGTGACACCAGTGTCTTATTGAGGATGTATTTTCCCTGCACACCTTTGTTTTCATAGCATGGGTTTTTTCCTTAGGTCAGTGTTTTCACTTTTGCATTGATATATCAGATGTGTTATGACTAACAGTATTTGCTTTTTTGGGGGGGGGGGGGGGGGGGGGAGTTTCGTTCTTGTTACCCAGGCTGTAGTGCAATGACGCGAACTTGGCTCACCGCAACCTCTGTCTCCCAGGTTCAAGTGATTCTCTTGCCTCAGCCTCCTGAGTAACTAGTATTACAGGTATGCGCCACCACGCCTAGCTAATTTTGTATTTTTAGTAGAGACAGGGTTTCTCCATGTGGGTCAGGCTGGTTTCAAACTCCTGACCTCAGGTGATCTGCCCGCCTCAGCCTCCCAAAGTGCTGGGATTACAGGCATGAGCCACCGTGTCTGGCCAGTATTTGCATTATTAAATAGATCCATATCGTCATTGCATTTCTTTTGCTGTATCTGTGACAGCCTCTTGACTCAGTTATATAGTCTGTGAATGAGGTCTTGTGTACGTAGGACTTCTTTAGTAATTAGCCATTAATAGAACAAGAGTTATTGATGGGGATCATCATTTTTTCTAATATCTTTGCCTTTATTTTAGTTCAGTGGTTTCAACTTGTAATGTGCTAGATTATCAACGTGTATTACCTGGACCCCATATGCAGGTTTACTTGAAATAGGTACAAAGTAGGGCCACCCAAGCAAACCTTTTTATAAACAAGTTCCATAAGTGATTCTCATATCTACCAAATTTTGGGAATCACTACCTTAGATATAGTTTTATTGTAACTTTTATTTATTTATTTTTTTTACTAGTTTGCTTTGAAAGAAGTTACAGAAATAGTGCAGAAAGTTTCTCTGTGCCCTTCTCCTAGCTTTCCCCCAATTATAATATCATATATAATGGTAGTATATTGTCAAAACCAAGAAAGTGACATCAATACTAATGCTATTAACACAGGTACAGACCTTATTCTGATTTCATCAGCTTTTTACATGCATTCTGTAATCATTATGTTTGTTGATTTAGGTTTGTAGTTCTATGAAATTTTGCCACATGTGTAGATTTATGTAACTGCACCATTCATTATCAGGGTACAGAACTCTTCACCACCACAAAGAAACTCTCTTATGTTAACTGTAATAGTCTCATCATGCCTCCACATTTGGCTGCCATTGATCTATTTTCTGTGACCCGAAGTTTGTCCCTTTGAGACTCTTACATAAGCAGAACCATACAGTATGTAACTCCTTGAGACTTTCTTTTTTCAGTCAGCATAATGCCTTTGAGATCCATCTGAGTTGAATGTATCAAAACTTGGCTGCTTTTTGTTGCTGAGTAGTTTTCTGCTGTATGGATGCATCATAGTTTTTAATTTTTTCTCCCATGGGAGCACATTTGAGTTGTTTCCAGTTTGGGTCTTTATGAAGAAAGCAGCCATAAACATTCATGTAGAGGTTTTTGTGAACATAAATTTTCACTACTCTTGTGCAAATACCTAGGAGTAGATTACTGGGTCATACATTATGTGTATGTTTAGTTCTATATGACACTGCCAAATTGTTTCCCAGGGTGGCATTCACCATTTTGCATTCACATTATACAAGCCACCTATGAGACAGCCAGTTTCTCTACATTTTTGTCTGTACTTGGTATTTACCAGTATTTTAAAATTTAGGTGTGTAGTGGTAGCTCATCATAGCTTTAATTTGCATTTTCCTAATAGATAATGTTGTTGAACATTTTTTTGTGTGTCTATTTGCCATTCGTGTACCCTCTTTGGTAATGAGTTTAAAGCTTTTTTCCATCTCATGACTGGATTGTTTTTTATTATTGAGTTTAGAGGGTTCTTTCTATATGCTAGATATGTCTTTTTGCTGAATATGTGACTTGCAAATATTTTTGAAAAAATAATTTTGAAAAAATAATTTTGAAAAAATTCCCAGTCTGTGGCTTGCGTTTTCATCCCCTTAATAGGGTCTTTCACAGAGCAAAAGTTTTAATTTTGAAGTCAAATTTTTTGATATACATATATGTATACTAAATCTATGGATTATGCCTTTGATGTCATATCTAATCCTATGGCCTAACTTTTGTTCCCAAAGATTTTTTTTTCTTATGTTTTTATCTATAAATTTTTTAAGTTTATGTTTTAAGTTTAGATCCAATTTAAGATAATTTTTAAATAATGTGCTACATTTGATTTTAGTATTTCTAAACTCTGTTTGAAAAAAAACTATGTCCAAATAGTTTTTTTAGCTAGTATTTGTCAAAACCCATAGCTAGGAAAATTATTTCGGCAAATTTATTTCAGGGAATTTTCTTTATCAGTATATGGTGAGTGATAGGTTTACCCCAACATAAATTTAAAATTTTGACATAGTCTGATGATGTTTAATATCTACCCAAATTCATATTTGAGAGTAGGTTATTTGGGTTGTGACTTGAAAGCAACTTTTGGTTTTATTGTTTGGTTGGCTAATCTACCAGTGGGCTTGCTTGGCTGACATATGCATTCCCACTCCTTAATATGTATATGTGCATATATTTTAATAATTATAACTCTTACATTTAATGTTTTAAATGCTAGATTTCTAACCTAGTGTGTGTTGGAAATTTTTTTTTTAAAAATCAACTAAAATTTTTTAACTTCCTTTGGTGGAGAACTTTTTTTTTCTACATTTATTGTTTCAGAGAGCAAGTATAGTAAAATTTTTTAAAATCCACAGATAATTTTGTTTTAATGAGTAACGTTTTCTTCAAATTTTATGAATAATAATTTAACCTTTTAAAGTAGAAATACATATTTGTAATAAGGCCTTTTATACTTAATTTCTATGTGCCAAAGAAAAAAGAGTTCAGAGTTTCACATAGTTCTTTCTTCTCATGTTTTGTTAATCATTAAAAAAAAGTTTAATTTTAGTGTCAATCACATTTTATGACCTTTTTTGGACTAATTTTCTAAACCACAGTGATTCTCCCATATATGTTGCCTGCAAGGTAACAAACAGAAGTGCAAAGGAAGCTTTCAGTAGATGATGTTGAGTCCAGTTGCTGCTGACACTTGTATGGGCAGAAAGCTGTGCAAGGACACAAGTGAGCATTGGAACATGGTTTCGTGATTTGGGTTTGTTATTGAGTGAAGTTATTTGGTAATTTCTATAAATGTTTATGAATTATTTTAGGGTTCTATTCAAAAAAGGATAGTATTTGTTAGGGGATTATATATGTAAAACATTTGGCATAGTTTCTGCAACTAGATAAGCATTCAGTTAATGTAGAGTTTTTTCCTAGAGTGCATTTAGGGCATCTTTGCCGTTGTTTAGTTGGACTTATTTCATTTTTAAGTTATTGGTGTCTGAGGGCCTCATATGGTATTTCTTTAATCTGCTCACCATTTCTTTATATAGCACTGAGTACACAGGGGGTGCCCAGTAAGTGTTGTTGACTGTCTTGTGACTCATTGTAGATATTTCTTTTAAGTCTGTTTTCTCAAATTGCTTATTTGTTTATATTAATTTTATATCTCCTCCTTTGATATAGCTATTTCTGCTGAAGGTTTTTCTCATCTTTTTTCTCATCTTGTTCCCTTTTCTTGTTAAGAAAGTTTGACTGTCTTAACTGTGCAAAAGTAAACATCCCCTGTAAGATATTTAGGAAAACCCAGAGATAAACTGAAATTGCAGGAACATTTATGGGACATATATAAGAAATTTAATATTTCATTATTATTATTATTTTTTGAGACAGAGTCTCACTGTCACCCAGGCTGGAATACAGTAGCGTGATCTTGGCTCACTCCAGTCGTGACCTCCCAGGATCAGGTGATCCTATCACCTCAGGCTCCCAAGTAGCTGAAACTATAGACATGAACCACCATGCCTGGTCTAATATTTAATTTTTACTTTGTAGTTATATTTTACTATCCTATATCTTAGTCTGTGTTGGTGGCTCCTTGAGAGAGAAACCCAGACAGACAGAGGTGTGTGTGTATATATGTAAAATTCTATTCACTTCTATTTGTGCATTTTCTTATGTAAATTGTATCTCAGTAAAAAATATAAAGTAAAAGATAATTTTTGTTTCTTTCATGAGGAATTTTCCTCTTTGATAAAGGAAAGCAAAATATAACAGGGATTTAAATTTGAAACACTTACTGCTAAACTTATGGACTGCTTTTAAGATATGTTATATATTCATTGATCCTTAGACCTTGAGTTTACATAAATGTGATTGACTTAGGTAGCAGCCTTTAGGTGTATATTAGAGTTTATAAAGTTCCAGTGAAGGTGTATCATTAAATCTAACTGAATACTTACGGTGTGCTAGGCATTATATGAGACCGGTCGTTCTCAAAATTGACTGTACTTTAGAATCTCTTGGGGAGAATTTTAAAAATCCTCACAAACCAATTAAATCAGAGACTCTGAAAGTGACACCTAGGCCTCAGTATTTTCTTAAATGTAGGTGGGTCCATTGTGCAGCCAAGTTTGAGAACCATTGTGCTAGAAAATGAATATACCTTACCCATTTAACCCTCTCAGCAACCTGGAGAGGCAGGAAGTGTTATTCCAGTTTTGCAATTCAAGTTCCGGTGAGATCAAATGACCTAATAGCTAATTTGTGCAGACCCAGACACAAACCAAGATCTCTGACTCTGAATCTTAATTTTTATCAATAACTCTTGGTGATTAGTATGTAGATTTTTTTTCCTTTTTAAATGCAAGTGTTATCTTTTTTTATTACCCCGTGCCTTTCTGGAATGCATTAATGTTGTCACTGGAAGATTATACTGTATGTATTTAGTGAGCAAGATATTTTTGTTTTCTCCCTCTCATATCGCCCACATGTCCCCACCAGAAACAGTGAAGGCCAAATTATACAACGATTATCTAAAGCACTTATTTTAAATTTATAAACATTAGAATAAGTTTATTGACTTAGAGATGCTGCTTAGGAATAAACTATTTCTCTATCAACTTTTATAAAAATATACATTTGCCATTTTTTTAAACTATTTCAGATATTATAAGCAAAATGAAAAATAGAAACCAGGGTTTTGGAATTGAAGATATTATTAGGATATTACTAAATGTTGAAGAAGTTTCCCTAGAAATTACTTGGTGATGACAAGTAGACGGGGAATGGAGAGAGAGAATTATGTTACTTAGCATCTCAGTAACTGGCTATCATAGTGAATATTAAATTTTCCTCACCAGAATTATTTTTTGGAGTTACATGTTTTCTACTGGAATACATATCTGCTTAAAATAGGAGAATAAGAGTTGCTTCAGGAAAAGTTACTTGGCAAGTGAATTTGGAATAGACCTCTAGTGAAAGCCAAAGGAAAATAAGTGCTCATGGTGCTCACTACCGCATTCTCTCTCGCGCGCGTTCTCTCTCTCATGGTGTCAGATACACACGTATGTATACTCACACATTTGTATATGTGTATATATGTACTACATGCATAGAATATATTTAGAGTAAGGTGAACAAAAGCTGGCCCTATGTCTATTAAAGGTCTGAAGTGATAACTAAGCATGAGTCAGAACAACTTCTAAGATGTATTTGGGAACCACCTTTGCACAGCATAGTGATTTTTTTATATATACATGAAAAGTATGGCAGGACGATAAATGCTGTCCATTTGTTTATATGAATTTAAAAGGGCATTTGGAAGCAAATGAACTATCTAATTTCATTTAAGAAAAAACAGCTTTTGAGTTGAGACCTAAATTAAATTTAAAGAATCCTGTCATTACCTACATGACCCTTTTATTACATGAGTTAGAACACAGAGCAGATTATGTCTTTCTGGGTATATGACAACTAAATTATAATAAAGCTTCATCTACTCATGCTAACCTTATTCTCAAAGGTCTAATGATACAAAGAGGTTCTATTGTGTTCCTGTGGCCCACTTTACATAATTGCTATGTTCCTTAAAAGTAGTGAAAGGGGAAGATTTGAGAGAGGTATAACAACAAAAAATGAATCAACCTAATGAAACTATATTTAAGTAGATTCATTCTTCAATAATTAATTGAACGTACTCTGCAGAAGGTAATGTACTAATCAAAAATGCCAAAATTATGTTACTGGTTTTTGCCTCAAAAAATGTTACTGGCAGATAAGGTGATGTACTTTGGAAACTATGCACAAGGTACCCTGGGGTATTTCCTGCATTGTGCTAGTCACTTGGCTACGTCTTTGCTCTTTCTGCCATACTCTACATGCTAGAGGGAAACCTGTGTCTTTAAAAGCAAAAAATTTTTAAATTTTCCTATATTTATTTCAGACAGGGTCTTGTTCTGTCACCTAGGCTGGAGTGCAGTGGCACAGTCATAGCTCACTGCAGCCTTGACCTCCCAGGCTTAAGTGATCCTCCTACCAAGTAGCTGAGACTAGAGGTGCATACCAGGATGCCAGGCTAATTTTTTAATTTGTTTGGTAGAGATGAAGTATTATTATGTCATCCAGGCTCTAGGGTTCAAGTGATCCTCCTGCCATGGGCTCCAAAAATGCTGGGATTACAGGTGTGAGGCACTGCACCCAGCCGGAAAGCTGGGTCTTGTCTTTGGATTTGCTCCACTTCATCATCACGCAGAGATGGGTGTGATAGATCATCATAGCTAATTATTGAACAAAAGGATTTACATGTTTCCTTTAAATACACACAAGATCCTAAAAGAATTTAAAATAGACTTCTATGTGTAAAACAAGAAAGGTTCTTGGATTGTAAAGAGGATGTGCTCTAAATGTAGGTCATGCCAGGAGCAGTGCTTTAGAGCACAGCGAGTATGTCAAATCACCTGAAACTGAAAGTCAGGTACAGGGTGTATGTAGAACTGTCATTCTAGTTTGCTTTCGAGTGGTGAGACTGCAGTCAAGGTGTACGCTGGGGCTGAAGTCTCTATTGGGGAGAGATTTGCTTCCAAGCTCACTCTTGTGACTATTGGCCTGATATGTCAATTGCCACATGGGACTCCCCATAGGGCAGCTGGATTCTCTCAGAGCGGGAGGGTACCTAAAACAACACCATGGTCTTTTTGTAACCTAATCTCAGAAATGACAGCCCATCACTGTTGCTGCATTCTGTTTACTAGAAGTGAGTCACTAAGTCCAGCCCACATTCAAAGGGAGGACATTGCACAAGGAAGCAAAGTCATTGGAGATCATCTTAGAGGTGGTCCACTGTGGTAAGTGTATTTCCTTAAACTGAGTATATAAAAATATTTTAACATGTAGTCAACATACAATAATTACCAATAGATGTTTAATACCTTTTACTAGGTCTATGGAATATAGTGTGTATTTTACACTTATAGCACTTCTCAATCCAGATGATATATTTTCATTGGAAATACCTATCTGTATTTAGATGTCATGAAATTTATACTTGAAAAAATAGATTCTAGGCCAGCACGGTGGCTCACACCTGTAACACCAGCATTTTGGGAAGCCGAGGTGAGTAGATTATTTGAGGATAGGAGTTCACGACCAGCCTGGCCAACATGGTGCGACCCTGTCTCTACAAAATTTAGCTGGGCACGGTGATGCATGCCTATAATTCCAGCTACTCAGGAGACTGAGGCATGAGAATTGCTTGAACTCAGGAGGCGGAGGTTGCAGTGACCTGAGATTGCACCACTGCCCTCCAGCCTGGGTGATGGAGTGAGACTCCTAAAAAAAAAAAAAAAAAAGTTCCTATACACAAGTTGTCACAAATATACTTAAACATTTTCCAATAACTGAATACTGAATCAAGTATCAGTTTTAAAATTCACATAAAACTAAATAAACTAAAACTGTAGTCCCTCAGTCACACTAATTATGCTTCAAGTGCTCAGTAGCTACATGGCCGCCATGTTGGACAGCAAAGTCCTAGAAGTTTTGCTGCAGAAGAAGGGAGGGTAATGACAAGGTACTTGGAAGAAGCAGACAAGTAGTATTTAAGATAATAGAAATCTCTGCTTTTTTTTTTTTTTTTTTT
>NW_016809484.1:531681-538863 GCF_001698545.2 Rhinopithecus bieti | reverse complement strand
TTTTTTTTTTTTTTTTTTTTTTGTGCACCCTGGAGAGAGAGAGATTTAAAGTGGCAGAAACATGGGATGTAATTGATGTGACTATGGTCAGACTTGAGTGGAGGTGCCATGGAGGCAGAAAGCCTGAAGGGATGAATGGTAGGGATGAATGTGGTAGGGACTTGTTATTCCAGGTGTTGAAATGTAGAATAATTGAGTGTGGGGGACTGAAGCAAGAGCTTTTCAAAATTTTCCTTTGGGTTTGCCATTCCCTTCATCATTTTTTCCTAGTTGAATGCCAAGAGAGAGAAAAGCACTTGGAAATGGATCCCATTTTCCAGGCTTCCATTTCCTATGAGCCTCAGAGGAGACCCTTTCCTGACCAGGAGCAGAAGTGTTCTCAGCATAGGAAGAACTCCCTGGGAATGGACGTCCTGTCCATGTGACTCTTTCAACCAAATGCTGCTTGTAAATTTGTGCAACCACTGTGCCCTGCCCTGACTCTAGTCCTAACTACCTTGTTTCCATTTCCAGTCTCTAAACAAAATTGTGCATAAATATTTGTATGTTTGAGGTAAAGGGGCATGGGAATATCTTGTTCAATACCTGTATTTTGTAAATGAGAAAATGGAAGACCAGAGAAATTAAGTAATTTACTTATGGTAACGCAAGTGGACATTTAGGGTACTCCCGGGCCTTTTGATGTCCAGTATATTGTTTCTCCAACCTCACCTGGGGAAGTAGCTGACTCAGTGGTAGGGCTGGGGTATGGGTACATCTGGCATCTGCCTTCCTGTTTAAATGTTGAGGCTTATGGCCCTTGCTAGGGTTACTGGGGCAGGAGGTGGATTTGGTGGGTTTTCATTTGTAGTTATCCCATGTTCTCTGTGCTTTTGGGCAAATTTCTTAAACTTCTGTAAACTCCAGCTAAATGGCAGTGGCAGTGGCCTCGTAAGATTCAATGTAGACCAAAAGCACCTTTATAGGACTTAGAGTAGATATTCATGAATGACTTGAATGACTTCTTATACCTCTGGCTACAGAATAGGTTGACTCTCAGCAACCCACCAAGTTTTTGCTCTTCTATGAACTCATGAAACTAATATGACCTTCCCTCCCTTCCTTCCTCAGTTAAATAAAAAAAAAAAAAATGCTCATAGAGAACCCCATCTTGTACCAGTTATAGTTCTAGGTGCCAGCAGAGAATGAGACAGGCCAGGTCCCAGCCCTCCAGGAATTTTTATTCTGGGGTCAAATAATAAACAAAGAAATAAGTAAATAATCAGGATGATTTCAGATAATGATAAATGTGATGGGGACCAAGCAGGGCTACGTAAAGGGTGGGCCATGGTGGGTGGGGTGCACCTTGGTACCTTTTTTGAGTGGTTAGAGAATACCACTCAAAAAAGGAGGAAATATTTTAGCTGAAATATTTTAGCTGAAGAGGAGGAAATATTTTAGCTGAATTCTGAATGACTTCAAGGAGCAGGCAATTTGAAGTTTTCTGGTTAAAAGCATTTTGGACCGAGGGCAAAGCTGTGGAAGGCCCTTGGGTGTGAAGAGACTGGGTCTATTTCAGGAAAGAATGCCGGTGTCAATTACATGGGGCATTGAAACTGGGAGTAACAAGGGGAGCTGAGGTTGGCTCATTGGTCCTCAGACTTTAGCATACATCAGAATCACTTGGAGGGTTGTCAAATGTGGCTTCTAAGGCCCTGCCTTTAGTGTTTTCTGATTATATATGTCTCAGGGCTATGGCAGTCAAGTATTATGGCTGATGCTCTGAAACCATATTTAGCTCATCTGGGGCCTGCAAGCCAAGGAAAAGAATTTGGGTTCATCAATGCCTTGCAAGTCCAGTGAAGGATCAGAGAGATGTGATCTGATTTATGTATTTTTTCTTGTTTTTCCCCCCCACTGACCTAATGGCATACATATTTAAAAGATCATTCTGACTACTACAGGGGAGAATAGATTTTAAGGGGCAAGAGCAGAAACAGGAGAGACCAATGAAAGGGCTTTTGAAGCAGTTTGGGCAAGAAAAGATGATGCCTTAATTACCAGGGTGGTAGCAGGGAGCTGGTGAAAAGTATAGAAGTTCAGGATATGTTTTAGAGTTTAGATCCCAGGGGAATTGTTAAAGGATTGGAAGTAGGAGATAAAGGACAGAGAGGAATTAAAGTATGCCTGCTGGAGTTTTTTTTGCTTGAGTTAACTGGGTGGTTAGTGGAGCCATTTGTTGAGATGGGGAATAATATAGAGTAGGTTTGTGTGAGAATGAGGATTAGAGGTGAAGAGGAGAATCAAGTTTTGGTTATATAACATTTGAGATACCTATGGGACATCCAAATGGAGATAACCATGAGATGATTGGGAATAAAAGTCAGAGCTCAATAAACAAGTCAGGGTTGGAGATGTGAATTTGGCAGTCACTGACATACAGTGATATTTGAAGCCATGGGGTTTTATGAAGTCCCTTGGAGGTAGAGGTTGTAGAAAGTAGAGAAAAAGGCAGAGAATGAACTCTGGGTTGCCCCAGCATTTAGAAATCGGAGGAGGTGAGGATGGGGAGACTGAGGAGTGGCAGTGAAGAAGGAAGAAAACAGTAGATTATGTGCCCACACAAAGAAGCCAAGGGAAGACAATCCCTCACAGAGGACTTGAGTGGCTGTGAAATAGTGCTCTGTGTGACCAAGATGAGACAGATAATTGTCTATGATTTGGACCCTCATAGGTTTTTGGCAACCTTGAAGAAAAAAAAAATGTAATAAAAGAGTCATATAATGTCTTAGGTTTCTCATCGATTTTCATGTTTGCATATCTTTTCAAGCCGTTTTGACATATTCAGTCTTTGAAATTAGGCTCATCAAGAAAAGAAGGCTTTTATTGTTTTTAATTGTATTCCCTTGAGAACATATTACAATGTTATGCCCACTTCTGAACAAATCTTATTTAATAAATTCTTCTGTTGTTTCATTAAACCCAGACAAACTGAGAAATTGTGTTGAGAAATTGGTCTCCAATTTATAATTGAAATACATAATTTAGTGGCCATCAAAACACTGCCAGTTATTTTGAGGGACTGCCTTATCAATACTTACCATAATAAATCCTGTGTTTGATCACCCTCTGTGTTGAGAGAGGGTTATTGTTAAATTTATTTTTGATCTTTAGACTGCAATACTTAGAAACCCTATTGTTTTAACACTGAGAATTCACTCTTATATTTTTGTCTTTAATGTTGAAGCCATATTTTTATATAGCAATTTTCTGAATGAAACTGTAAGAATACTTTATAAATATGATAAATATAGCAAACTGATGAGATCCCACTGGAGGTGAGTAGCTTATTAAGGATGTAAGTATATCTCGTATAGTATTTTATACCTTTGCTTTTTCAAATCAAGACTAGAATTATGTTTCGCTGAGCTCTTTTATTCCCTCTTTTTAGCTCTTTTAAGGATATTATATTGACAGTAATGGAGTAATGATTACAGTGGGCACATGATTTTGGAGTGCCCTGTAAATCAAAATGATAAAAAGACCAATCAGCAGTAATAGTAGAACACTAATTGAATTCTGTGTTAAAATGAGGTTATGATATTTTCAAAATATATTATTGAGTAATGCAAATTTTGCCTTAATTGGCATTATTAAAATTGAGTATAATATTGAGATAATTTTAATAAAGCAATGATTTGCATAAGCAATAATTTACTGTAGCTTGTTATTTTTAAGCTTGAAGTAAATTAAGTAAATTATTTTTGCCCTGATGTGGGGGGAGTTTTCTTATTATAAATATCTTTCCAATATAACCTCCTCTCCACCCACCCTTATGTGAAATTTGCTCTTGTTTACTGTTAAGGGGAAAAAACCTCTGAAGAGCAGACTGATAGTCAACAAGGCCACCGGAGAAGAAAAGCATATGTGAAAATCTATTTGATAAGAAAACTGGCTCAAATATTCCTGTTTAAAAGAGTGAGGAGGCTTCAATGGCAGTTACTATGATTTTTAAATATTTAAATATTTTAAAACTTAGTATTTTAAGTATAGTTGTTATTGAATGTTAATGAATTTCCTATATTTAGGTGGTAATACACGTTTGATTATTTTCACTGTACTTTTAACTTTGGGTGACAATTTTGTTATTACTTCAGAGCCTCTGACGAAAAAATTAATGTTAGGAGAGTTGTGAGTAGGTACAAGATATTTTCAAAATTTTGCTGGTGACTAAAAGGTCAAATAAGTTAAAGTCTTAAAGCTACTTAGGATTCAGGCCAAATCCAGGCTTCCATCTGGTATTCTTTTCACTAGACTGGACTATGTAGTAAGCAAACTAGATAAACACATTCCTAAATTTAGTGCATATGGATCACAATTGGGAACTAACATATAATGATCATACAGACTCTGCTTATCAAAATCCTACTTTTCTTGCAAAACCTGAGTCTCTTGTCTTTTCTCTTTGAAGCATGCCTTGGTGCTGCTCCCCACCCCATACAGCTGGGCTCAGCTGGCTTTCATTGACCTAAATTTTCAAAGTTGCCATCTGTTTGATGACCCTTCTTTTTCGTTTTGTATTATTTAATTATGCATTGCATCTTCTCGGTTGTACTGCGCATTCATTGTGGAAGGATCTTGGTCTTATTCACATTGCTTTCCATTTTTTCAGGAACAAAAGTAACAAATACATTATTAAATTGAAATAACAAGTGGGAAGATTAGGATGTTTTTCTAGAAGTCTTGTGTAAATGCCCTGGTGTGGTGGCTCATGCCTGTAATCCAGCACTTTTGGAGGCTAAGGTGGGAGGATTGCTTGAGTCCAGGAGTTCAAGACCAGCCTGGCCAACATGGCAAAACCTGGTGTCTAGTAAAAATATAAAAATGAGCTGGGCGTGTGCCTGTAGTCCCAGCTACCCAGGAGGCTAAGGCACAAGAATCGCTTGAACCTGGGAGATAAAGGCCGCAGCAAGCTGAGATCGTTCCACCGCACTCCAACCTAGGTGACAGAGCCAGACCCTGTCTCAAAAAAAAGTTCTGTGTGAATGGTTTTTCAACTAGTGCTTTGTCCTACTTTCCCTGTCTTAAAAGAAATTGGCTTATGTATAGTGGTTAGAGATGGATTTTCATCACAGACTCAAACTACCTGAGGAAGTAAAACTGTCACATACAGACATCAAAACTGTGAGTGAGAGGAGTTCACTGCACTGTGCAGTAGACAGGGAACACTTCCCCATAATTACGAAGTTCTCAGTTATCCCTTGCTAATAAAGCCAATGTGTATTTTTCATTCATCTTGTAAAAAATAAAACATAATCAGTTAATTTTTTAAAAAAATCCCAGATAAGTATGAAAGCTCATTTTATTTTTTGGTGGTAAGGACTGTTTTCCTTCCCAATTTTAGGCGTAGGTAGTGCATCTTCTGTGGAAAGTAGTCATTGAATTCACTCTTTCAGCAAATATCAGTGCCTACTATGCGGCAGGCATGGTCCCAGAGATTCTGTGTATTTGCAAATGTGTGGACAAGGTGATGGAGACAAGTCCCTAGTCTCATGGAATTAATTACCCTTTAACGGAAGGAGACATAAGTATGTTGCTCATTAACCCTGTGGCCAAAAGTAAAGCAGAGAGAGAGAGATGGGGGTGTTAAAGTCAGGAACAGACACTGCAGACGGCCTGGTATTGTGGATGTGTTCAAGGAAAAGGCAAGAGTCCTGAGATTGGAATGCAGTGAGCCTAGGGAGAAAGTTTTAGATAGGGGACTGGAGAGGCCGGAGGTAGGGAGGAAGGAAGGACCTATTACAGATGGTCCCCTGCTTGCAGTGGTTTGACGTATGATTTTTTCAACTTTATTGTGGGTTTGTCAGAATGTAACCTCATCATAAATTGAGGAACATCTGGATTTATGACGCTTTGAATTACGATTTTCTGATTCTATGATGGGTTTATTGGGGATATTTGGTACATTTTGACTTTGTATTTTCAATTTAGGGTGGATGTATCAGGTTGTAATCCCATCATAAGTAGAGGAACATTTGTATAATACTCTGGTTGAGGCAAGAAACCACTGGAGAATGTGAGAAGTGAGGCAGTGATCTGACTTGTATTTTATTTTATTATTTTATTTACTTATTTTTCCACACATTCAGAGAAACTTCTCTAGTGATGAACTACAGAAATGACCCCTGAAAGTTTAGTCATCTAACTTGTATTTTAAAAAGATCACGCTGGTTGTTACATTGAGACTAGATTACAACGTGACAAGGTTGGGAGTAAGGACACCAGTTGGCAGCTTGAGCAGAGGTGTTTGGTGATCCAGGTGGTTGGTGGATTCTGGGTCTATTTATGAAACAGAGCTGGCGGAATTTGTAGATGGATTAGATATATGTTTATATGAACAAGGATTTTTGGCCTGGACAAATGAAAGAAATGTGATTGACTGAGATGGGAATACTTGGAGAATCTTTTAAAATTCATTTTGTTGCTATTACCAAAGTTACTTTTTCTTTCATTGTACTTTATGACTAGTTTTTGCTGATATTTATGTAGACTATTGACACCTTCATATATGACCTTTGTACCAACCCACCTTACTGAATTCTCTTACTTATAAAATGTTTCAGTCGATTCACTGGTTTCTCATCTCTTCTGACTTCTCTGTGTAATTTTACCAAACCATTTAATTCTAAAAAGTACCATTTTCTTTTATGGCTCTATTCACTTTCCTCTGCCTGAAATATCAGTTATTTCTTGCCTTTTCTTATGTTTCTATTCATTCTTCAAAACCCAGCTCATGTTTCCCATCTGTAAGACATTTCTGGATTCCTAGGAAAGTTCCGTTTTCTTCCTGTGTCCTGCAGCTGCACCATCTGCATACCTGTGTTAGAGCAGTCATCAAACTTAATGGTAATTTTGCCTGCCTGTCAATCCTTTGGGGCTATGAACCCTTCAGGAATAGGAACTGAGTCTTACTCATCTTCACTTTTCCTGTGTTTAGCTGAATCTGCTCTGATAATTGTCTGTTATAAAATAAATATTTGTTATACACAAGTGGTCAATTTCTGCAGATTTAAAACTGAAATTTGAAATTGGGGCATTCTTCTTTACAGGGATTTTATAAGCTTTTATTCATTGTAACAGTTTTAAAATGTAGTTTTGCTACTTTAAAGTTCATATGGGACCAAAAGCCCGCATTGCCAAGAC
>NW_016809484.1:513440-531203 GCF_001698545.2 Rhinopithecus bieti | reverse complement strand
TTCTCGTCATCACTAGCCATCAGAGAAATGCAAATCAAAATCACAATGAGATACCATCTCACACCAGTTAGAATGGTGATCATTAAAAAGTCAGGAAACAGCGGGCTGGAGAGGTTGTGGAGAAATAGGAACAGTTTTACGCTATTGGTGGGACTGTAAACTAGTTCAACCATTGTGGGAGACAGTGTGGCGATTCCTCAAGTATCTAGAACTAGAAATACCATTTGACCCAGCCATCCCATTACTGGGTATATATCCAAAGGATTATAAATCATGCTGCTGTAAAGACACATGCACACGTATGTTTATTGCGGCACTATTCACAATAGCAAAGACTTGGAACCAACCCAAATGTCCATCAATGACAGACTGGATTAAGAAAATGTGGCACATATACACCATGGAATACTATGCAGCCATAACAAAGGATGAGTTGATGTCCTTTGTAGGGACATGAATGCAGCTGGAAACCATCATTCTCAGTAAACTATCACAAGAACAGAAAACCAAACACTGCATGTTCTCACCCATAGGTGGGAATTTAACAATGAGAACACTTAGACACAGGAAGGGGAACATCACACACCAGGGCCTATTGTGGGGTGGGAGGATGGGGGAGGGATAGCATTAGGAGATATACCTAATGTAAATGACAAGTTAATGGGTGCAGCACACCAACACAGCACATTTATACTTATGTAACAAACCTTCACATTGTGCACATGTACCCTAGAACATAAAGTATAATGAAAAAAATGTAGTTTTGTTGCTCTTGTAAAATAAGTCTTTTCTGAAGTGTAATATGTTCTTTTATTATACCACTAAGAGTTACGGGCTTGTAATGTACAGTGTAGGAACCTCGCTTCAGTCTTTTCATGATGAGTCATATGTTAAAGGAGTTGGAGTCATGAGACCTTAAATTTTGAAAATACCGAATAGGTGGATGTTATATATTTACTTACAAAGAAGCCTTTTGATCTTGTTTGGTTCTAATGTTTGCCTAGCAAGTAAGGATGGGAGGAATTGAAATTTATATTTTTCTGAGTGGAAAGGAGTAGTATTCATTCTTCTAAAATCAATTAGCATTTTATAAAGGTAATATTTTCAAAAACTTTAATTCACGGTGTTTCAAATAAAACCATAAATATGTCATTACTTATAGTTTATTTTCACATTTTATTTTTTCAACCCATCAGATCTTTGGATTGGCCTATGTAAGTTCAGAATGTCTACTATTCCTGTTATAAGTTAAGAGGTTGCCTTAGTGACACAAAAATATTTATTAGAAAATTATTAGTGATGTTTTTCATTGAAGCAGATATATTATTTATCAAACAACCCATCATAGTTCATTGCTAGGTACAGTGGGAAATATAGCCATCTATGTGCAGTGGGAAATACAGCCATCTTTCTTGCTTTCGTTCTTTGAGATAGGGTCTCACCATGTTGCCCAGGCTGGACTCGAACCCCTGGACTCAATGGATCCCTCAACCTCAGTCTGCTGAGTAGCTGGAATCTCTGCTCTGTGCCACCATATCTGGCTATCATGCTTCATGCTTCTTTTTTTGCAGGGAGTTATAAGTGTAGGTAGAGAGTTGAAACTGGTACCCAGAAAAAAAACATTTAAAAAGTTACATCTATGGAATTGGTACGTACTATATCAATTCAAAGAAGGAAGAAATACTGTGGAAGGGGTAGTTTGGGGCAAGCAGGGTGGATTTAGCTAGTCTTTGAAGGATAAGGTAGGGTTTGTCTGAATGGAGAAGTGGAACATACTACATCATCGGAAACAAATAGGATGAAGGGCCCAAAGGTAAGAGTTACTGTGAAATGAGAGAGTGAGATACTGATCTCTATTCTGAAACATTAAGGATTTTTGTAATTTATCTCATCAAAGAAAATAAATTTTCCTCTTGACTTGCTAGAGTGAATACACAGTAACTGAATTTAATAGAGGCCAAATGTAAAATCTCTTTATCATGTTTCTTTTTATGTCCAAGTAATGTAGGCATAGTACTCAAAACAAAACAAAATGCTGCCTGGAAAAGGAAAAAAAAAAATCCTAATTTGACCATCCAACACCAACAGTTAACATTTTAGAACATTTTTTCTAGATGTGAAAAACAGCTATATATATATAAACTCATATATATATGAGTTTATAAAATTGGATCATATTAAAAGTTACCTTAAAATAAAATATTTTGTATTTTTTGTGTTTTATTTATATTTTAGGAGAAAACCAAAAGCCAAGGCACCACTTCCTCCAGCTGAGACCAAATACGCTGATGTCTCTTCAGCTGCTGATTCTGTAGAATCCACTGCTTTCATCATGGAACAGAAAGAAAACATGATAGATAAAGACATTGAACTCTCAGTGGTCCTACCTGGGGATATTATCAAGTCTACTACTGTTCATGGCAGGTACGCTGGAATGAATGAAATATCAGGACTTCCCCTTCTTATTCCACCATTGAAAGCCTCTGTGATATATGTCTTGATGTTTGTTCTTTGAGAAAACGCTTCATTTATCACTCAGTTTAGTTACCTGTTAAAAAAAGAGTGCTAAAATGGTGTTAAAATTTTTCTGGGCCAGGCGCCGTGGCTCAAGCCTGTAATCCCAGCACTTTGGGAGGCCGAGACGGGCGGATCACGAGGTCAGGAGATCGAGACCATCCTGGCTAACACGGTGAAACCCCGTCTCTCCTAAAAAATACAAAAAACTAGTCGGGAGAGGTGCGGGCGCCTGTCTGTAGTCCCAGCTACTCGGGAGGCTGAGGCAGGAGAATGGCGTAAACCTGAGAGGCGGAGCTTGCAGTGAGCTGAGATCCGGCCACTGCACTCCAGCCCGGGCGACAGAGCAAGACTCCTCTCAAAAAAAAAAAAAATTTCTATCAATGTTTTAATATCAATGCTATGAATTCCACAAGCCCAATTAAATGTTTTGAAATCTAGAACCCTTTCATATCTCGTTAGTTATCTAACAAGTTTTTAAAAATAAGCCTTTCCCGGAGGAATGGCCATCAGTTATATTGATTTTGTAAACCGAACTTACAAAACAAGCCCAGTGACCCACAGGAAAATCCTATCCTTCTCAAATTTTTCTTCCCACTTTAAGCTGCTTCTTTAAGTTTGCAAAACTCTTAATTTTAAGAGTTTTATTACTCTTTATTAAATACTTTTGTATTTATCAAAACAGTTTGCAAATTAATTGGCAGTTTTTTTATTTCATTGAATGATTTAATTAATTTATTTAAAATGTGGGTGAGTTAAGTAGAAAAGTAAAATCAACCTTTATCCCAGCAAAAAGGAAAGATGTGATTTAGAAAGGACTGATATTTTTAAATACCTTTTGTGAACAATTGGAAAAATGGAACAAAGCCGAGTGTAATTTTCCATTTCACTTCGAAGTGGAAAGTTACATGAACTATAGACTTGGTCTTGTTCGTTCACTTCAACTGCCTACTTGTTATCAGGAATCATGTTTTAGAAATTTAAGCTGTTTTGACCTTAGCTCGCTCGCTCTCTCTCTGTGTGTTTGTGTGTGTGTGTTGTGTATGAGGAAAAGAATATGTTGGGTATTGCATTCTTACAGTCTGGTTTTGTCTAGAAAACCTCATTCAAGGTAACTTTAATTTTAAGATGTATCATTAAAATCATGTGTAACTTTACAGATTATTTAAAGTAGATGAAAACAAAATAGTTCAGCTTTAGCAAACCATATAGGGTTATTTAACTCTGATTACATTTGAGGAAGTTGCATTTTGCCATTTATTTTGTATTGAAAGTCATTTTGGAGATCACACATTGAACCCTATTTATGAGATTGAGAAAACTGTGTCTCTAGTAGGCTCCCATCTGCAACTGTGGATGGCCTCGTGCATGTGAGAAAGACATCTTGGAAAGACATCTTGAAAGTTAGAGACAACGACCATTATCATCAATTCTTGAAATAATATTACTCTGGTTTTAAAAGGATAATGGATCTGGCTAGGGGTAACAAAGGCAATTCCTTTATTTTATTTTATTTTATTTTCCTGAATTCAAAGTAAGTTAAAAAAAAAAAAAGTCAACCTTTTTTTCTAGTTCTTCAGGGTTGCAGGTGATGCTGGTTTCATCACAAATACTCTTCAGAATTTCTTCTTGGGGATGTACCAGTCATCTATTTATATTGCCTTATTCTCTGCTTGCTATAAGTGAATCTCTGGGTTCTTCAGATTTTTTTTTAAACCTCAGTGACTTTAATATAAGAAGCATGTTTTTTCTCTCTGTCCTGTCACCCATCATAGTTATTTTAGACTTTTCCATGTGCCACCCCGTGTTAACTTTTCTTCTCTTTCCTCAACTCTGGAAACCGAGATCCATGGTCAGCTTCCCTATTTCCAGCAGAGAATGGTGCAATCTCATCACTTAAAAACTGTTCCAGTTCTTAGATCTTAGGGTTCCTTATTTGAATACTACCTTTTAAAACATCTAGCTTATCTACTTTCTCTTTAACTGAATTAGTTCTTCATCCTCCTCAAGTCTAATTTATGACTGTTCTGTAGGATGCTGCATTTTTCTTCATGTCTAAATTTTCATCGTATCTATTTTTTCTTCATACCTGATAGATTCTACATCAGACATTTCTCCTACATTTGTACTTACAAGCACCCTAGATTTTTCCTACCCTCCTTCCAGCATGTTTGCCTCCTCAGATCCCTAACTCTGAGTAATGTTTCATCAATCAGCTTTGTGTTTCTGGGCCACCAACTATTTTGAATTGCTGTAGTTTTTTTTAATCTATGAAAATGTATTATAGCTGAATTGATAGGATTAAATATGATTAAATGAAATACTATCAGCGCTTGGCACCTATTGGCTTCCTTGTTTTTTTTTGTTTTTTTGTTTTGTTTTGTTTTTTTAATTGGGAACTGCTTTTCTTAACCCTGGCTCTCTTCATTTACCTTGCACCCTCAGATTAATCTAAAACGCCTCTCTGTTTGTGGTACTACCTTTGATAAAAGACTGCAGGACAGCAATTCAATATCAGATTAAAGAAGTCCAAACTACCTAGCCTGGAGATTGGGATACCTTATTTTCTTCTCCAAAATTAAGTAGGCTTTTCCTTCACCACCATTCTCCTTTCTTTGCGTATTTTTTTTGTTTTGTTTTGTTTTTTGGAGACAGAGTCTTGCTCTTTCACCCAGGCTGGAGTGCATTGGTGGGATCTTGGCCTGCTGCAACCTTCACCTCCCAGGTTCAAGCAATTCTCCTGCCCCAGTGTCCCAAGTAGCTAGGATTACAGGTGAATGCCACCATGCCCAGCTAATTTTTGTATTTTTAGTAGAGACAGGGTTTCACCATGTTGGCCAGGCTGGTCTCGAACCCCTGACCTCAGGTGATCCACCACCCCCAGCCTCCCAAAGTGCTGGAATTATAGGCCTGAGCCACTGTGCCCGGCCCTCCTTTGTGTATCTTAAGCTTCACCACATGACTCTTTGCTCTTCCTTTGTTCTTCTACAAATACTCTTTCTTTCACCTCCATACTTTTATGAACTTTTTTCCCCCCTGGTGTAACTCACTACCCTCATTTTCTCCAGTTAGTTTATATAGCTCAGGTGATATATTTTATATAAAGGCTCCCTGATCTCCCCGGAATCAAGGATTAACTCCGGCTTCCAAACTCTTCTGACACTTTATATCATATTTATTACATACTGTTTTATGCTGCAATGTATGTGTAGGTCTTAGCTTTCGAAGAAACTACAGAGCCATGAGAATATCATTACTTTTCTTTATAGTGCCTAGCACAGTTTCTTGCAATGTAGTAGGCATTTCATAAATTTATCAAAATGAATATTGTCTTCCTAAACCCTTAGGTGTAGATGGAGGTAGCAACATAAATGATGTGAAGAAGCACTTGAAATGAGTCCTAGTTGTTTACCCAGAATCTTTTAAGTAAAGATATTTTCTCCAGGCAGAGAGCAAGGTAGGAGTGCCCCAAATTCTAATTGCTTTTTAAATTTTGTTTAGGGCTGAAGAGTTTTTCTGAGAGTAGAATTTATATCAGTGTGTTTGTTTGTTTAGACAGGGTTTCAGTCACCCAGGTTGGAGTGCAGTGGTAAGATCTGGGCTCACTGCAGCTTCTGCCTCCCAGGCTCAAGCAGTCTTCCCACCCCAGCCTCCCAAGTAGCTAGGACCACAGGCGTGTGCTACCACGCCCAGCTAATTCTTGTATTTTTTGTAGAGATGGGATTTCCCCCACGTTGCCCAGCCTGTATATCAGTGTTTTTACTATGGGGTTTCATTTAGGGACTTTGTTTGCAGTAGTTTTATAATTCAGACATGACTCATTGATGCTATGACTAATTTTCTATTTTAAGTGCTTGTGATTTAAAGTAGTTGTATGATTCTGAGTATCTTGGGAGTGTGATTCTGGGATATCTTAATGTGATCCAAGATATTTAAGAGTCTGACTTGGTATATCTTAAAAGTGTGACTTGGGATATCTTTATAGTGTGATTAGGGATGTCTTGAGTGTCACAGCCGCTGCTGACCTATTGTTTCACAAAACTGTTTAATAACAACAAAAAGGAATGTTCAAATAGAAAATTATGTACTACTACTGATAAATGTTAACTACCTAATGGGAAGACTCAATGATAAAAATAAAATTTCTTCATGGCTTTGTTACTACCATATAAAAGGAATATGAAAAATCTCAACAGAATAATACAAGAATTTGGTGGGGGACTAAGGAAAGTAATTTTAAGTGTGTGAGGGTTTCTTAGATAAACAGAGTTCTATATGTAACTCTGAAAAGACTTTAATGCAGTTTGTTGAGACCATCCTTTCTGAATTTGTCTGAATATTTCTTGTATATTTATTTTGATAGTATAGTATTATTTCTTATGCCTTTACAGTGAAGAGTAGTATCAGTATTCGACGGAAATACAGATTTCCAAAACTTATATGCCTCACTTCACTTTTCAGAAATAATTTTCCCACTCAAAATGTATTGTTGGGGAATATTTTTGGAAAGTCCCCCTCATACATCTCAAGCACAAGGTGGGCTCAGGATGTTCTAGTTTGGGGAATATAAGTGCACAGTGGTATCTTCAGAAGAATGCACTTGTTTGTGCATTGATTTTCACAAAAGAGCTTGTTCAGATTAGGGAACACAGTAGGGTTGGAAGTGCTCATAGACTTTACGCTCAGGGAGAAACTGACTATCCTGAATTAGGTTGGCAGCCATCTGCCAGCTCAACTATTTTTGGTACCAGGACTTAGTGATGCCATCTCTTTAATAACCAAAGGTCACCATGTCTCCACTATCTTGCCTTTGTGAGCCCCTGCTTACATTAAGGGGGCTTGCCATGCTAACCTGAAAACTCTTGGGCATTTCTAAGTATCCTGATACCATGGATGGTTGGACTGAAAGAAGGAGGAATTAAAATATTTTATTTATATATAAGATACAGTGTAGTATAGATGTATGTGTACATATGTCTATGTGTATGTATATATGTTTGCACATATATATAAATGTGTGCATCTATGTATATGTAGACTGTGTGTACCAAATCCAAAATCTCAAATGCTTCAAATTCCAGAACTTTTTGGTGTGAATATGATGCTCAAAGGAAATGTTTATTGGAGCATTTCAGATTTTGGATTTCCAGATTAGGGATGCTTAACTCGTGTAATGCAAATATTTCAAAATCCAAAAAAAATATGAAATCTGAAACACTTCTTGCCTCAAGCACGTTGGATAAGGGATACTCAACCTGTTTCTGTGTGTATGTGTATCATGTATATAATCGATAAACATCTTTTTCACCAGACAAAGCAATTCTTTGCCTTTCTAGAAATGAACATTAAAGGATGCTACTGTTACAGAACTGGTGGCTCTTCTTCTCAGAAGATGCTATACTTCACAACAGCATTAGCAGTGGTGTCTGCTAGTACTTGGGAAAAGTTAATTTTTAATGAAAGTGAGCTTATAGACTAAACAGATATAGAAACCATATAGAATAAGGAAGTATGTGGGTACATTTGTATATTATTCTAGGTCTTCATCTTATAGTTGAGTATCTGCTTCATAGGTAATTATTCTTCATTGAATAGGTATTAGTTCCTTTTTCTTCTCTTTCCTTTTTCCAGGCTAAACTTTTAAAGCAAAATGTTCAGTTTGGGAAATCTGATAAGATTAACACGAATCCTTCTTAGCCTGTAGAGAGAGCATTCTATGGCCATGCTATCACACTTTCTTTACTACAAGAGGGAGGAAGAAATAAGCACCATTTATAACGGAGGAAGATGTTTCTTTTACCCACCTACTACAAACAGGAATTTGTTTTGATTTGAGCACACGTGAGATGTCATAATTGAAAGCACAAAGAAAGCACAGAACTCCAAGCTAGAAGTCCCAACTAGAAGTTACAGTTTATTCTAGACTTGCTGTGTGATCTTAAGCAAGTCACCTCACCTCTCTGGGCTTTTCCCATAAAATAACCCAGAGACATGTCACACATGCTTTTCGGCCTGATTTGCCTGTCCCATAACACCGGTTTACAGCAGAGTTGAGCCTAAGCCCGCGGCTTTGACTGGCGTAGGGTGGGTCCACTAAGGAGCTTGGGAGCATTTTACATGGATTACAGCTCCACCTATTGGGAAAAAGTAGACTATGAAAAAAATGACAAGATCATTTTTTTCATAGTTGGATCAATGTGGGGTTTTGCTAAAAAAAAAAAAAAAAAGAGTAACAGAACAGTATGGATCTAGAAAAATTTCTGAAGTTCACGTCATATTTATATTTGAGAAGTGTCTAGTGATGACAAATGTATGATAAATATATGTATATAATAGGGTAATTTTTAAAAAACTGCCCAACATCTATAGGGTGGTACAAACCGTGTTTAACTCTACAAGATGCTTAAATTATGGTGTAGATTGTTATTCTGCTGTGATTGCTTAAAACAAAAGTTGGCATTTTAACTGTGCAAGTACCTCAACATAACAGTACTACTTGAGTTTTTAATCGGCACTATTTGAGTTTTTAATCATCCTGTCATCTAGGTTCTGTCACTGCCCTCCCATATCCCCCATGGCTCTGAGCCCAGGAGAATGTCAGCCTCTGTCACCTGCCTGCTCCCCTGGTTGGGAAAGGGGTGACAAAGTATTCATAAATGTCCTCAGAACATTGTTCCTGGCAGGGCCACCCTCTTCCCTTTGCTTTCCTGGCATCTACGCTTTATAATAATGACCCTTTTAATTTCAGATTTTAAGTTAATTTAATTTTAAATTTTCTAGGGACAGGGTCACACTCCATTGCCCAGGCAAGAGTGCAGTGGTGTGATCGTAGCTCACTGCAGCCTCAAACTCCGGGCTCAAGTGATGTCCTGCCTTGGCCTCCCAAGGTGCTGGGATTACAGATGTGAGCCACCATGCTCAGCTCTAATTTTAGTTTTTAAATTTTTGTGATTACAGTTGTAATAGTTAGATATTTTAGAAAGTTGGAAAATACAGATAAGCCAAAAAATTGTAAATGCAATTTCATTAAGTAGGCAGATTGCAACTTCTAACATTGTAGTGTCTAGCCTTTTATTCTTAGGCATGCACATCTATGTATACACATATGTATGTACACACATCTGTATGTGCGCTCTTCTTTTTTACAACAATATGGTATTATATTGTACATGCTATTTGTAACCTTCTTTTTTCAGTTAATAATTTCCATCTTTCATGTCAATAAAATTTTATCCTTTGTCTATTTTCAAATTGCCCCAATTATAGTGAGATGTATTTGTAGTATTTTTGTTTTTATAAGGGGCATGTATGTGTGTTTAGTAGATGTGTTCTTAAATCACCATTTTTATGATGGTAATTATTTATAATCAGCTCTGAGTATAACACCCAAGATAAACAACCAGATAGAGTCCAAAGTGGTTACTTTCTAAAAATTGTGGGTTTTTTTACATTTAGTAATATCTATTTTTAGTATGTTAAGAACTTATCAGCTTAGTAATCTGACCTATTACTAATTATCTTCAAATCTTAATTTCATGTGTTTTCTTCAAAATGTTTCTTATAGCATAATAAGCATTCTCAATTTTGAGATTGGGTCTAGTTGTTTTGTGTACCTGGTACATTTCATTTCTTGCACACACAGACAGAGCACTGCTTCATTCCTGAACTCATTACTGAATTACATGGGTTAGCATAAGATTGATAAACAGCAGCAATAGAGAATGTTTTAAGATTTCTGTACGATTACTGGTATGTATAATTGGGTTGTTGGTGTGCACTTACAAGGTACAGATATGAAACTAATACAGGGAATTGTTATCTATTTCTGAAAGAAGTGGGAAATCTCATAGGGATTTCTTCATTTCAAAGAGCTTTTAGAGTCTTAAAAAAAAAAAAATTCTGCCCTCCAGAAAATTATTATATTATCTTACAAGAGAAAAAATTCTGTAAATACTATTAATGCAAAGCAGACTCTGCTGAGTAATAAAATAACCCAAAATTCAATGTGGTGTAATAATATAGGGGAGTGATTATAATGTTCATTCGATCCTTTTCCACTTTTAATAATTTGCCTCAGGTTTTAGATGGACTGCTCAGGTGTGCTCCCGCCTTAGGGAACAGGAAGACAGGCGTCTTTTCTGTGGTGATCCCGTGGTCAAACTCATTAGCCAACTGCCTTCAGGTGCATCGGCTGGGGGGGATTATCCAACCAGAGTTGTTATCTTTGGCAGAAGTAGTTTGGCATCCAGGTATATTCAAGAGATGATTTTATTTCCTGTGGGTGCACTTTGTGACTAGTTAACTCCAGCGGCAACTCCGTTGGATGCAGGACCTGCTTAAAAGTTAATGTCCGACTTTTATGGCATTATGACTCCTTTATGGTAAAGCTAGACAGTCAGTAATTTCCAACCTCAAAATCTTGTGGTCAGGGTCAGCTTTCCTGTGTTACAGTGCTGAATGCTGAGGCTTCAATTAAATATTTAAAGCATTCAAACTAGTCTGAGGCTGTTTTTGGAAAAGATCTTAACCCTATTTAATGTGTATGTTTCACCTTTGTGTAAAGATATGGCTTAGGCAAAACAAGCTTATTAATTATAAAAAACAACAGGGCTTTCACCATGTTATTTTTTTCTAAAGCATATGAATCTCCTTTCAACAAGTATGCTTTCTCATGTGTCAGTTGTATTAGTCTACTATGCATTTGAGCCCATTGACTTTCAAACAGAATTAATCACTGTTTTCTCTAAATTCCTCATTCGACAACAGGGACCTGGCCAGGTACCTACAGATTACTAAGATGTGGTCCTGCTAGAGGGGAGCTCACATCCGTGTACACACAGAACCCAGATAACTTGTTGAGGTCACTCTGCTGCTTAAGATCTAAGTAAGATTGGCCTGAACCCCTGTTCCACTTCCTTTGGAAGGTTCAATCCCCTTTATAATCTTGTCGTAAACTCCCAAGAGTTTTACGTTCTTGGGGCCACCTCTGGCTCTGACTTTATGTCTCACCACCTCTGGATTCATATTTTTCAGTTTCTACTTCTGAAATTTCATCCTTTATTTGACACCTCCCAAGGCTACCCAAAATTCATCGTGATGTAATAATATAGAATGATGGTTTGTAGAGTTACAGTAAGCACAGCACATAGCAGACCATTGAAATTTGCATTTTAGATCTCCTGTCGGTTACTTTCAGCAACCCTGCCACTTTGTTATGTCCCTCCAATCCTGGCCCCTTTCCACTGGCTAGCTCCTCTTTCTGTCTCTGTCTCCTTTCTGCATTAGCTTCAATCCTATCAGCTCCCTACAAAATGTATCTGGAATCTGAGTAGTCCAGGCCTCCACCATCTTCCACCTAAATTTTTGCAATAACCTTGTAGCTGCTGCCCCAGGCTATTTTGAATACAAAACCCAGAAGGTAATCCTTTTAAAAAGTGGAGTAGATCACATCACTCCTCAGAACTGTTTGGAGGCTTTCTGTCTCACTCAGTAAAATCTCAAGTCTTCACTTAAAAGGCCTTTAAACACTACAAGATTATCACTGATTTCGTGCCTATTGTTTTCACCTTAGCCGACTAGTTTCTGTTTTTCTTTAAACACTTAGAGCACATTCCTGTCTCAGGGTTTTTGTACTTGTCAAAGCTATCTTTCCCCAGATATCCCAGGCCCTTCAAGGTCTCTCTATTCTGGTGTCATTTTTCAATTAGGACATTCCTAACTTCTTTCCTTGTTTTTTTTTTATTTAAATTTTATTTTTTTTATCAGAGCATGTATCACCACCTGATATTTTATATATTTTACTTGTTTCTTTTTTCTCTTCTCTCTAGATCAGAGTTCCATAAACTTCATAAACTACAGTATGATCAGAATAGGCTGGAGTGCCTGTCAAAGCACAAATTGCTGTTCCTCATTCCCAGAGGAATTAATGATCTGGGCTGGGGCTTGACAATTTGCATTTCTAACAAGTTCTCAGCAGATGCTGCTGGTTTATGTATCACACCTTGAGAACCAGCGTGTTAGAATTACTCTATCCAGTATGGCAGCCATTCACCAAATGTGTCTACTTACATTGAATTTAAATTAAGTTGAATAAATTAAAAATTTGGTTTGGGAGTCCACTAGCTCAGTAACCACTGTGTTGGACAGTGCAGATATAGAACATTTCCATCGGTGCAGAAAATTCCATTGGGCTTATTACTGTAAAACACAAACCACATAGAGGTCCACATGGAGCTTACTATGTTGTAAGGAATCAGGTTAGATACACAACTTTTCTTTTTCATTTGATAGTTTTCCCAGTACCACTTATTGAAAATTCAGTTGTTTCCCCAGAAATAATTCATATGCAGTATTAAATTCACATATGAAATTATGTCTATTGCAGAACTTTCTGGATTGCTGCATTTATCTGTCTGGGAATAGGAATACTTTCAAGACAAATTTGGCTTCTGAAATTATTGAATAAAGAATTGGACCTGGAATTATAAAATGAGAGAATAAAGTCATAAAGAAGTTCTGTGGTTTTCAGTTGCCTCTAAAAGAGGCATTTTTAGTAGAAAACATGTAGGCAGTGTTGAGTTCAAAGGTCATGATATAGTCAGCAATTTTTTTCTTATGAAATCTGATATAGTGTGTAAAGTTTCTTGATAAATAAAGTGACTGAGGGAATAGGCCATTATAATAATATTCTTGACCAATTGTCCACCCCATTTATTAGATTAGAAAGTTAATTTGTCACAGAAATACCAATATTTCTACAAAAAGTATCAAAGTGTTCTTTTTTAAAAAATCAAAAATGTATTTTTTTTAACGTTTATATGTTTATACACAAAGGATGATGATTATGGCACAAAAATAGGGATGAAAACAAAACAAAACTTTAATAATTTTTTGTATTTTTGTTTTGTTTTGTTTTTTGAGACGGAGTCTTGCTCTGTCGCCCAGGCTGGAGTGCAGTGGTGTGATCTCAGCTCACTACAAGCTCCGCCTCGTGGGTTCACGCCATTCTCTTGCCTCAGCCTCCCAAGTAGCTGGGACTACAGGCGCCCGTCACCACGCCCAGCTAATTTTTGTATTTTTAGTAGAGACGGGGTTTCACCGTGTTAGCCAGGATGGCTTTGATCTCATGACCTCGTGATCCGCCCGCCTCAGCCTCCTAAAGTGCTGCGATTATAGGCGTGAGCCACCGCACCCAGCCATTTGTCTTGTTAACTTATGTATTTCTGGCAGAGATTCAAGAAAACTGTATATTTAAGAAGTAAAAGATGTTGGAAGAATAAGTGTCAATGTTTTTACATTTATTACTTGACACATTTATATATAAAGAGAAAGAAATACAGTCTGCATGTATCATCATTTACTCATAGACAACAGCAGACAGTTACCCAGTCAGTTGGCAATGAAAGTTCTCTCCTCCTCCAGCTAAACTGTATTTATAATTGTATTTAACTAGACATTACCTAATCTTTCTTAACTTTATTTACTATCAAAGAAAGTACTATTTCCAAGTCTAGAATTAGTATGTGCCATCCAGTTGCTCTTGTAGAGTACCATATTACCAAAAAATCAACTTCCACAAGACCGTTTTGCTAGTCTCTCTCTGGATGAAATTAAAAATGTACTGTTTAAAGCCAAAACATGGGCAATATAGATACATTTATGGGCATAGCCTTTGGCTCAAAAGAAGGATGTAAAACTCTTAAATAATATGCAACCATCTAATAAAGACACAGGGAATGTATTTTGAGAATTGAAATGTATTCCTGAGACTTGTTTCTTAATTGAGGGACTTGGAGCCTTTTATTTATTTATTTTTCTTTATATATGTACAAGTAATAGGGTGCAATTTGTATGTGGGGGAGGAGAAGGGAGGTGTGAGGGACCGTTGAGAAACATACTCCTTCTCCAATAAAGATTGGACTGGCCCAGGAGTAGGCAGCGACCACAGAAAGTAGAAATGGGGGCTGAACACGGGATGATCTGAAATCTATGTAACGTGTTGTTTGACTTCAAGACCACACAGTGTCCAAGAGTGAGTCCTTCCCCACCTCTGCAGGAGACTTGTCTGGAAGAACTGCATCAGAAGGGCTGCAGGCCTGGGAGCTTACTGAGGGTGACGTGCCATATGAAAACAGAGGCACTGAAATAAAAGTGGCATACCGAATGGCGGGATTTCTAGCCCCATTTCCCTGTCAAGTTCCCAAAAGCCAGTAGTCAGGTTTATATCTCTGGTCAAGAAATTGGAGAATAACTTTTTACTAATATGTACATTTCCCTTTTGAGGTGGGATGCAGATGTCTGGCTCCCCAATTACCCTAAAGTGAATCCCATGAACCTACACCTCCAGCCATAAAAATAGGATTTTCACACTGCAGTTCAGTGCCTTATTCTTAGGTATGAACTAACAGCTTAGGATCACCTGACATTTGGGGAAAGCACATGATACCAAAGATTTTTTAGTGTGCTTTCCTTAAGGGCTGGCAGTATTAAGAAAGACTCAGAGACTATGTTGTTCTGTTGATGATATGAATGAAAATATAAGTCTATGTCAACAATGAGAGTCTATGGAAAGGGAAGCAAAAAATTGGTAAGTATCCCTGAATCCCAAGTTGGGTATGAAAGTTTCTATAGAAATAAGTCCTGTATTACCAATAGTATTAGACATTCATTCATTATTTGAAATTATCTCATGCATTTACTTTATTTCTATTTTATGTTCTAGCACAAGAGCTGATAAACTTTTTCTGTCATGGGCCAGGAAGTAAAAATAGTAGGCTTTGTGGGCTATGCCTGTATAGTAGGTGTGGTCACCCTACTCCATTCTGCTGTTGTAACTAACACAAAAGTAGCCTGAGACGTTATGTAAACAAATGGGCATGGCTATTTTATAATACAACTTTATTTACAAAAACAGACTGTGGGCCCATTTTGACCTGCACATTGTGGTTTGCTGACACTTGGTTTAGTATATCCAGTAGAGTGTTAGATCTATGAGAACAGATGTACTGTAATACTTGTACTGTGATTCTAGTGCCTAGAGAATATTCATAACCTTTGAATGATTAAAGAATTTGTACTATGCCCTTTAGGATTTTGTGGACTTCCTATGTAGATATTTACAGTCTGTTTTCTAAAGCCAAAAAGGTGGTGGTGCTTGTTCCAAATGCTTCATTCTTATGAGAACTTTGTAACCGATTCATAAGCTAAAGACTGCCAATACTGTATTACAAATAACGTGCTGTGAAGGACTGCTCTTGGGTAAGGAAAGGACTCCTCCTGAAATTTATAATTTGGAAACAATTTGGTAAAACATAAAAGTAGTTGTTAAACTAACACTAGGATCCATGCTGTCTTGACTATCCCAGGACTTTTTAACTATTACAATTTTGTCTGTTTAAATATCTTGTAGTTCAGTTTTTTGCAGTTATATTATTTTTGTTGTTGCTATTATTATTATTATTATTATTATTATTATTATTACAGAGTCTTGCTCTGTTGCCCAGGCTGGAGTGCAGTGGCGCGATCTCATCTCACTGCAACCTCATCTTCCAGGGCTCATGTTCTCTGGCCTCCACCTCCTGAGTAGGTGGGACTATAGGCACGTACCACCACAGCAGGCTATTTTTTAAAATTTTCTGTAGAGACAGGGTCTTGCCATGTTGCCTAGACTGGTCTCCAACTCCTGGGCTCAAGCGGTCTTCCTGCGTTGGCCTCTAGCTTGGCCTGTAGCTCAAATTTTAAGCTGCTTTTCCAAATACTATTTTGTAGCCTTGTTTATCTATTGAAGACAAGCATTCTAAGAAAATCCTCAAAATAATAACAGGTAATGAAATACTCTTGTTTTACAGTAAACCTATGATGGACTTGTTGATATTCCTTTGTGCACAGTATCACTTAAATCCATCAAGTTACACAATCGATCTGTTGTCAGCTGAACAGAACCACATTAAATTTAAGCCAAACACACCAATAGGAATGTTGGAGATAGAGAAGGTAATTTTAAAGCCAAAATGTTGGATAAGAAAAGCCTACACCTATAATACCAGAGGTAAGAATTCCATTATATATTTTGGTATCTTATGGCTAAAATATTAAGTTGATTTTTCAGTCATTAGCAGCTCATTGTAAGTGAAATGAAAATGGACTTTCCTGATCAAATTTGATGTGAACATAGGTATGTTTTTCTAGGCCACTTTGTTTAGGATTCAGTTGGTTATTGATCCTTGGATTCAATAGAATTTGGGCAAAACTTTAGATTTAAGTGCTCTAAAATGATATCTAATATGATTGCATAAGACTGTAACAATTATGAATGATTTGTATTTTAAGCTACTTTTTAAAAAAGTATTTTATATGTAAAGGAAGGTTTTAGAATCTTTTCATGCAAATTCATCTAAGAATTTCTTAAAGTAATATTTTGGCTTCTGCGTACTTGGTAAGCAGCAGTCGTAACTTACATCTATTTGTGTGTGTGTTTTTGTTTTGTTTTCCAACTCTTCATTGTGTTTGAATTAATAACATCTAAACTATTAGTGTGTGCTGCACATTAACTCCATTTTCTTTAATGTACAAATTCCATGCAAAAATTTTTAACCACATCATTCTAATATCATCAGTCCTTATTAAAATTGTTTTATTGCTATACGCAATAGGGTAGAATTTTATGGGTTTCAACAAATACTCTTTCATTATGAACATCAACCATTTTCATTTTATAATATATATAAAAGTTTGTATATTAAATTGCTACATGTGACTTAAATATACATATTCTTGCATTTTCTTCATGTTATGAAGCTTTTTTCAAAGAAGTTGAGTTTTTGAAAATATTAAAACATACTTGCTTTCTGCAATATATGATTTAATATTATTAATGTGTTAGGATATTGGACTGCCTTCTGTCTAGGTATTTGTTTCTGTTTAGGTGTTTATTACCTATCCATGCTGTTTTTCTAGGTGGAAATGGTTATATTTATGCTATTGCATGGGATTATACAAAGGGTTTTAGTTTTGTGAATAAATGTCTTTAAGGACCTGCAAAATGTACATTTCACTTAGTATAGTCTCATGTTGCTAAGTTCCATACAGGATTTAATTAAATTACATGATGAGATGCTTAAAATCTTCCCAGTAATTTTAAATTATCAGTACTAGATATCTAATGAAGACATTTTAATATTCTTTACTAAAATATTAAAATTAGCCAATACAATAAATTAATAAGCAAGTAAAAAAAAAAAAAAAAAAAAA
>NW_016809484.1:480535-512456 GCF_001698545.2 Rhinopithecus bieti | reverse complement strand
TACTCCAGCCTGAGATGTTAATTTGATCGATTAAACAAGAGAAATCCCTTAGAAATCATCTTACGATTCTGAAGTCCATATTTCTCCAGAAATATTTACTTCTCCCAGATTCCGAGGTTCACGAAAATACCAATGAATTAGTAGGAAATGTTTCCTCCATTTTAACTTTGACCAAACTTCATTCAAAACCATGAAACCAAAAGAAGAGTAAGAAACCACAAAGCTAGTTACCACCCAGATGGCTCCCAGCTTATGAATAAGTTGTATTCCAAAAGTTGGCTTGTAAATCAGCTGTTCAGTATGTATGGTAGCCTTTCCCACAGAAACCATGTTTTCAATGGTGGCCAAGTTTCAAGCTCTCTCATAAAGTCTATCTAACTCATGAGACAACAAGTAATATTAACAAAGAATAGAATTCCAGAAATTATTTATGATTTTTTTTTGGGAGAAAAGCAGGATAAGGAAAGAACTATACTTCCTGTGGGTGGAGGTGGGGACCCAACTGTCTCCAAGCAAAGAGGCCACACAGCCTTCTACTGTCCTGGGCCAGGCAGGTTTTGTGGCCAGCAGGAAAGGCCCTGTGGTGAGGCATGAGGCAGGAGAGCATGGGAGAATGGACTTCCCAGAAGAACTTCCAGGAGAGAGTTAGGAGGAAGCAGTTCAGAGAGAGAGAGGATCAAGAAGAGCTTCAAGATAAGAGAAAACTGGAGAGGAAGCAAATGGAACATGTTTACAGATGTTATAGTAGGTTATGAGTTTAATTCTTTTTAATGTTTGCTATAGTTTGAATGTTTGTCCCCCATTAACCTCAGGTTAAAATTTAATCCCAATGTTGGAGGTGGGGCCTAATGGGGGTGTTTGGCCATGGGGACAGATCCCTCATGAACAGTCTCGTGCCCTCCCTGGGGATGATTGAATCATCACTATATTAGTCCCTTCTTCCCACCAGAGCTGGTTGTTAGAAAGAGCCTGGCCCTCCTCCCTCCTGCTTTCCTCCTCTCTCACCCTGTGAGCTCTACAGAGCTGGCTTCCCTTCACCTCCTGCCTTGAGCGGAAGCAGTCTGACCAGCAAGACTTCACCAGATGCAGATGCTGGTGCGAGGCTTCACGTACAGCCTGCAGAAGCATGAGCCAAATAAGCCTCTTTACTTGACAGATTATACAGACTCAGTTTTTCCTTTAGAGCAAAACAAAATGAACTAAGACAGTGTCCTTCAAGAGATTCAAGTGGAAATTAGAATTTCTTAAAATTACTTTTTCTTGCTAGATGGCATTTTTTGACTAGAACTCTATACTAGGATTGGGCTATGGGAGCACCAGGATTTATATGGGCTTTATAAGTAGGAGCCTGTGCTATAGATCCTATATTATTCAGGCAAACAGGAAAAAAAGATTTCCTTCCACTTCCACTCCGTAAACGTTTATTAAGCCAGCATTTTTTTTAGTGCTTGCTAGGTCTCTGGTGCTACAAGGGACACTAGACAGGATGAGATACAAAAATAAATAAGATGGACTTCTTGCCTTTGAGGAGCATATAGGTTGTAGGGGAAGACACCACTGCCAACAAATGATCCCAGTGCATGCTACACTAGAAGTGTGTGCAAGTAGCATAGGGACACAGATAAAGAAGGGCTTCTCTGCCTGGGTGGTTGGGAAAGCTTGTTCTCTCCAGTTTGGGACCCTGCTTGAGTCTGTCCCTTATATCTTCTACCTTCAGATATCTTCGCATGTTACTTCATCCTGTTCTTCACGTTTTCATCTACACAATCTATGAAAAACAATTTTTTTTTACAATGACTCATTGGAAAAGAAAAATTTGGCAATGGGGCAGTGGAGGGAGTCTAGGGATGCCAACAGAAATGGTGGTTACATGTTTTAACATTTTATAAATTTCAAAAATTAGGAATTGGGTTTATATATACATACACATATGTATATGTACATATAGGTATATATGTGTGTGCATGTATATAATGTGTACATATACGGGTGTGCATTGTAATCAAAAGGAAGTCGCCAGGAGGAGCAGTTTCCCAGGATCCAGTCTTCTGGTGAGACACTGAGGATGACACGGGGATGGCCAGGGCTCTAGGCATCACTGCCACATTACTTTGGATCTTGTATCTGAACTCTAGAATATGTCACATAGTCATCAAACCACAGTTTAGTCTGCTCTTCCACAAAGGAAAACTTTATCTAGTTGGCCTGTGTTACACTATAATGTGTGAAGGGAATTGGATGGTATTACATCGAGAATCCAAGCACAGCTTATTGTTTCTTGGGATTACATTCTCATATTTTTACGTTCTTTAATAAAGCACTGGCTGGAACATAAGTGAAAGGAAGCAAGTTCTTAACTATTAAAAACGGACTGCATGGCCCTGTCTCACACTGTAGACAAATAGTAGCTAAAAATGGACCGTAGACCCAAATGTCAAAGCTGAAACTATAAAACTCTTAGAAGAAAATGCAGGAGTAAGGCCGGGCGCAGTGGCTCACGCCTGTAACCCCAGCACTTTGGGAGGCCAAGGCGGGTGGATCACTTGAGGTCAGGAGTTCGAGATCAGCCTGGGCAGCACGGTGAAATGCCGTCTCTACTAAAAACACCAAATTAGCCAGGCATGGTGGCACATACCTGTAATCCCAGCTACTAGGGAGGCTGAGGCAGGAGAATCGCTTGAACCTGGGAGGAAGAGGATGGGATGAGCCAAGATCGCACCATTGCACTCCAGCCTGGGCAACAAGAGCAAATCTCCATCTCACCAAAAAAAAAAAAAAAAAAAAAAAAAAAAAAATTAAAAAAAAAGAAAAAAAAAAAAAAAAAAAAAAAACAACAAAAGCTAATCACAATAGTCAGTGTTCTCTTATTGATCAATGACTATGTGCCAGAAAGTCTGCTAAGCTTTTCATATGGATTATCTCATTTATAATGTTTCAAACAGAAACAAAATTTTAGTGACTTAACCAAAATACCCCCTTTTTTATTGAGGCAATAGAGAAATTATTTGAGAGATAAATATTCCTCAAAGGGTAGGATAAAATATACATAATTTTGTACTATGTATATCTGCTAATTTTAAAGTAAATATTTTAAGGAACAAAGTGAAAATATGAGTGGTACTAGATATGAGGCTAATTTGTTCTTTTTTAGTTTAAAATCTAATTAAAATCTTACTATAGAATGGTTGGATTATTTAATAAATGAACTAATGTGTTTGCTTCTAAGAACTTGCTTTGGATTTAGGAAGTAACATTAATCAAAAACAGAATTTCACGCCAAAATAGGAAAGTACTGTTTGGTGGCTCACGCCTGTAATCCCAGCACTTTGGGAGGCCGAGGCAGGTGGATCACCTGAGGTTGGGAGTTCAAGACCAGTCTGACTAACATGGAGAAACCCTGTCTCTACTAAAATTACAAAAAAATTAGCCGGGGTGGTGGCGCATGCCTATAATCCCAGCTACTTGGGAGGCTGAGGCAGGAGAATCGCTTGAACCCGGGAGGCGGAGGTTGCGGTGAGCCGAGATCGCGCCATTGCACTCCAGCCTGGGCAACAAGAGCGAAACTCTGTCTAAAAAAAAAAAGAAAAGAAAAAAAAAAAAAGAATATGTAACTGTAGGTTATCTCATTATTCGAGACATTATTGTAGAATGTTTGTTTCAGTAAATTATGATACAAGTATGGCTTTAATCTGTGTTTCAGAAAACTGTGAGAGTAGTGATTAATTTTAAGAAAACACAGAAGACCGTAGTGAGAGTGAGTCCACACGCATCACTTCAAGAGCTTGCCCCTATTATATGTAGCAAATGTGAGTTTGATCCGTTGCATACAGTATTGTTGAAAGATTATCAATCGCAGGAGCCCCTCGACTTGACAAAATCTCTTAATGACCTGGGACTAAGAGAATTATATGCAATGGATGTCAACAGAGGTAAGACAGGCTTCTATTTTATTTATTTAGTGGGATATATATTTGTATATTTTTGTGCATTGTGTTTGCATGTAGGTATTCTCAAGTTCATAATGACAGTTAATGGGTCCTATAGATAGAAGTAATTGCATGGCATTAGGAATAAGAAAACAAAATGTTAATAAATGTAAATCAAGTTAAATATAATATTTAACTTAATTTCAGTTATGGAAATTGGAATTAAAACTTGTCTTTTTAGCCATCATCTACATTTTATGTTTTTTCTTTCTCTGATTTTTTTTTGGGGGGGGGGTGCATAGGATTTAACTTAATTCTTCATGTCTTTGAGGCTTAAACAGAAAATAAAATTTACATATAAATTCGTTGTTATTCTTATCAAGTGTGAGTTACTGTAGACTCATTATGATTTTGTCTGAGTCTTAATTATCATTCAAGTTTGGAAGTTTCTTGACAAATTTTTTCTAAGGTCAACACCAAAATAAGTTGGCTTATGAAATGAATCAATCTTACTCAAAAAATTTTTGAAATAGCTTCCAGTTTTAATCTATAGAAATGATGTAATATATTAAAATTTGGAGATCTTAGATAATGCTGGTTTGTATGATGTCTAGTAGACAAATGCAAACATTTATTCAACGTGAATCTGTTTCACTAAGCAAAATAAAAGTTTAGTGAAGCTGACAATTATTTACATACTCTTTGCATAGAGACTTCAAAATTTGTCCTGAGGTTGTGGCTTTATATAATCCATAAACTACTTTTTCAACTCAGTGATGTTTTATACTTGAACAAACATCATCTTCACAGTCAATTTACCCTCTTTTATACCCCTCCTTCTGTAGCCACTTCTGTTACTGTCTTCAGTAAGTCATCTTTACAAGGTAAGATGTACGAATCAGTAGAAACAAATTATAACATGAAATTGGATATATTGAAAATAAGCTTCTAATTTTACCTTTTCTTAACATCACTAATATGTTCATTCTGTAAGAGATTTTAACCTAGAAAATATTTGGGTTTTATTTCTTGAAAAAATTTATAGGTTCCTTCCCCTTGATTTCCAAATTTAATTATAATAATTTCATTTCAACAAATGTTTAAAAATTATTCTAACAGTGTGGGAAAACATATTCTTTACTCTCATACAAGGAAAAATGATTTGCTAGGATCTTTATTGGGTACAAATGCTAATAGCTCGGTAGTAACAAGGAAGCATCTCAGATTATTTCACTGAACAGTAATTCAGAATAATGATGTTATATTAACCATATGAAATTTTGCAGTCATTGTTTGTTAATATTTTGTAATAACATGGAAAATGCTTACGTTGAAATTAGCTTTTATACCATATAAGTGTGTTTAACACAATAGGTGAATAAATGCTTTTATATGAAAATGCTGAAAGGAAATACATAAAAAATTTCAATAGTGGTTACCTTTGGGTGGTAGGGTTATGGTAGGTGATTTTTTTTTAATTATTTATTTTCTTTATAATACAGAATTACATAATGGGCATGCATTCCTTTCATAGAGGAAAACTGTATTAAAAATTGTCCAATAATAAATTGTAGAAATCTTCTTTCACCCATTAAGAAAAGTCTCAAATAATTGATTACCCTAATAATTACCAGCTTACTAAAAAAACAAGCCTTAACAAACTGCATATATTATGTGTTATTGAAATCTCACCTTCTACTGCTATAATAATAAGAGATTAGAAATAGTAGTCTCTGTGGTTCTTTCTAGCAACAACATTTTGTTACTTGTATTTGACCTTTACTCCTAATTTTACCTAATCCTAAGCAAATTCCATAAACTTTCTGGCCTCATTTCGAGGTTGTCGAATGTATTGATTTCTAATATCCCTTCCAGTAATGGAAGGATGTGGTTTATTCAGAATATGAAATGTTGTGGATAAATCTTAAGAGAGTGAAATATTGAAATTAAGAAAGCTTTACAGTATCAGAACCTACAAGGTCAATCCAAATGCTGTCGATGCCCTTGCCTCCTTATTTTTTCTGATACTATTTTGAAAACTTAGAACTTTCCATGCGATTATTTTTAGCCTGCCTTTTAGAAATAGAAATAGGAAACTACAGTATTTGAGTTGCTTTTCTAAGTAAGCTCAAGGCTTTGCTTGTCTTACTGTTTAACCTGACTTGCTATGATCCCTGATATAGAACTTTAAGTGAAAACTTAAGGGCTAACTAGTGTGGAGGATGACCTGAAAATTTCTTCACCAAAAATAACCATGTGGGCCAGGCATGGTGGCTCATGCCTATCATTCCAACACTTTGGGAGGCCAAGGAGGGAAGATTGCTTGAGCCTAGGAATTTCAGACCAGACTGGGCAACCTGGCAAAACCCCATCTCTACAAAAAATGCAAAAATTAGCCAGCTATGGAGCACATGCCTGTAGTCCCAGCTACTTAGAAGGCTGAGGTGGGAGGATCACCTAAGCCCAGGGAGGTCAGGGCTGCGGTCAGCCACGACCCTGCCAGTGCACTCCAGACTGGGTGACAAAGTGAGACTGTCTCAGAAAAATAAATAAAAATAAAAAATATTCTGGTTATATTTATTATATTGCACAACCATATGAATTTTTCATCTACTGTTCTAAATTTAATTGTGCATCCATATGCAATAAGTGGTGTATTCCATCTTAAAATGAAATAGTGGCAAATCTAAAACAAAAATACAAATATAAATAATCTTTAAATGGAGACCAGTTTTAGTTCTACTGTTTAATGCCTATTCGTCTTTGTGCAAGTTATTAAAATTCTCTGTTCACTTATAGTTACTGAGAGTGTAATGGAGTAATACCACTGCTTTCATATATATATATTATATATTATTTTTTTTTTTTAATATCCTGCAGCGGTAAATGCTAGCATCTTCCAATGAGGAAAGGGTCAGAGTGATTAACTTTTGATACTTTCCTCACAAGGCAAGGTCATTCTAAGAAATATATTAGGGATGCAAAAAACTTTAACTATAAAGTGCTATGCACGTGTTCGTTATTATTAGTTGCTAGCATTGTGAAACTCATTGTGCAGAATGTATGCTGCTTATTTAATAGTTGAATCATCAGATTTCAAAGTTTTACTTTGTAAAATAGTTTCCCTTTCATATGTTATTGAGGCATTACTATATTTATTTGGTGTTAACTAGCTTTCCTTTCCTGAAGTAGTCCCTATTTTGCCGTAATTTATTTTGGTTTTTTTTTAGACAGGTGTTTTAAATAAAAGCATGTAAGACTAGATGTTTATCTCTTAGTTTAGCTTCAGTTATGTCTCACAAATTTTAATACACAATATTTTATTTCAAATGTTATTGAAATTGTACTGTGATTTACCGTAAAATCCATATGTTGCTTAGTAGAAGAAATATTTTTTGAATTTTACAGATCACCACTCATTGTTTTCCAATACTTTAGAAAATTTGCTACTCATTTATTGAAGAAACAAGGTCTTATAGCTTCCCATGTTCAGATTTTTACTGTTGCCTCCAGTGGTATCACTTAGTGTTTAACTTATTGCCAATGTCATTGAAATTTTATTTCAATGTAAATTTCCCCTCTATTTCCTGTAAATTGATGGTTAAATCTAGAGGCTTGATCAGATTTTGGCAAGAGATTTTTTTGGCAAGAATACTTCACAAGTGTTGCTGTGTACTTCCATCAGCAAACATGTAACGACGAGTTCTTTTTTTCTAATGTTAGCCATCAATGATCTTTGTCTACATCTTAGTTAATTAGGAGTCGAAAAATAGTGAAAGTCTATTGCAATCAATATTACTAAAAAAGCAAGCTTCCCTGTGTCAGCTATATGACTGCCACAGAGGTTGAATTCAATCAGAAAAAGGTAGAATAGGCCAGATGCGGTGGCTCACGCCTGTAATCCCAGCACATTGGGAGGCCACGGTGGGTGGATCACCTGAGGTCAGGAGTTCGAGACCAGCCTGGCCAACATGGTGAAATCCTATCTCTACTAAAAATACAAACATTAGCAAGGCATGGGGGCGCACACCTGTAGTCCCAGCTACTTGGGAGGCTGAGGCAGGAGAACTGCTTGAACCCAGGATGCGGAGGTTGCGGTGAGCCAAGATCACACCACTGTTCTCCAGCCTGGGCGACAGAGTGAGATTCAAAAAAAGACTCCATCTCAATAAATAAATAAAAAAGAAAAGAAAAGAAAAAGGTATAATAAAAGTTTGATGATTTCCTTTCATCAGTTTTTAAAATAATGGACTGGTTCTCCAGCATAACACAAAGGTGAACAAAGAGGCTTTTTTTTTTTAGTATCATTATGAATGTATGAAATTAAACACATGTGACATGTTTCAGTTTATTGAGTTACTTTTATGATGTCCAAATCATCCTTACTTTTACCGGTAGAAACCGTCTCAAGTTGGTCCCTGAGTCCTTTTAACACAACCTGGTAGACTTTGACAGCATTCTTTCTAGTATGGCTAGATGTCCCAAGCTTATCTTGTACATTCCTTGATACCAACAGAGAATCAACCATTCTCAAGTAATCCTGGTTTCTTTTAATGGGAAATAGAATTTAGAGCCAGTTTGGGCCAGGGATTCCCAGCACTATTGGCTGTGTCATTGTTTGTTGGCCCTTCAGTTGATATTAGGAGATGCTTTTTGGAAAATTTTATATAAAGATTATGTATACAACCTTGAGGTTTGACATTTGCCATTCTAACTAAAGTAGGGCTTCCTGATTTTCAGCAGTATTAACATTTGGGACAAGATAATTCTGTCACTGGGGACTGTCTTTTGCAGTGTACTATGTTTGGAATCCTCACTGGCCTCTACCCAGTAAATGCTGACAGCACAGTCTCCTAACCCCGTTGCCTGTGGTGGCAATCAAATTGTCCCCAGACTTTGTCAAATGTCCTCTGGGGGGGCAAAATTGGTCCCAGTTGAGACCCACCCTATTAAAGAAACAACTTTTATGAAACATTTAGCAGAGAACTGAGCAATTATAATGACTCACATTTTGTAGAATAAAGTATTTCACGTAGTTTAGCTGTGAGAGCAAAGTATAATAAAAATAAAGGAACAAACTGTGTGGTAGCAATTTCATATCTTGTTTAATTTGAAGTGTCCTTTCTATTTTACTTCCGCTTCTGAAAGGTTGTATAGAACACAGACTCTGAATCAAAAAAATTGAGTTTGTGGTGTAGCTCTGTCATTTCCTGAGTGTTCGCCTTGATTATGTATCTTAGTTTTTTAAGCTTCAGTTTCCTCTTCTGTGAAATAGGAACAATATTTGCTTGTTGCTTTGAGAACTTAATAAGATTTAAGGTGCTTAGCAGAGTGCCTTGTTTGTAGACTATAATTAGTAGCTCTTAGCATTAGATAAGTTTGCAAAGGGGAAGTAAGAGAAAGAAATCTTGGAATTGAACAGTCAACCTCACGTACAAAAGTAAGATGCTTTTCTTCTATTTTAGAGTCCTGCCAAATATCACAAAACCTAGATATTATGAAGGAGAAAGAAAATAAAGGGTTTTTCAGTTTTTTTCAACGCAGTAAGAAAAAGCGGGACCAAGTAAGTATTTTCTTATATTGCATGTTGTAAGATTCTTCAAATATTTTAATTACTAATGCTTTTTACTAATATCTTGAAATTACTAGTTTTTGGCTTTGTCATTCTTTACCAGACTGCCAGTGCCCCTGCAACCCCTCTAGTAAATAAGCACCGCCCAACTTTTACGAGGTCCAATACCATTTCCAAACCATATATTTCCAACACCCTGCCATCGGATGCACCCAAGAAGAGGCGGGCTCCACTGCCTCCGATGCCAGTGTCTCAGAGTGTGCCCCAAGACCTCGCACACATCCAAGAGAGGCCTGCTTCTTGTATAATGAAATCCATGAGCGTGGATGAGACAGATAAGGTGCGTAGTTTTGTTTTCTATTTTGTTTTTTTGGATGAGGCAGGGTACCATTTATTTTTCCTCTTACGTAACTTGTCGTTTCTAGGTAGACTAGAAAAAAGTCCTATAACAGTTGGTAATTAGTAACAGTTACTAATCTGTAATAAGATGAATAGCTCATTCTAAGATTGGTACTAGGAATAGATCTTCTGTATACGTACAGGTCTGTGATGCAGTAAAAGGTAAATGTCCATTTTAAGTAACTTTCATATTCAAGCGAAAAAAATATCCGAAAACCTAAAGTCTTGGTTTACTAAGGCCTAACTAGGGGCTCTTGCTTGGTGCATGTAATAGGAATGGAAATACAGTCTTTATTTTTGAATAATTCTTTTTTAAACAGTAACACAGTCTTTGAATTGTGTTCATGGGTTTCTAACCACACGTATCTTCTTGACCTGACTGAGATTCTCCAGGGAATAGCCTGGTATCTACCTAGTACATAGATACTCCATAGTGAAAAAAGAAAATGAGCCTTTTTATATAGAATATATCACAGTTATCTTTATGCACCCTTATCTTCAAAGCACAGTTTTATGTGTACCTTTTTCTCAAAGTTTCTTATTATTTACTCACCTTTAATCTTAAATTTTCCCTGAGTTTGCCATTTTGTGGAGATCCATTTGCAAACTACTTTTCATTACTAAACAATCCGCGTATTCCTTGCTTTATCCATGTGAAAATAAATGAATTTTAGGTATATATATTTGAAGATGAGACTGTATATATTGTTGCTGGTAATCAGACAGAATGATTTAAGTAACTTTGAGAGCAGATTTTATTTGGAGATACTTGAGACGCTGAGAAGTTTTCTTGTATCTAGTTGAAAGATTTTGTTTCCCCCTTGGGAGCTTAGTAAATGCAATGCTAAAGTAAAATTAACTCTTCCCAAGCACCTGATACACATTTCTGTGCTGCTTTGACTTAAAATTAACCATAGTTTTAAAATGTAGTTTACCGACTATCATACGTGCGACTCAAAGAGATAGAAATTAATTTTGAAAATCCTTAACCTCAGTACTTGGGAAATGATCCATTAAGTTTCTTATTTCTATTAAGATTTTCTTGTCTAATTTAGTATTTGTGGTATAAAATCTCATCTAATCTCACAAATCAGGAGGATAATGTTTTTGTCAAGTGATAGAATCATATACTGACAAAGAATTTGCAGGGTAACTGCTTGAGAGTTAGGTGAATCTTCACGGAAGAGATGATTCTTGAGTTCACTCTTAAAATATGTGTGGGATTGCATTAGGCAAAGGAACCGTGTTCAGAGATGCAGGAATGTGAACACTATGGCTTGCCTAGGCATGAGCAAGAAACAGAAATTGAAATTAAGCATGGTAAGCAGGGGTCAAGTCAGGGTCCCAACGACTTTGTTTTGTGCTTGTAGCCCTTTTAAATTTATTTGCAATAAGCAGTAGCATTTTTAGGGTTGTTGTATCATAGAAGAGTGTAAATTATACTCTTGAGTAGCTACGTTTTTGCATATATTAATATATATAGAAATATACTTTAGCCCATGCTCACAAATCTTTATTCTAGCTGTCCTCATCCAATCTATTTCAGTAAACTTCCTTTGTACTTGGCTCCCCAAGAGGTCTATGTTGTCTTTCTAGTAGTCTGTTTCTTAAAATTCTGGGCTGCGCTACCAATGACCTCACTGAAAGCTGTTTCTTTTGATTCTCTCCCTCTGCTCTGTGACCAGTTGCTGCCCCTGTGTTGAGTAATCTTTTTTTTTAGTATGTTGCCTTTGGCAAACTACACATCTTTGTACAATTTTCTAATTATTTTTTCTTTTGATCTGGACATCTGGATAGTTCTTTGATGTATTGTTCAGTAGGACCCATAATTATTTGTTTTTCCCTAGAGAAGCTGAAGAACTATTTTTTATTTATTCATGGCAAAAATAATAGTGATTAAGCTGTAGTGCACACACAAATTCATACCTTCCTAGGCATCTCTGCAACTAACTTCTTGATGTATTTGATGTGATTAATTACCCCCTTGGTCTTGATTTGTCTTTTTCTTCCTTGGTCTTCAGCCTCTTCTTATATCTCAGCCCTCTTATATTTTTTTTTTTTCTTGTCACTATTTTATTCGTTTTCTAAATTTGGAGGTACTAAATCCATGGTCTTGGTCTATATTTGTGCACTCTTTCAGAGAAGACAGCTCTTCTTTTTTGAGTTTGTGGGCTGATGGTTCTCAACTGTGGTGGTTTGAATAATGTTCCTTGCAAAAGGTATGTCTGAACTCTAACCCCTTCAAAACCTATGATTCTGACTTTATTTGTAGTTAGAATTTTTGCAGATGTACTTAAGGATCTAGGGATGAAGTCATCTTGGATTTGAGGTGGGCCCAAATCCAGTGACAGGTATCCTTATAAGAAGAGGAGACACACAGGCAGAGAGACACAGAGAAGGTAGTATGAAGACAGAGGCAGAAATTGGCATTATGCTGCCACAACGAACCATTACCAGGAATCACTGGAAGCTGCAAGACGCAAGGGAGGGTTGGTTCTCCCTAGTGCCTTCAGAGGGAGCATGACTCTGCCAACACCTTGATTTGAGATTTCTGGACTTTAGAACTGTGGAAGAATACATTTGTGTTGTTTTTAGCCACCCAGTCACGGTAATTTGTTAGGGCAGCCCTAGGAAACTATACATCAACTTTGTAATTCCAATCTCAATATTCTTCCAGTTGCAATTTGAATTCACAGTTGCTATTGACTCATCACTACCTGGAAGACGTATTTAACACCAAAATCATTGTTTTTCTACCAGACTGAAAATCTCAAGCTCAGCTTTGATTTTTCTTTTTACATCTAATTAGAGACCAATCCTTCATTCAGTCTCCCTTCATGATGTCTTTTATTCCTTCTGCTCACATCTTTTGTAGAGAAATCCAGGACAGAGTATAAAGAGAAAACCAATACTTAACATGTCATTGAAATACTCAACGTGGCAAGCTACTGCATTTGTATTTCTTAATTATCACTTCGCAGTTCAGAAATTTTGCATAGCTTGTTGTCATTTTTCTGGGCATTCAAGATCCTCTGCAGAATGATCACAATTTTAATTTTAAACTTTTTAATTCCTCATCATTTATAGGATAGGATAGGATACTTGTATCTCTAACCAGAAGATTTGACTTATTGTTGCTGATGCAAAATCCTGTGTTCTGTCTTTTCAGAATGGAATGGCCCCACTTCCATCTTCTTCATTTCTACTTACCCATCCAAAGGATGTCCATTCTTTTATCAGATTCATGGAGAATTTTCGAAAGATTCCAGCACAGAATAATCCTTACTTTCTCTGAATTTGTCTCTCTTGTCCCTTTTTATTTTCTCTTAATTTGCATTATATATAGGTTGTATATGTTATTCTAAAGGTAAAATGAGGAATACAGTAAAAATTCTCCTTCCCTATCCCCAACCAAGTTATCCTGCCCAGAGGCAACCACTATTAACGGTTTCTTGTGTGTCTTTCCAGAGATCATGTATGCATATTTAAACCAATATTCATGCTAAATACTTTTTTTTCCTCAGGTGGCCATATGCTACATGCATGTTATACTTTACTTTTTGGTATGGAATTATTTATTCTGGATATTCTTAGCAGTTCATAAAGGGCTTCACCTTTTTGAAGGATTGAATAATATTACATTGATGGGTATAACATGACTTACTTACCTCATCCTCTAAAGATAAACTTTAGGGTTGTATTATGGCTTAATGCTTGCAGCATTGTTAAATTTTGCCTTTTTCTTTTCCCCACCCAGAGGGCAGGAATTGTGTTCTCCAGCAAAATTCTGTAACATGGTAGGTGTTCAAGAGAATTGATAAGTAAACATTAATCACTGCTTTCATAGCCAGGTACAGTATATACAATGAGAATGTGTCACACTTATATCGTAAAATTTTAGTATGTCATTCATATATCTGGTAAATTTTCAGAAGTACTTGGATAACTTAAAGGTTGCTTACATTTACTTTTATGGTAATTGGACCATGTAATTCTTAGCAATATATTTCTTAAGCTTTTATAGAAAAGCCAGAATTTAGATAAGGTTATATTGAAAACTTAAGGTCCAATTAAACTATACTGTACATTGCATAATGCTTATAAATATAAATGATCCTTGAATTAAAATTGTTTATAGCCCAGGCTTGGTGGTTCATGCCTATAATCCCAGCACTTTGGGAGGCTGAGGTAGGAGGATCACTTAAAAGCAGGGAGTTCAAGACCAGCCTGGGCCACAAAGTAAGACCCCTGCCTCTACAAAAAAATAATAAAATAAAACAAATCAGCCAGACATGGTTGGTGTGTGCCTGCAGCAGTCCCAGCTACTCAGGAGACTGAGGTGGGAGGATCACTTGAGCACAGGCATTCAAAGCTGCAGTGAGCTGTGATCTCACCACTGCACTCCGGCCTGGGTGACAGGGTGAGACCCTGTCTTTAAAAAATAACAATAAACTTTAAAATAGTAAAAGCATGGTTTATATAGCCAGATGCAGATATTCAGGAAATTCAGTAAAACATATGAATTTATGAGTGAATCATACTTATTTCACTGCTTGCTTGTTTTAAATTTAAAATCAAAGATGGTCGTTATCACTATAAACATTTGTATCTATTTTAACAATTTAGTTTTGAATGTGAAAATGTAAAATGTCACTATTTTTAGTGATTGAAAATGATAGCATGTTGAGGAAAACATAACTTGGAAGAAAAATATGTATGACCAAATTGGTTCTAAGTATGTGAATTTTAGACACACTTTTATTTAATTTTTATTGTTCAGGATACAAAATAAACCACAAGGGTGCGCTGTTTGACAGAAGTACAGCATTCTAATTTTTCCAGTTTTTTCCTCCAAAGCACCTTTTAATAAAGCAGAAAGAAAATACTGGAAATAGTTACATTGCATGAGAAATAGAAAATGCTTCTTCATGTGGGTAAATAAAGCCAGAGAGATAAATGTCAGTAACACATGACAAAGGGATTTGTAATTAGCAATTTTATTCATTTTGAGTTTTTAATGCATTTTATTGTTCTTTTAAGAGCCACAGAAACTATGTTTGCCTTAGTCAAGGTTTACTGATGTCAGTAAATCTGTAGCTTAGGAAAAATTTTGTCAACCATGTTTATTTTATACTTTTTGGCTGTCTATATTTAATAATTTGCCTTATTCTTCTAAGATATTTCTCAATATTAGCAAATTGAAGTATATGGATGGTGAGTATTTTAGAGCTCATACTGAAAATGCTCACATAAAAGACTGTTGATTTGCTGAGCTAATTTTGACAAACTAATTGTGCCATTTCCAAAGACTATTCAAAGTTAGCAGAGATAGCAAAGATCCAAGTTAGCAAATGATTTAACCCAACCTTTCTTAGAATATTTCTGCATCTAAAATTATTTTTTCCATCTAAAGTATACATTTTGAAGAACACATATTTTACTATTATTGCTGCAGTATCCTTTCATATCCCTAAATTTCTCTGTACCCTCTTTCACATTATTTCAAGTCTCATGTCATTTTTCCTATAAAGGTGAATATACCATCCTCTATGAAAATGTTCATTTGAAAAGAAAACTTTCCCATTAGAAATTTTCTGGCAGTATTTCTTGGTAGTTTTTGAGCATTTTTTAAATATGATTTTTCCTGATGATTTGAAATGCCATTTGTGTAACAAGACATGTAATAGATAATGCTTTATTTATATGACCCATATAACATATATTCTTATATAAAATGTACATAGTCATTTACAATAAGATTGTCATTTGTGAAATGGGAAGTCAGAAATTCGATTACATTGACTTAAATTGAAAGTGACTTAGAATTCTCAGATAAATCTAAGTTCAGAAATCTAGTTTCTGCACCGTATCTGCTGACCAAGAGTTTATGAAGAGAACATTTAATAAAATCAATGGCCAAAGGATGTTCTGGTCTTATTGACAAATTAGCCTCATAAACTGATTTTACATTTGAATAAGTGGAAGAAGAGTCAGGAAAAAGCATTGGGTAATCTTGACCCATAGAATTCACAGAACCTTTTGGAGAATTTTTCATTTGGCACATTTGGTGTGACTGCCGCTTGGAATGATGAATATACAACAGCAATCCATTTTGCCCCTGGCTATGGGCATGGCACATCATTTTGTTTGGGACATTACATTGTGGCTGGAAACACTGTAAGAAGTGATCTTCATTGGGCATTTTATTTTGTCTCGTTTTGCATCCTGCTTCAGACAAACACTCAACTATTGAGAAATGGAGACTCTTTGCCATCTAGTATTATGCAAGTGAAATTTAATACCTAGAGTGTTAGTTTTAAAATAACTGACTTAACTTTTTAAATGTTTTACATTAGTCATCTTTTACCCAATTTTATATTCTAATGTATATCATGGTTTATAAGCAGATAAGATGACATATTGTCATATACTTATGAAAGGTACAGGTACATATTTTGCTATTTTACTTAATTTTAATCTTAGTGATTTTACATAGAGTATGTAAGGTTGTACACTCTGTTTTAACGAGTATGTATTTGCAATTTTTAAGAAACATACCCCTTTTTAGATTTTTACACAGGTTGTCACATTTTATTTTCTCCTCCATTTTCCTCTTATATTTATTATATAGAAAGTGGACCACACGCATAATTCTACAATTGCCTAGGAACAGTGGTTACCATGGCATTTGCAGTTTGCTGTACAGAATACAGCTGTCTGTACTTCCAAAAATATGATTGGTTTCGTTCAGTAGAGAAATGTACCAACACAGTATAATATTTAATCTGCTCCCCTTTTTAAGGCTTTCCTAGATATAATACATACTTTGCCAGTGTAGTTTTCATCACCTTTCCAAAGGGTCATAATCACAATAACAAAAGCAATGGTGAATGCTTATATAATGCTTACTAATGTTTCAGACAAGGCTCTAAGAACATTACTTATTTAATCCTTATGACAACCCTCTGGGCCATTCCATTTTAGGTTTCTGACAGTTCTACCTCTGGTCTAAAAGTAAAGAACTATGAATTATGAGGAATCAATTAGCTGTTAAACTTTAAGGAAAAATATATTATTCAAAGAGCAGTAGGTCATTTGTGGAATTAATGTGGATTTCTCATTCTTATCTGTTAGTATATAAAAAGTCGTACCTCTCTGAAATAACAGGCTGAGTTAATAAAATACTATTGAAAATAATTAGTGTTAGGAGGCTTACTTTACCAGTATGAAGTTTACTTAGTCTCTGTACCTCCGTGATGTTGGCGACCTCATGAGGAGATTTGCCTTTCTCTAGTAACCAGCATGTGTTAACAGAGGCCAGGGCAGATAGAAGCAGGCCTCTTTCCTGGAACCACAGTGATAACCTTATGGTGTCACTGGGATAAGCCTGCTCCCAACCTTAATTCCCTTTCTGGATGAACTGAGTTGGCCCCAGTTTGTTTGATTGACTGTAGCTTCACTGTGGTATAGGTACTAAACTCAGTTAACTTCTAGATTATTCACATTCTCCTACGCTGTGGCTAGGAGGGTCTGTGATCACTGTGATCACAGAGAATCATGGTTACCACCATTCCCTGTCTTTTAAACTTGATCCTGAGCTCTGCTTTCTGGTGGTTCATCCTGTTTTTTTTTTTCATCCAGGATGTACCATTGAGCTAGACCCTCATCACTGGGCTTTTACTAAATGCTATATGCAAAGGATTATCACGAATAAGACTTAGTTTATATACTTTATCAAAGTATCATGGGGTTGATGAAAGCACAGATTGCCCCAGGAAGACAAATGGAAAAAACTTACAGGGGGATAACATGGGAATTTTTAGTGTGTGTGTGTTTTCTTTCTGTTGTGCCTAGAGAAGGGCTGGAAAGAAGAAGTCCTGACCTGGCTCGAGAGAGAGAATCTTGAATTCTACTAATAGGTCTATTATCTTTTTCTTTGCTGTTGTAATTTTTTTTCCTTCACCTTCGCTGAACTTCTCTATGACTTAGTTTTCTCCTCTGTAGAATAAGGTTGTGTAATTAAATTTCCCAAAGTCTCTTCCAACTCTAGTATTACAAAATTATGCTATTTTGCTATTTTTTTAAAATTGGCCTCTAACAGATGAATGTGCTTGTTTTGGTTTGATCGACATTAACAAGATCATGGTGTCTAATCCTGGCATTACTCCTCTGAGGATTTCGGAAACTTAAAGTACAATAACAAAATAAAACATTGACTGACATCTTTCTTCCCAAACTCCTGACTGTAACACAAAAGTTAACACAATTGCATAAGTATTGCATTACTAAAAAGAAGTAGAAGACTTGATGATTGATGAAGACATGCTTAGGTTAAGGAGTTTGTTAACCATGGGATACAAATGTTACCATTGACTAATGATGAGTTTTAAAGTAGATGACTTTAAGAGAAATCTAGTGGCAAGCTTGGCCACTCAGAATCCCCTAAATGGGTTTAATTTTAGTAACCAAAAAGGGACAAGTTGCTGTTGGTGGTGGTATTTAGATCACATATAAGTGAACCTAGCTGTAACCTCATTGCTTCCTCTCATAGTATTTATTTCAACAGATTGGTAGGAGCAGCATTAAAATTGTCCACATAGTGATAGCTGGCCTAGTATAGATGTAAGAGCTCCAGACCCTGGTACTGCTGTCCTGTTTCTCCTCTCGTTATTACAGTTGTCTGAGATCTGACATACCACCTCTATTCTTTATACCCCTTCACTTTGATGTTATATGACTTTTCTTAATCTACAAAACCTAGGCAGGCTAAGATTTCCTATGCCATCAGTGAAGAATCTTAAAACAGGTTTATATAGAGAATAAAAAACTAGAATGTATAAGCTCTAGATTTTCAGGAGTGGGGAGGAAGTGCCATCCAAAGAGGGTGTAGAACAGGGAGATACAGGATATCAGAAATAAACACCCCCCACCCCACCAAAAGATAACCTTTTATTTTTACAAATCACAATAATATAACGAAGAAACTGGCATGTATGCTTTCACACAATGCAAGCCAAAATTTGCATGCACGTGTGTGTGTATCTATGTTTATTATGTATATACAGGTGTAAAATGATACACATATAATAGTGGACACCAAAACTTCTATGAGGCAACTTGTATTTGGGATTTACTGATTTTTTTTTCCTCATCATTATATACATTATTCGTGTCTTGTGAGATTGAGCTAGTTTTATCACATCAACCAAAAAATTGATTTGATTGTGATAAAAACAGCTTATTTTGCAAATTCAATACATGACCTCGTACTTCTAAATTACATTTATTATAGTGTAACAATAATATGTATAATAATGACATTTAAAATTGGCTTGCTTGTCTAAGTTGTAAAATTGTTTTTGCATTCTTCCGTGAAGAGTTAAGAGTCAAAACTTGACCTTCAGATATATGAAAAGTTCAGTTATTGGACACAATAGCAAATATCATAAATTAATGTCAATTTATAAGATATTTTATACTATTTAATAGCGTTTATTGGGAATGTCCAGGTTGGAGAAGAATAATATGAGTCTGTCCCTTGAAAAAGAAAACATGAATTTTCAGACAATTTCAAGGGATTGTTTACATTCTCTCCACTAACCCCATCCTTTTCCACCTGTGAAAATCATATTATAAACAGAACCAACAGATTCTATTAGAAACATTTAACTACATTATTGAAGTTGGGCTTCTATGTTTCTATCCCCTAATTGAGTGTTTTTATTTTCCGTGTGTATTCTTTCATTTAACTCTTTTTTTGGGGGGGGAGGGGGGTCTCAGTTCACTCTTTCCTTGTTTGTTAAATATCAACTTTTCCTAGTGGCTGAGGTTCATTTTCCCTTTCCTCGAGGCTAGGGTAGACTATCTAGGAACTTACTGCATCTTTAGGCTGGCTGGCTTAGTGCTACCCATCTGAATCCCCAGATTACTGGCCAAGTCTTCCTTTTGCCGCTTCCTGCCCTAACAGCAAGTACCAGACCAGTCCCTTCCCCAGCAAATGCCAGGGGCTTCATGTGAAGAGGAACTGGCCACAAGGCTGTGAGGGGAGGAGGAGAAACTGTTTCTGCAGGAAGGACAGCAGTGCCTCCAGGCTCTTGGGCATCTTCACATGTTTCTAGAGAAAGGACAAACTCAACTCTCAAGCCTCTAGTAGACAGAAGGCAGGAGGCAGGGAGTATGGCCTGGGCTTCAGACACTGCTGTTCTGGATGGATCCACAGATGATGAAAGCAGGGTTCCTGGCACCCAGAGTCACGCAGGGCCACAACCAAGCCTTTTCACTAGAAGGGCAGGCAGTGCCCATTCATCTTATCAGAGGTAACCTCAGCTGTGGACCCGAATGGAGTGAACAAAGGGCGTCCAGGCCTCCGCTCTGCTCTGTAGATGGCAGTGTCCAGGCTCCTAATTCCCAGGAAGCAGGGAAGCTAAAGAAAACCTGGAAAGACACTCTGGAGCAGCAGGACGGTCACAACAGTAAGCCTGACACACAGCAGGAGCAGGAGCCTCACAGGAACACTCTGCAATGAAGGCAACAGATGCAGCTGGCAATGACTGTCCATAGCCACAGAGAACAGGGCGGTTTCATGGGACCCAAGGAGCTCTGGACCACGACCCTTCTCAGGTAGAAAGGCCACATCTGTCACCACAATGCCATGGGCCTCCCTCATGTAGTAGAGGCACTGGAGAGAGAAAGCTATGTAGATGGCAACAGAGCCAGTGACCGTGCCCAGGCCCAGGAAGGTGCCAGACTCACTGACATTGAGGCAGGAGATGACTTCATGGCCACAGGACTTGGTCCGAAGGGGCAAGAAGTTGGAGCCATCCCAGGCTGTGAGGTAGCAGGGAGCGGGCTGGCGCAGGCTCTTGTGGGGAATTTGCACTGTGAAGAGTCACAGCCCAGCAGGCTGGTCTGGAACCTGCCCAAACCTGCAGGCCTGATAATGGTAAGGTGTGCTGGAAAAGGTGGGTCCATTCTCTTGCCAGTGCAGCTGTGTCACCAGCTGATCCTTCTGCCACACAGAGGCCTTAAGGTCCTGTCCCATGGTTACCAACTTGACATCAGGCCCTAAAGCCAGGTCTTCAATCTCCCTTTCATGGGCTTTGAACTCCAGAACCTTCTCCAGCCCTGGTACCTTCTGGACACAAACGTAGCCATTTGTCCCTCCAGTGGCAAGCAGGGTGTTATCGTGGTTGAAGCACACAACTTTCTGCAGTGGATCAGAGCTGAAGTCTGTCTGCACTGCCTGCAAATTCTCTACCCTGAGTTCCAGCCCCTCGTGCTGGGTTTCCGCCCCACATTTCTTCTCTGCTGGGGCTGCTCTCTTCCTTTGTCGAGGCCCCTGCTCCTTGGAACCTGCCTTCTTTGCCTTGTTGCCCTTCTGTTGATGGACCTGGAAGCGCAGGAGCTGACAGTGGGCATACTGCCCTGCAGCAAGGATGTCACCAGCCAGTGCCAAGTTCATGGTGACCCGTGTCATGGGAGTGCAGCAAGGAGGCACTCAAGCGCCCATTAATCTGCTCTAGCTGCAGAAAGTGCATGTCATTCTTTATGCCTGCCTTGGCGGCGCCTCCTCCACCCACAGCGATGAGCAGCCCAGTGCTGGGGTCGACCTGAAGTGCGTAGGACGCCAATGGAGCCCGGTACAGTTCTGGCGCCCGGCGTGGGGACATCTGGCGCGGCGCGCGTTCACTGCCCGCACCACGGCACCCAGGACGTGCTGGGCCTTTGACTACTGTCTCGGCCACTGGTGAACTCGGCCCCGTCGCCGCGTGGAGCACTCCCTTTTCATTTAACTCTTTAATCCAGGATACTTCGACTTCAGTGACCCACATTTTATAATTCAACTATGATTAATAAGTGATCTAATGACTAGTACAGAGCAGGTATTCAGTAAATCTCTTGAATGCCATTTTATTCTATTTTCTTCAGCTAAATTTAGTTCAATTTTGAATCAGAATTCTGATCTGGGTGTGAATTCTGGGGGATTAACAATCTGGCATGGTTTTCAACCTGACCTTACCACTTTCATTAGTAGATTCTGTTTCTCCTTGTGGTATTTTCCTTTTTACAGACCATAAAATTTGGTGATGTGCATTCCTGTTAGAAGTGCAGTTTTCATTAATGGCAAGCAGACTTATCAGTGACTCTAACTAAAGTAAATAATTGAACATCGCTAATGATTAACCAAAGCAGTTTCCCCTAGTAAGTAGAAACCTGTGTGTTTTCTCATTTTGTAAAGCCTTTAGACTTAATAAATTTTAATGTCTACCACTTTTTAAAATGTAGTCATAATTTGAACAAAGAAAAGGTTTGTTGGTAGTAAAAGCTGAAGACAGTTATAAATAGTTCTTTAATTTTTCACATTGAGTTTGCTTATGAGACATTTCAAATGTATGTACTGTAATACACATCCATGAATTCACTGATTCGACAAAGTGGTGTTAAATATTTAACTTTTATTAAAGTCCTTTAAAGTATGTTGAAGAGACCTGAGTTGACTTAAAGGTGGAGATTTTTAGACCCACAGTGAATGTTTATACAGTAGACTAAGCATCGGTTCCTGAACGCTGGGCACTGTTGAGCTTTAAGGTTAATTATTACTGAGACTGATTCCAATAGGACTCTTACCAACGCAGTCACCAGAGAGTACAATCTTAAAGTAAATACCTCTTTTTACCTATACTTTTTACTCCAACATCTGCATAATTATAATTCTTACATTATTTGCAGAACATTTTCTTGTACTTTAAAATAGACAAATTAGATGTAATAATATCAGCTGATGGTTAATGAAGCATGTATTGTATGCTAGGCACTGTGCTATGTGTTTTACATATAACATTTCATTTAAGCATCCCAGCCCCTTTTGACATAGGTGCTGTTACTTTTCCTTTTCGTGAATGAGGAGACTGAAAGTCACAGAGACAATAAATGGCAAGCTTTCTGGTTCAATCGCTTGTATTGACTCCAAAACCCATTTCTTTGGGAATCATTGTAATGGGCTGCCTTCTACCTTGCAAACTCTCTGTAAGCCTCTCTCCAACTGGACAAATTCACATTCAGAAATAGTGGGTAGTTTAGGTCTGATGAATGCAAGAGCAGAGCTATTGGGAGACTATTTGGAGCATACTCCTGAAGTGCACAGAAGAAAATACAGCTTAAGAATGCTGCTGCTGGCCAGGCACAGTGGCTCACGCCTGTAATCTCAACACTTTGGGAGGACAAGGCGGGTGGATCACAAGGTCAGGAGTTCAAGATCAGCCTGGCCAAGATGGTGAAACCACATCTCTACTAAAAATACAAAAAATTAGCCAGGCATGGTGGTGGGCGCCTGTAATCCCAGCTACTCGGGAGGCTGAGGCAGAGAACTGCTTGAACCTGGGAGGCAGAGGTTGCAGTGAGCTGAGATTGCACCACTGCACTCCAGCCTGGGCGACAGAGCAAAACTCTGTCTCAAAAAAAAAAAAAAAAAAAAAAGAATGCTGCTGCTTAGTTATCAGTGGTCTTCCCACCCTTTTAATTTAATTTACTTTTTTAGCATTCTAAACTCATGATGTATATTACTTAAATGCTGTGGCAGTTTAGTAAGGGTGCTTTTAGCATTAGTCATTCCTAGGTTTGGAGCCTCTCCAGTCTTGCATGTTAGATATGTATATTCTCTGTAAATCCCAGTGTATACATGTGTTTTCCTGGCTACAATCTATTTAGAAATATCAGAGTCTTCTAACTTAAATGTCCCTTCTTTTCCTTCAGGCTTTCACCCCACCTCCCCAAGAGAAGGTTTTTTAGTAGGTATAGAACATCTCTTTCTCAAATCCCAGTTATTCTTCTGTTTCGTGTTAAGAGTGATGTTTTAGTTAACACACAATAACTCCACATTTGATTTTTATTATCTTAACTTTCCTTGGCAATTTCTTAAGTAATTGAAATTATTTTCCAAGAGTCTTAAAAAAACCTCTTGCTTCTGTATCTTATAGGCCAACAAAAATATATATATTAAGCTATTTCCTTGAATGCTAATATGAATATTATATTTCAAAAGAAAATTTACATTTCTGTCCATTAATCTGTTGCTTATTATCTAAACTCACTATTCTTATTTCTTCAAAACTCTTGCCTTTGCACGACTTATACCAATTGTTAAATTTACATTTTGTCCTCAACTTTAGTGAGTTTTAAGCATTATTAACAGCATAAGTTCCAGTTATGACAGGCCACATAATTGTACTTCATATCAATTAGTGAAATCATGTTCACTTTCCTCTAATGTCTATTTTTATTTATTTATTTGTTTATTTATTTTGAGATGGAGTTTCACTCTTGTTGCCTAGGCTGGAGTGCAGTGGCGTGATCTTGGCTCACTGCAGCTCCACTTCCCTGGTTAAAGCGATTCTTCTGCCTCAGCCTCCCAAGTAGCTGGGATTACAGGCACACACCACTCTACCCAGCTAATTTCTGTGTTTTTAGTAGAGTCGGGGTTTCATCATGTTAGTCAGGCTGGTCTTGAATCCCTGTCCTCAGATATTCTACCGGCCTTGGCTTCCCAAAGTGCTGGGATTACAGGTATGAGCCACCGCACCAAGCCAATGTCTTTTTTCTTAGACGCTTTAATTCAAATTGCAGCTTTAGTAATGCATGTCCATTTACCATCATGATACCCATGCATAACATGGTAAGGGTGGTGAATGTCGCAGAATAGGGTTGTAAAATAAATGCTTCCCCTGATGTCCATGACTTTGTCTTTTCAATATGCACTTCCCCCAATTATCTTCATAAATGCTGTTGAAAAAAATTTAGCATTTATAAAACTGAAATATGTCTGTTTTGACAAATTTTAAATTCTTTATCCCTAAAATATAAATACTCTGTTTTACAAAAAGCTACCTTATTTTAAGACCTCTAGGCTGAATAATGAAATATATGAGTCTGTGGTTATTCTGTCTTTGAGTTATGAATAGGTTCATAAAAATTTGTGAGTCTGTATATATTCCTCCCTTTTATAATTCTATACTGTCTGCTTTATTATAACCAAAATATAAGAGCTCTAACTCCCAAATAGATACTCTCATTGAGAAATTCATGTCATGGCTGCTTTTATCATGGAAAAGACCAGTAAATGACAATGATAAGGAATGTGACCTAACGATGAACACATTTTTATTATACACCTCATGAAAGCAATCAGTTGAAACACGGGAAACAGGAAGGAAACTAGGGAACTAGGGAGGAAAATCAAATGCTGCTGTTGCTTCATGCATTAAGCTGCCACTTATTGATCACCTATTGCATTCTTACTGGTAAACTAGATCTGCCATAGGAGTGGAACTTGGCTTTAATAGGGCTGTACAGAAGTAACTCCAAGAAATAAAATCACATCTTCTACTGCTTTTGATTTGTAGGTAATTATTTTTTTAAAGTGAAGGGCCATGTTCTTTTGGGAGAACTTTTGGCCTTTTTTTCTGATGTTTCCTAAATTTGTTACTCTTATAAGATATCAGGGGAAGGTTTTAGAACACAAAGACATTATCAGTAGAAAGATTTCTATTTAACCTTTATATTCTATTCAAAGAAATATTTAAATACTGCCAATTCCTTGCTGCATTTCTTTCTTACCTTTTTGTTGCAGCAGGCCCTTGTTTTGAATTATTTCAAACATCGATTGAGAATCCACCCCCATGCCTACCCTAGTCAGGATGATCATAATATTTAGTCAGAATTGACTTTAGTGACTCTGAAACAAAAGCTGAGTTTGGGTGGCAGGATTTAACTCTTTTCTTGCTGGATTGTAGAGAAATCTGAAGAATTTTGGAGGAGGAATCAGAGTAATGGGATGGGGTTGGAGGCAGCTATTTACCAACTAGTAGGAAAGAAGGTTAACATTTCAACTATTGATAAGACCTCCCTGGTGCCACCTTGTCCCACTCCCCTGTTATGAGGCACAGTTAGTGGGTTCGTGAGAGGTTTGTTCAATGAAGCTCCTGCCACTGTAGACCTAACAGTTTCTCTCCCTGTTGAAGTAACCGGCCTTCCTCTTTAGTACCTAACACAGTTGGCAAAGAGCACAGCTAACTCAAACCCTTTTCTTTGGGAGCAGACTTCCCTTTCTCTCTGGCAGATATATTTAAAAATTATAAAATAGTAAATTTGCCAAATTTTCTTGGTGTGTAGCAAGGCATAAAGACTGAAAATATCTTATGAATTAGTTCACTTCCGTTAGACGTACCTATGTTGTCTTGTAAGACTAGACTGCCCCAGGCTTTACACATGCTCCTGGTCTGAGTAGTCAAAGTCTTTTATTTACAAATGAAGATGGCAGCATATCATTCATTTTTTATTCATTCAAGGAGTATTTACTTAGAAACCTCTGTGAGCCAGACATGGTTCTGGACAAACAGCAGTGAGCAAAATAGGGGAAAAAAATCCCTGCGTCTGTGGTCAACCCTAGTGGGAGCAGACAATGTATAAGGCAAATAAATCAACTGTATAGTATGTTAGAGAGCAATCAAATGCTGATCATAGAAATAAATCTAGGAAGCAGGGATAAGAAATATTGGGAGTCAGGAGTTCTTTGAAGAGATGACATTTGACCGGGTATGGTAGCTCATGCCTGTAATCCCATCACTTTGGGAGGCCAAGGCAGGCAGATTACTTGAGGTCAGGACTTTGAGACCAGCCTGACCAACATGGTGAAACCCTGTCTGTACTAAAAATACAAAAATTAGCCGGACGTCATATTGCATGCTTGTAATCCCAGCTACTCAGTAGCCTGATGCATGAGAATCACTTGAACCTGGGAGATGGAGGCTGCAGTGAGCCGAGATCATGCCACTGCAGTCTAGCCTGGGTGACAGAGTGAGACTGTCTCAAAAAAAAAAAAAAAAAAAAAAAAAAAAAAAAAAGACATTTGAGAAATGGCCTGAAGAAAATGAAGGGACACCGAGTTATCAGAAGAAAAAGCATTCCAGGGACAGGGAGCAGTAAAGGATGACCACCCTGTGATGGAGGAACTCTGCCAGCACATTTGAAGAGCAACAAAGAGGCCAGTGTGGCTGGAGTGGAGTGAGCCACTCCATTACCAAAGGAGGAGGCCAGAGAGAGTTAGATGCCAGGTTGTTAATGGACTTATAAAGGGAACTATTAGTGGGTTTTAACCAGTTACCTAATCTGGCTTACATTTTAATAGGATCCTTTTTTATGATCTTATTTAAAGATAGCAGATTCTTTTTGCTGCTATGTTGAAGGACTATAGGGAAACAATGTGGAGATGGAGTCTAATTAGGTATTTTCTAATGATGATTCAGACTGTGTAGTAGCAGTTAAGCTGGATGCTGGATATCTTCTAAGGGAAGGGAAAAAAGGGTTGACTCAGTGTGAGATGTGACAGAAGATGAGGACGAATGGAAGGATAACTTGTTCTTTACTAAGACAGGGAAGGCTGTGAGACTAGGATGTGGCAGAGGGATAAAGAGGAATTATCATGATCTCAGTTTTAGACATGCTAAATTAAAGAGGCTTCAGACATTAAGGGGAGATCAGAACAGAGGTCCAAGATAGAGACATGGATTTGGAATTCATCGGCATACAAATTATACTTAAAGAGAATAGATGAGATCCTCTGGAGAGGGAGCAGAGATACTAAATGGAATGTGTTCACAGACCACGCCCTAGGTCACACCAGTGTTGATCAGGAGATGGAAAGAAGCAGACACAGAAAACTGAGTAGCCAGAGAGTACGGATCTATGGAGAGTAAGAAATGTGGTCTCCTGGAAGAAAAATAATGTATTTTAGGAGGGTGGTCAGCTTTGTTTAATGTTGCTAATAGGTTGCATAAGTGAGTTCTGAGAAGTGGCCATGGATTTCTTCATAGTCAAAGTCTTTGGTGACTTTGATAGGAATCATTTTAATGGATCAAAGGCTGGGAAAAGTATTGTTGAAAGGGTTCAAGTGGGATAAGAGAAATTGGAGACACAAACTGCAAACAGCTCTTTTATTTATTTTTTCGAGATGGAGTTTCACTCTTGTCACCCAGGCTGGAGTGCAATGGCATGATCTCAACTCACTGCAACCTCCGCCTCTGGGATTCAAGCGATTCTCCTGCCTCAGCCTCCCGAGTAGCTGGGATTACAGGCGCATGCCACCACACCTGGCTAATTTTTTTTTTTTATTTTTAGTAGAGACGGGCTTTCACTACATTGGCCAGCTGGTCTCAAAATCTTTACCTCAGGTGGTCTGCCCGCCTCGGCCTTCCAAAGTGCTGGGATTACAGGTGTGAGCCACCTGAACAACTCTTCTAAATAGTTATTTATTCATTCATTCATTCATTCATTCATTCATTCATTCATTCATTCATTCTTGGTAAAGGGAAAGAGCAAAGATGACATGGCCATTGGTCAGGAGGCACTGACCCCTGCTGAGGGAGGATGCCTTAGGGTCTGCTGACAGTCATGGGCTAGGAGTGTGAGCGGTAGCTGTTTCTGGTAGGTGACCTTGAAGGACCTTTCCTTGGGTAGACATGCAGATTTTTGCAGTACTCCTCACTGAAACACTGCAGTTGTAAAGAGGTAGATTTAATCAAGCTAGATGCTACTGTACAAATAATGTTCCCTTTTCATCCCTTCCTTTTAATTTCTCCAGATTTTTCTTTAAAAGTTAGTTTTTAACTCTGTTACTTATGAGTCCTCTACATTACAGTTAGTTGTTTGCATGGCAGTCTCCCATTCTAGCCCAAGTTTCTTGAGAAAGGCCATATTTTATTTTTCTTTACGTATCTATCCCATAGCCCAGCTTCTGCGTGTGACAGATGCTTCATAAATGTTTTTAAGGAATGACTATTATGTTCCATTTGGGTACATTCTGTGTTTGACATAAAGTTCAGTGTCTTCCTAAAGTTTGCTACAGATCTCTAAATGTAGGATTCTATTTGGTCATTTTGTTTTCCAGAGTCCCTGTGAAGCAGGAAGAGTGAGGGCAGACTCACTGCAGCTCACCAGCACATCTGCAGGGAATTCATCTTTGAGAAGGACAAAGCGAAAAGCACCTTCCCCACCCTCCAAAATACCCCTGCACCAAAGTGATGAAAATAGTCACGTGACTGGTAATGTGGTCTTTGTCATTAACATTACATTTGTATTGTGTTTTGTTTAATACGGACAGTAGGAAAGATATGGGTTTGTAAGTTACGCTTTTTTAATAATAATACTTAGGCTTTTAAAATATATCTTGATTAGTCTCACTTAACTGCCTTTTAAAAATCTGAAACATCACCAAATAAAGTATCAAAATTATACAGCTCCATTATCCTGAGGTGAACATGTCGTAATTCGTGAATTTATTCAGAAAGATGCTGCCATTTCAGGATTAGCTGTATGTAGAAAAGGGAGTCTAAGTGGATTTTAGTGTTTTACAGCTAGATAGTAAAATGACTTCTAGCAAGGCTCACTGCTTTCTGAACAATATAAAAATAACTAAGTTAAACTGTTAAGGAATTGTTTTATTTGTGAATATGACTTTGTAAGTTGTGTTGCTTCTTTCCTTTAGCCTTACAGCCAGTAGATGGAGTTCCTCCAGACAGTGCTTCAGAAGCAAACTCTCCTGAGGAGCTATCCAGCCCAGGTATGATGCCCTTATTCCACATGGTGTAATTACTGAAAAAGGACTTCTATGATAATTGAGAAATGAATCCATTTGCGATGCTTTATACATGAAAGAGATACAGATTCTTTGGCCTCATTTCCCAAATTTTGTTATTATGAAATGAATTCTTGCCCCCACCCCTCTGCCCCTCAACTCAATTAGAGTATGAAGCTGGCAGAGATCAAAATTTCAGTTCTGGAATTGTCCTTGAGTAGTTTCTCTATGTAGTCTCCTGCTTTCCCTTATGCAATGTCAGGTTAACATTTATTAACTCCTTCCCAAGTGTCATGACACACCATAATTAGGAATGTACCTTGGTGTGTGCAGAAGAAAACTTACAGGAAAGTGTAAGCACAATTTCTTTATGCAACTGTTCTAGGTATGAACTCAACATACAAGTTACCCTACTCTAATGGTAAACATTTGTTACCATGAAAATGTTTTCTGTTGCAGTATATGGCTCTCCTTGTGCATTCTTCCCAAACAAAATTCCATTACGAGTTGTATAATTTATTCTAATACTTTTCTAGTGTTTTTAATAATATATACTTAGTAGCTTTTATAAGAAGTATGATAACAATGTTTTAATCTTTACAGTTACTATAAGACATCAATGAATGTGATAGACTAGTAATGTCATACCAAAAATAGAATATGATTATACTAGGACTTTATCATGGGGATAATTTTGTAAGTATAAAAAATGCTTAATATAACTCACCTGATTTTTATAATGTATATTCCAAATACAGGAAACATTTAGGAGCAACACTCTTGAATCTTTAATCTTTAAGTGGTATTTAAGAATTTGGAATTTTAACATATATATGTAAGAATTCTTCACTCCTCTGTGATTTTAAATCTTACTCTCAGATAACTAGTAATGATTTTTCTCAGCTTTTACTCAGAATAATATAAATGGCCCCATTTTTTTTCCACAAAGGAAATGTATTGAATAATAACAATTACAACTGTTGAGTGAAATTAGAAGTCACTGAAGCATTATAAAAAGGAGTGCTTGCTATTCAAACTTTGCTTCATATTTGTTTTTCTTCATTTTTCCCCCTTTTACCTCTTGTTTAATGCATCGATAATTGTGAGCTAACAAATCTAATTTCTTCCAAAATGCTTCTTGGTCTCTGCTTGCCTTAACTCTGTTGTCTAAGTGCCATTTCTACAGATTCTACTTCTTTGGCAGAAACCTCCTTTGGCCCTGGGCTCTCCAGTCAGGAGCAGTGCACTGCGCCCAAACTGATGGAGGAAACCTCTGTCTTTGAGTGCCCTGGAACACCTGAGGCAGCCATAACATCATTGACATGTAGGTGGTCAGGCCTTTCCTTGCTGGTGCTTTGTGTCAGGCAGATTAAGATATCATCAATTGTAAATTTGATTAGCTGTTGAAACCTTGTGTGAACATATTTTGTAAAGAAAGATAAGTTTCCCCCTTTTCACTTGAAATTTTATCTGGGTTTAGACTTTGTTGTTTTTCCCAACCACACAGATGAATACAACAGAGTGGATTAGTTAAATAAAATCAGTGGTTCTGAAGAATTTTAGCTTCTCTTCTATTTGGCTTATATATACTGAGGGGTCACTTTGAAAACACAGTTGAGGCTGGGCCTGGTGGCTCACACTTACAATCCCAGCTACTCATGAGCCTGAGGTGGGAGGATCGCTTGAGCCCTGAATTTTGAGACGGCAGTGAGCTATGATCATGCCACTGCACTCCAGCCTGGGTGACAAAGCAAGACCTTATAATAAAAATTAAAAAACACATTTGTATCTAAACCATCATGGCCTTTCATTTTTCTCAATACAGTTTTTTCAAATTATATGAATACATTCTTAACACATAGATAAAATATCATAGACACATTATATTATACATTGGCATCATAATGACTATTTCACGTCATAATAAAGCATCATTTGCCAAAATATGTACATTTGAAAATTCACTTAAACCTCAATTTTTAAATATTTTTTATTGAGTAATCTATTTTTATTAACGATAAAAATACCATTAAAATTTCCCGTGTTTATTTCTCAAAGAGCACAAATAGCACACTTTTCTGTCTACATACTTAGAGATAAAATTTTAAAAATATATTTTAAGTACTTTATTGAATTACGTTAAAAATTAAATTTTCTGAATGTACTGATTACTATAATCGGATGCTATACCACCTACCCACCCCGCCCCCATGAGACGCCCCCAGCCTTGGGATAAAATTAAATTTCATTCAGATACTATGGTGTACATGGAAATGTTTAATTGTATTTAGCAAAAATCCAGAACCTCACTCTTTGGCTTCCATTTACTTCCACGGCTAATCTTGACAATAAGCATGAACATTAACTGCTCGGGATGCCTTCTTCTCTTTTACCCTG